>NC_044319.2:8260418-8565656 GCF_007474595.2 Lynx canadensis
GCCTCAGGGATGGTAAGATCGGGAACTTGGTCTGTCCTACTCTGAGAGTAGTTCTGTTCTTGATTTGATGCTGGCCGGAAGTCCTAGGCAGATGCAAACACAGAACATGGTGCTCTGTGGAGCATCTGTTGGAGCATCCAACTGTCCAGTGGAACTTCTTACCATGGTGGAAATAATCTGTATGTGGATTGTTTAATATGGTAGCCACTACCCACACGGAGCAACTGAACACTTGAAACGTGGCTGGTGTTACCCAAGACCTGGATTTTAAATTATACTTAATTTTAAGTAATTTAAATTTAAATAGCTTCTGTGGCTAGTGACTATTGTATTTGACAGTGCTTAAGGAGTAAAGACCTTTGGGAAAACAGCATCAAACCCAAGAGAAGAGATAAAGAATATGCTATACCTAGTCTGACACTAGGCACACAGTGCTTGCAACAAAGTGGGGCTCAACAAATGATTCTTTTAAAAGAACGAAATAGAAGTGAAGTTTTGAAGGAAGACCCTGGCCTGATAAGGTGATGGTACATATTATGATAAATGATATCAAACGACTACTCTGTTTGCTTGTTTGTTTGTTTGTTTATTTATTTATTTATTTATTTTCTCATCCTGTGGAAACTTTCAGCATCTGGAGAGGGTGGCTCTCCTAAGGTGAGATGATAGTGGTTGTGGGACCAGAGCCTATCGACACCATCCAGGAAGGGCACTTGTAGGTACTCAGATGACTTGATGTCAAAGGCACTTCAGCTAATCTCCCATCTTGTGGCATCTCAGGGATGCATTGTAGCCTTTCCAGTTCCTAACAGGACTGAGAAAAAACCAGAGGCTTTCAGGTAAAAGGGATTTACAGTGGTTGGAATCCTTGTTGAGAATTTAAAGTTGGGGTATAAGGAATCCATATTTTTAAAGCTCACTTCTCTTTCTTATCTCAGAAAGTTGAAAGGATGGTGGAAAGCCTGTGGGAAGTGGCAGTGATAGAGGGGCAGGGTCTCCCCATCCGAAGGGCTGTGTTGTGGATTCTTGTACCACCCTTCACGAGCCACGTGAGCTTGGGCACATTTCTTACCTTCTCTGAATTTCATTTCCCTCATAAAATTAACAGAGACTGCTTCACAGAATCTTTGAAAAGATGAAATGAAATATAAGTGGAAATTCTTGACTGAGAGTGATTGACAAATAAGACTTGTAGCCTTTTTTTGCAGGGGGGGGGATTGTGGAAATTACTGAGACTCCTTGAAAGAATAAACTTTACAGTAGGCTTCCTAATAAGTCTTTTCCAGCTTGCCAAGTGTCCTGTGGCTGTAGGTCATTTAGAAGCTCAGTTGACATGATTTCCTCTGTTTGGTCATTGCTGGAAGATGTCAAAAACAGTTTAAATCTGCATAACCTTCTTTGGCCACAAAGCTTTTGAATGTCAAGCAAACTGGTTCCAATAGATACTTTTTCTCTTGTATAAAAATCTAGGGAGATTTTCACTCCTATTTAAGATGATATATCCCAAACATTTTGAAGAAAACTAAGCACCACATAGAAAGAACACATTGTTACCAACATTTTTCTCACTGAACTTTGCTAGGTGCATTTCCTCTGGAAGTTAATGCCATTTGTCACTTGCTCTGTCTTCTACTTAGTATTTTGTTTTGACTTTTGATTTGTCACTAATTAGAATAGTTGCCATTTATTGAGTGTTTACCCTGCTTCTTTACAGATATTACCCATTTTCCTTAAAATAATGTTGCATATTGGTTATTAGTATCCTGTTTTTCTGGTACAACAGCTGAAACTGACCCCTGCAGACTGAGTGACTGCCCAGGATTGCTCAGGGATTAGAAGCAGAGCCAAGGTAGAGACATCTATCTTTCATTGCTGTGTTCCCAGCACTTAGAAAAATGGCACGTAGTAGGTGTCCCAAATATTGATTGCATAAATGCACAAATGAGTGAAGGAACGAATGAATGAATGAATGCTTGCTCCAAAGACCCTACTCTCCTCTTCACCGTGTTGCTTCCAATTAAATTAGTGAACACTCATGACACTCAGAATTCAGTTCCTCTCACTACACATACATTGAGCCTTGGCTATGTTTGAGCACCATGGTAGCACCAGGGATGAACTTGTAGACAAGGCAGACAGCATCTGAGCCCTGACTGAGCTTATTTCATGGGGGCAAAGACAGATGTCAAGCAACTCATCATAGGATGATTATTAACACAAAAGGGGAAGAAATGGGCGATGTGAAAGTTTACTTCTTTTGGGTCATCTTGTTTTCTAAAATAAATTTTATGTTGATCTGTATCTTCTTGTTGCAGTTCTGTGCCCAAGGTCTTACAACCTCTGATGCTAAATTGAGCTAAGCTAATGTTTAAAATCCTCAGGGCTTTACTGAGACAACTGAGGCAAAGGTGTTGGTCTTACCCCTTAGAAAACAAAATGTCTCCCTCCATAGGTTCTCAATCAGGCATCATCAGTTCTGGCCACTCAGGATCGATGAGGCCATCCTTAGCTACCAAGAAAGGGAAAGAGACTCTTGTCATTAGAGAAAGGTGCTTGTTAAATTGAAGGCTTTGCAGTCAGACTCCTAGGTTAAAGCTGACATAATACCTGTGAACTTGAATCAAATTACTTTGCTTTTTTGAGTTGCAGTTTCCTCATCTGTAAAATGGGGATAATAATAGGTTATTGTGAGGATTACAAAAATAGCGCATGTAAAGTCTAGATAAGTAGGAAACATTCAATGTATTTTAACTATTACTTACAAAAGCCCAAAGGATAGGAACTGGGTTTCTCTATCAAAGCAAGTGGTAATGTCTAAGGATCACTTCCCTTTGAAAATGTTCTTTCTTACACATATTGTAGAATTTGCTGCTCTTTAGTGGCTCTTGATAATTTTGTTTAAAACTGTTTCATATAGTAAGTGTACAATAAAAAGTGACTAAAAATGTTCAGTTATGGCACAATTGAAACAAATACAGCCGTAAAAAAATGATATAAAGGACATTCATGTGTCCACAGCATTGCGTCAGTGGTTATTAACCATAGGTGAATCTTATTTCGCTTGTACTTCCCCACTTATGCTATCCCCCCAGTTGATTATTTTGAGGCAAATCTGAGAAAAAATATCTTTTAAGATCTAAATTCCTTCATATATGCGTAGACTGCTAGATTACTGTTAAGAAAAAGTAAATGAAATGATAATTATTTTTTTATCATCTTGAGTCCTTAGTATAATGGTACATCCTACTTAATGAGTTTTTTATTTTTTAAATATTTGCTCAAATTGGGGTGCCTGGGTGGCTCAGTTGGTTGAGCATCCAACGCTTTGTTCCAGCTCAGGTCATGATCTCATGGTTTGTGAGTTCAAGCCCTGCCTCAGGCTCTGTACTGACAGTGTTGAACCTGCTTGGGATTCTCTCTTTCTCTGCCCCTCCCTCTCTTGTGTCTCTCTGTCTCTCTCAAAATAAATAAATAAACTTAATAAAATAAATATTTGCTCAAATGGGTCTATCATTTTTTCTTTTAAAATTTTTAATTGTGATAATATGTACATAACATAAAATTTATCATTTTAACCATTTTTAAGTGTACAGGTCAGAGGCACTAAGTATATTTACATTGTTGTACAACCAACACCACTGTCCATCTCCAGAACTCTTTCATCTTGCAAAACTGAAACTTGTACCCATTAAACACCAGTTCCCTGTTCTTCTCTCCCAGTCCTGACAACCACCTTGCTACTTTATAAATGTAATTGCTGATATAAATGGAATCATAGTGTATTTGTCCTTTTGTGACTGTCTTATTTCACTAAGTATAATGTCCTCAGGGTTCATCCATGTTGTGGTATGTGCCAGAAATTTCTAAGGCTGAATAATACTCCATTGGATGGATATGTATCATGTTTTGTTTATCCATCATCTATGGATGAGCACCTGGGTTCCTTCCACCTTTGGCTGTTATTCACAGAATAATGCTGGAATAAACATGAGTGTACAAATATCTATTTGAGTCCCTGCTTTCAAGTCCTAGAATTGGAATTGCTGGATCATATGGTAATTGTGTTTTTAATTCTTTTGAGGAACCACCATACCATTTTCCATAGTGGCTGAACCATTTTACATTCCCCACAGCAGTACACAACGGATACAAGTTCTCTGTATCCGTACCAACACTTGTTCTCTTTGATAATAGTCATCCTAACGGGTATGAGGTAGTATCTTATTGTGGTTTTTATTTGCATTTCCATAATGATTGAGCATCTTTTCATGTACTTGTTGGGCATTTTCATGTCTTCTTTGGAGAATCTGTGAGCTTTCAAATACAGATTAGATGTCCTCAGGAATGGTTTTGACCTATGAACCGTATGACCGTGTAGATTTCTAACCAAAATTCTGTTATTTTTGTTTGAACTTCTGAGCTAGCTTTTTAGAAAATTTTTAATTTTTTTTTTTGAGTGGGAGAGAGAGAGAGAATGTGAGAGGGGGAGAGCAGAGAGAGAGGGAGACACAGAATTGGAAGCAGGCTCCAGGCTCTGAGCTGTCAGCACAGAGCCCAATGTGGGACTTGAACTCACGAGCCGTGAGCTCATGACCTGAGCCAAAGTCAGATTCTGAGCTAGCTTTTTTATTAAGAAAGGACTTTAAAGTCCTTTGTTCTGTCATTAATTTCCAGGTTTTTAGTTAAGAGTGTAACCTCCATATTTGACTCTTTTGGGTGATGGTAGTGATGAAGCTTAATGAATAAAAAAACTTAAATAACAGCACATTTAAAAATAAATTCAGTTTTATTTGTTTTGGATCTATGAAATAATTGCCTTTGGGGGTATTATGATGAGGCAAGAAGTCTCACATCTCTTAGAGAATCTTGTAAATGCTTTAAAGAATATCACAGGCCCTCTCAAAATTGTAACATTCATTGTCTTTCTTTGGCTTTTATATAGTCTCCCCACACTTTTATTCCCAATGCATTTAAGTTTGGATAATAATAGTGAATACAGCATTTAGGAATTTTAGCATTTAGAGCACTTCAGCTCTATCCTGAAGACAGATGTTTTCATGACTATAACCAGAAAAGATAATTTCAAATCTCTCCTTCCATCTTAAATCTTGGCCTTATGCAGTTATTTATTTATTGATCTTAGAACACTTAATTTGAAGATGCCGTAGTGTTAAGTCTCAGTACAGGTCATTTGGGCTGGGCGTTTTAATGGCTTGAAGCTAAAGCAGTTTATCTGTAGGAGGTGAGTCTGACTTCCTGATAACTTGCATTATATTACATATGGCCTTAAATGCTAAAAAGACTGTAAAAACTCAGTGGTATTCTTACTCTGAGAACTGATTCGAAGCTAATCAACTTATCCGTACATGTTGATCTGTTTGATTCAAAGCTCATTGTCGCTGTATGGAACTGTGGTAAACCTCTCTGTCCTGGACATTTCTGGAGTAATAGAGCACTCTGCATTCACATGGAGCACATGGCCACTGGAGTGAAGGTCACATTTCCTAGGCTTCCAAGACCTGGTGGGCATGGGATGCTTTCTGTGATGCTTTCTGGCCAGTGAAATGTAAGCAGAAGAGGTTTGTGTAGTATCTGGGACGTGCCCTTTAAAAAAAGGATATATCTTTCTTTCTTCCTTTTCTCATTCTTGCTGGCTGGAATCAGGTCATCCTGGTGTGAAGTGGAAGGTGAGAGGCCTGGATGGCAGAACAACAAAAGGGAGTGAACCTGGGTCCCTGACCACTGACCTGGCTTGCCTATGTAAACTTTCATGTTAAAGGAAAATTAACTTATGTCGTCTTCTATTTTTTTAAGATTTTATTAAAAAAATTTTTTTTTTAATGTTTATTTATTTTTGAGACAGAGAGAGACAGAGCATGAATGGGGGAGGGTCAGACAGAGGGAGACACAGAATCTGAAACAGGCTCCAGGCTCTGAGCCGTCAGCACAGAGCCCGAAGCAGGGCTCGAATTCACGGACCCCGAGATCGTGACCTGAGCGGAGGTCGGCCGCTTAACCGACTGAGCCACCCAGACGCCCCAAGATTTTATTTTTTTAAGGCGCTCTTAGGTTTACAACAAAATGGAGAGGAAGGTAGAGAGATTTCCCCTATACCTCCTGCCCCTCCATAGAGCCCCCCGTTATCAACATTATTCACCAGGGTGGTATATTTTCTTATCAAGGATGATCCTATAAGGACACATCATCATCATCATCATCATCATCATCAACCAAAGTCCACTGTTTACCATAGGATTCACTCTTGGTGTTACGTATCCTGTGGGTTTGGACAAATATGTAATGACATGCCTCTATCATAATATTGTAAACAGTTTTTCCACTGCCTGCCTTATCTTCTTCCAGACATTGTAATTTGGATATCTGTCACTTGCAACAAACCCAAATTCAAACCAATTTGGAAAACTATATCCAACGCCTTTTATTTTGTATCTGTAAGATAGTAATAGGACTCAAGTTTTATTTGAAATACAAGTTTCTTGTTTAATTTTAGAAACAATCTATTTGCTATCTTGGAATAAATCTAGTTTCTTTTAAACAACTTAATTGAGAAATTTGGACTTTGGTTCCTTATGCATATGGTTCAATTTAATTTAGCAGATACTTATTGAACAATTATTATGTTCAAGGTAATTTACTAGAAGTGTCAGGGGATAAAAAATCAGTGATGACAATTGTATGTTCTTTACCCGAGCACTTTGAAATGTCAAGATTGGAGAATCAAGAGATTCACAAGTACTTTCACTCACACACACACACACACACACACACACACACACGACCTCATAAAGTTGACAGTACGGTTATATGGTTTTTAAAAATTCTTGTTTTCCTGTAAGGAAACTGAGGTCTGGAAAGCTTATTTGCCCATGTCAAAAACAAATGCAAATGAAAACCATATTATTTATTTACTGCAAATTACTTGTGCTAGGGGTAAGAGGAAAAACTTTAAAAAATATTTGAACTTATTTCTTTGCCCTAGTACTTGTTCACTCATACCACAGATCCTACAGCTGAAGGTGGTCTTCTCACAGTATCTTTGCTTACTTAGAAGTTTGGCTAATTTAAAAATGGGATAATTTTATATAATAAAAGCTGCTTAAAGTGGTAGAACTAGGCCAATTCTGCATAGATTTATTTGAACACTGTATTTGAACCTTGTTTTATGTTTAGAAGCATTTTGTTGAGCATATTTATGAAAATCAGTAGGAACTGCCCACCTTGGTAGCATCTTTGGTAGAATTTGTACATTCTTAACCATAGGCAAGAGGTGCTGAGTTGAATTTTAGCAAAGAGAGTTAAGTAAGTGCAGTGAGAACACTTTGTTTGTACCATTTATTTCATCAATCCGCAGTGCCTCCATATTTCAAAAATATCCACACAACAAAGCAAAATATGGGCATTTCTGCTGTAGCACAATACATTCCTTAAAAAAAAACCTCACATTCTGAAAAATCACACACTAAAAATAACTGACATTTTAAAGGAAATAGAATTGGAATAAATCACTCAAAACATTTAATGTTTAATTAAACATTAGCCAAAACAATAGTGATCTTATTAAAAATGATAGCTCAACTACAATAGCATCCTATTTTCCCCATAAACAAAGAGATAACACAGTAATACAAGACTTTATCTTTAAAAGGTAAAGAAGAAGGTGGCTTGATGGAGAAGCATATAAGGAAGTATGGGGTCTGCCAGATTCCCAAAACAAGGATAGAGGGACATTAGCATCGGAATCTGCACGTAGAGGAGCAGTGACAGGCTTGGCACAAAACCGTCCTGGCACCTTCTCTGGTGTTTGTATATTTGTTTTGTTCAAATATCTGGGAGGAATGTGCAGTAAACCCTTTTGAAACCTAGTGTGTAGCCAGGTTGAGCCAAGAGGAGGAACAAGCCACGTGGGTGGTGATGCATCCTTCCGTGGCTTGCTGCGCCCACCTGTGTATGTGTGCTTTGGGTTTGGCCGCTTTGTCATGGTAGCACAAAATGTATTATGCTGGAAAAATTGTGCATGAGCCGGTGGGGCTTCTGTGTTGGACTGACACATTTCCCTGATTTACCAATTGTGTGTGGGCTAATTCTTGTTATAGAAACACACTGTGTATAAAACACACTATACATCAAAGGACTGTTAACACGCTGCTGAGCTGGGGAGGACTGCCAAATCAGGTGAGACGCAAGAGGAGTGTGTTTGAAAAAAGGGTGATACAAGGGAAGGAGGTAGAAGGGGTGAACAATTTGGTAGAGCAAATTTGAAAAGGGTAAGTGAAGGGTGCCTGGGTGGCTCAGTGGGTTAAGTGTCTGAACTCTTGATTTCAGCTCAGATCATGATCTCATGGTTGTGGGATCGAGCCCCACATTGGGCTCCATGCTGGGTGTGGAGCCTGCTTGGGATTCTGTCTCTCTTCCTCTGTTCCTCCCCTGCTTTCTCTCTCTCTCTCTCTCTCTCTCTCTCTCTCTCTCTCTCTGTCTCTCTCTCTCTCTCAAAAAAAGAAAAAAAAGAAAGAAAGGAAAAAGAACATGGGAGGTGAATGTCTTGAAAACCCATCATATGCCAACTTTGATTCTGTTTGATTTTCATAACAGTCCCATGGAGTGTATATTATTCCCCCATTCTTCATATGAGGAAATGAGGTCCAGAGAGGGTGAAGACTCTGCCTAAGGCCACCCAGAAGGAAAATGGTGGTGTCAGGATTTGAAGTCAGGTCTGTACCAGATGATTCCCCGTTGGATTGGAATATGAAACTTGAAGTGAGTGTATTGAAGGCAGGGAGCTACCCTTCTATGGGTTTGGGAACTTGAGGGATCTTGTAAGCTCTTGGAGCTTCTTTCCCATTACATACAGAGGTGCTAGGAACAGCCGCTTCAGAGGATTATTGTGCCAATGATATATGATAAGACACGTGGAAGTACTTTGAAAATGTTAAAAAAAAAAAAAAAAAGAGGTTAGAGTGGGAGAGAGCCAAAACATAAGAGACTCTTAAAAACTGAGAACAAACGGGGTTGATGGGGGGTGGGAGGGAGGGGAGGGTGGGCGATGGGTATTGAGGAGGGCACCTTTTGGGATGAGCACTGGGTGTTGTATAGAAACCAATTTGACAATAAATTTCACATATTGAAAAAAAATGTTAAAACATTATGCAGCAATAAGGCATTTTATTTTCCCTCCATGAAACTTTCAGCTCTTTATATTAAAAATAGTTATAAATATCAGTGGTTTTTCAGATTGTAGGCTTAATAGTTTTTATAGTTGCAAGTAGAAAAGGGGAAGGAGAAGAGTTTCTGGGAAGAGGCAAAGCTGATTAGTTACAAAGCAAAAGCCATCCGTATATTAAGAAAGCTGAAGAAGGAACTATCGAAGGTAGCTGCAGACACTGTGGAGAATTAACCACGAAAAGGGACAGGTGGCATATCACTGAATGCTGTGTAGAGAGGTTGGCAGAAGCAGTTAGATTCTTACCGGGATCCCTGTACTTTATTTAGAGATCATCTTCCTCCTGGTGTTCCCACTTGCCTGTCTTTCTTCCATGTACAGACATGTATGATGGAATACTTGGCATGATTGAGAACGTGTGGCAGGAGTATGCTCTGGAAGTATCTTCTAGGTTATAGAGTCTGATGGCTGTGAAGGTGGGGCTCAGGAGGGTGTGGGGCTGAGCCAAGTCTTGCAATGCTCCATATTACAAACTGGGTAAAGTGTTGCCTTTCTTAGTTCTACCAGGACCTGTGGCTTGAATGCTAATCGGATGTGCCTTTAAAATGTCTCGGTTTTGGGGCACCTGGGTGGCTCAGTCTGTTAAGCGTCCAGCTCTTACTTTCTGCTCGGTCGTGATCTCAGGGTTCATTGATTCGAGCCCTGCATCGGGCTCTGCATCTGACAGCGTGGAGCCTGCTTGGGATTCTCTTTTGCTCCCTCTCTCTGTACCTTCCCTGCTCACAAAACGATTCCGTTTCTCTGCTCCTTAGATAATTGTAGTAACGCCAGGGCTGCCTAGAAAAAGTGGTCTGGGATAAGGATATTGCTGCTAATACTGATCTAAAAAATACTTTTTTCCCCCCTTTTCATTTACTTTATTTTCTGTATCTCTATGAGATGATAGATGGATGTCAAAGTAATTGTGGTCATCATTTATGTAAGTAAGGTCATTGTACTATACAGTACCATACTATACCTTAAACATACACAGTGCTATATGTCAACTGTAGCTCAATAAAATGGGTAAAAAAGTTAAAATCAATAAAATACTCTTTTTAAAAAAATTTTTTTTTAGTGTTTATTTATTTTTGAGAGACAGAGAGAGACAGCATGAGCGGCAGAGGTCAGAGAGAGAGAGAGAGAGAGGGAGACCCAGAATCTGAAGCAGGCTCCAGGCTCTGAGCTGTCAGCCCAGAGACCGACGTGGGGCCTGAACTCACAGACCGTGAGATCATGACCCGAGCTGAAGTCGGACGCTTAACCGACTGAGCCACCCAGGCACCCCTAAAATACTTTTTATAAAAAAAGTTGGATGCTAAAAAAAAGTATAAAGAAGAAATAAAATCAATCAAAATTCCAATGCTTTAATGTAACATCTGTAAAATATTTGGTTAGTTCTTTTATATATGTGTGTGTGTGTGTGTAAATTTACGTAAATATATGTACAAATATAACTACAGTACTGGTGTCCTGGAGTCAGCTTAGACAAGTTTGCACATCTCTCCCCAACTCTGCATTTCATGATGGCATGTTGGCAGATTGAAATCAGCCACGGTAGGAGTATTTACATCATGGGAGTTAGCAAATGCTATAAGTCAGGGCTTCTTCACCCTTTCCTTCCTCCCTAATTGTTGTTAAACATTTACCAGCACCTCACTGGGTGTATGTGTGCCTGTGTCCGCATGCATGCTTTTTTGTTTTTGTTTTTTAATCTTTTGAGCTCTTTAAGAATAGGATCTGCGTCTGATTTTGCTTCTGTGTCCCTACAGACACTAATATATTGCTTGGCAGATTTAGTGGCTATTTAATTAGTATCTGACAGAATAAGGATAGTATAAATGAAGGAAGGTTTAGAATGATGGCTAAAAGTTTTACAACAAAGTCAATACATTTGTTGACTAACATTTTATTAGTAAGTAGTTCCATTAACGAAGACAAAAATGAAAGTTTTGCAGTTTGCTATGTAACTTGTTGGCTTAATGGCAATGACATTTGCTCCACTTCCAGGAGCGCTAAGCGGCCACGTAGCCCCCACAGAGTAGAAAGTACACGGGACTAATCTGAAGTCCCTGGTCTCTTCTTATCATTAGCTATTTTGCTGGGACAGTGGGTCTGGGTCCTAATTTCTTGGTTTGTGCAGCATGCATGTGGCTGTGCACGTGGGACGCGGGGGCGGGGGGTGTCAGGGGATAAAGATGACGTAAAGATGACTTCAGCGGTAAGTTTCCGAGATATGTGTCACGGCACCAGAATAACTTCCTACCCTTCCCCAATAACCCGAGAGATGTAACTCATCTCCTGAGGTTACAGCCCCCTGCCGTCCAGCCCTGCCCCTTACAAGTGGGCTCAGTCTTCAGTCTCTTGCTATGCTGTTTAATTTTATTTTGTTTAGCCCTACTTATGAGTGTGGGGATTGGAATAATCAATGTGCAGGAAATTAATTGCCCCATGGATATTATTTTTGATTGTTTGCAACATTAGACTGGCAGAACCCAGCACCCCTGCCTGCTGATTGTTAATGACAACTAATATGTCATAGTTTAATAATGCTTGTGGAAATATTTGCTTTCTTTTGTGTCTGTGTACATTAAAGATTCTTTGGGTAACTCAACTGATGATTCTTGAAGTGATTTTATAACTGGAACCACTGGTGGGGCCCTTTGGCAAGGCATGACCTTTTTTGCTGCAATTTTCTCTTTTATAAAAATACAGAATGGTCATGGTGTTCAAAGGAAACAAAAAACCACAGACTTTCTTATGCTACTTAAAAAAACCTACAGTAAGGGGACACCTGGATGGCTCTGTTGGTTAAGAATCTGGCTCAGTTTCAGCTCAAGTCATGATCTCACTGTTCATGGGTTTGAGCCCCACATTGGGCTCTGCACTGACCATGTGGAGCCTGCTCGGTATTCTCTGTCTCCCTCTCTCTCTGCCCCTCCCCTGCTCGCTCGCTCGCTCTCTCTCTCTCTCTCTCTCTCAAAATAAATAAATAAACCTAAAAAAAAATCTATAGTATGGAAGGAGAGTTTTGTCAGTTGAGTGGGTTCTACTGTTTGGGGGCAATAATGCTGACCCTGTTGCCCTATAATATACAAAGGAGGGGATTTCCTGTCCTGACACGTGCACCAGTTCTGCGGTCATGAACATACGAGTGGTAGTAGTGTCATTGATATTAAAGCATTACATGGTCTAGAATGGTCTTTATGACCCAGCCAACCTCATGACTGAGGAGGAATCCTGCTATTTCAATGACTGCCCTTGTGATTAGTGGACACCTTAATTACTCTTTAAAGGGAAAAGATTTTTAACTCTTCAGTTAACTGCTATTTTCATAATATTAGTCTAGAAACTGAGAATGCACAAAAACTTTTATTTCCCTCATCTGACCTCTGCTTATTTGAGATAAACATTTGATCTCTGGTTTACCTTTTTTTTTGAAGGGATTAAACACTTTCCAGAAGTATATATATTGTATATATATAATGTGTATCATTGACTTATTACACCAGTAGATTTTTGAGCAAGTTCTTTTGTGATTATTGCTTTTGTTTTGTTTCAACATTGCAGAGACAAACAGTGTTCATGACATTATAACACTGTAATTGCTATTTATGTAGAGCTTTCACAGAAACTTATTAAAATGGAAATATCAAGGACAACTTTTTGTAGAGATAAGAAAACTAGGATATAAAATAAAAAGAACATTTTTGTACTAATAAATATAAAACTCCAAATTTCCTTTTAAGTAACCTTATTAATAGATCATAATACCCATGCAGATAGTTTTGATATTCTTGCAAAAAATTAAGAAAATATAGAGTATTACTTTAAGTCATTGCTAAATTATTGAGAGTTAAAGAGTCAAGTTATGATTATTAGGCATAGTAAAAGATTGCCACAACCTAACATCTAAGTACCTTTCTAACTTTACAGAGTGCTTTTACAGGTAACATTTCTTTTAAGCCCTCACCAGTACCTTGTGTGAGTTACTTACTGTGTAGGGCAGATGAGAAACCCAGTTTCAGACTTAGTCAAGATTGTAGATGTGGGGACATTAACCCATGTTTTCTAATTCACAAGGTAGTTCCCATTCTCCCTTTCCAAGGCTTTTCTTGTCCCCCAGCCCCTGGATGTCATTTTGAATACATCTGTTATAATGGACTCCAAGTGAGGATTGGAATGACCCAGACGAGACACAGCTAGTTATCACAATCAGCGGCAAATTTTCACCTGTGAAGACACAGACTTTCCAAAGTTACTCTATTCTTAGTTGCCTCATCTCCTCAACTGAGTGTTTTGTTTTGTTTTTTTTTTTTGTTTTGTTTTGTTTTTTTTTAATCAAAACCAGGAGTCCAGCAGGCCCTGAGAGCCAGAGACACAAATGGGTCCTGTAGCAGATGCCTTTGAGGAGAGCCTGGGTCTGCCTCTTGTTGTTCTGCTTTGGAGATTCTTTCTGAACTGTCACTCCTGAATTTCCTCCCTGTGAAAGATCCTTCAAAGCAAAATGAAACCTTGTGTTTGTTATCCTTTCCCTACAAGTGGGGAGTGAACTGAGGCAGACTGGAGGGCATAGTTCCAGATATCATCGCTCACCATTTTGGAATGAAACTCTCTCTCCCTGGCAGGAGGCCGTGAAAACAAAAGCTGGTGGGGAAGTAGACTATCTATTGCATGTAATATTGTCCGTAATGTCAGACACCCTACTAGATGGTCCAGAAGTTGGAACTGTAATTTTTTTCCTTAGTCTTGTTCATGTCAATTTGTGGGGAGGATTCAGAGGCTTTATTTTATTGGCATTCCATCTAAACTCTCCAAGGAAGGTGAAGCCTTCAGTAAATTTCTGTTTCTCATTTGCTCACAGGTAAGCAAATAGGAGGTCTACACCACAGTCAAGTTTTGAAAACAGTTTGCACAATTAATTAGGTTTCCTCTAAAAGGAAAATGCTTCACTGTCTTAGACATTTCATAAGCAAAGTGTAAAGGGGCCATGCATCCTGTCTCACACATTCTTCCCTACCCAGTGCCCCTCTGGGCGACCTCCGTTAGCAGACAGGAGTCCACTTCCTCAGGAGGAAGCCATAGTTGGACACCACAAACCATTATAAATTAGCTCCTTACATGAACATAAAATGTATTTTTCTGGCACAGTTGCCCGTGGTTCTCATTTACATTTCTGGATTAACGTGGGATACCTCAACCCTCTTTCACACAAGAGCACTTTGCCTATACAAAAACATCAGTCATGGCTTCCCAAGCTTTCTCTTTTCCATGATTAGTGTTTCTGTTTCATTTAGCCCTGTCACACATGATGTGGTTTGCAGATCCATTTCTTGATTTGTTGGTCTCCCCTGAACAAGCTCTAACAGGCTGATGCCTCACTTCACTCCAGTCCTCTGCTTGCACTTTCCATTACTATGTCTCACATGATTACCTTTTAAAACTACCTGGTACTTTTTAGAATAAATGTTTAAAAGTCAGTCCCATAGACATGTCAGGACTGGAGTGGAGGCTGAAGGTGTGGCAGGTGGGAGGGAGATTCAGCATAAAAGTAACCCCAGAACAATTTTAGAAACTAGATTGCACTCTTAGTCCATTACAGTTTTAATCTTTCTGGGCCAACCAAATCCCCCTCTATCTGCTGAACTCTCCCAGCATTTTATTGATGCTTCTCTATGACACTGATCACTTTTCATCTCTGTATTACCACAAGTCTTTGTGTGGTGTGTGAATGAATGAATAATCACCTTCTGACTCCATAACTTGGGGTATCTGAATATAAACTGTATCGCTCATTTTGCTTCTTGGTGAAACATTTCTGGTCACACTTCCAGCTGGCCAATAAAATTGCCCATAAGTCATTCGTTTACTGCTGTAAGTCACTCATTTGCTGTGGATTAGGTGAGACTGGTAAATAAATGCAGAAATAAAATGGCAAGAATGATTGCTAGACCCTAAGTCTAGAACTTAGTCCATAGTGTGCAAAAGTAATAACTAATGGTAATAATAATGACACTAATAAGGATATCAATAACAACATAATAGTTAAACTGTATTTTTTTTACTATTTGTGAGACATTGTGCTAAGCACTTTACATATGCTATTTGTAAAATTCTTAAACTAGTTACATTTGAGAACTTAAGGAACATGCCAAGGCCAGGATGCCAATTGAAGAGCCAGGGTTCAAAACCATATGTTTTTTAAGGTCATTCTCTCAACTCTTATAATGCAGTAAATTCAGTAGATTGTCAGTAAAGTGTCATTAGCATTCTTTCACACTCAAAAGGAAGCAAAGAGGTTCTGTAAACTTAGTGATGACTTTCAGTTTAATAACAAAGGCACAATGAGTGAGTGACTGGCTGAATATAATACCTTCCTTCTTAGGTTAAGAGTTTCTCATTTTTTATAGAGAGGATCTGAAGTTGGCAACAAAATAGTATGTATATTTCAAACATCTCTTTAGTTGTTTTTTGATATCTACTGGAGCAAACAGTTTGGAAAAACAGAAGGAGAAATCCACTAAAGAAGAACACGTTTAATATAGGAATCATGGAAAGCCAGACTAAATAGAGATGAAATGATGCATCAGTGGAAACATTTGTTGCATGCAAAGAGAAATAAGGTTTAATTTTGCTTTATATTGTGGAAGACTATGCTTCTAGATTCTAGGGTGAAATACAGTTTCATAAGAAAATTCATCCACTAGCTTGACTAGTAGAGGGTACAGTTTTCTGCCACCTGTTTTCTGGATATTATAATTCTCTTTTACATGAATGTTTTCAACAGCTTTTTGTTTGATTACCCCCCTTGCCATTTATTTCATATTGATCTTGCAATCATAGAAAGACTTTAGTTAATGTTGTAGAGAAGCTGCTGTGTAGCTAGACCCTCTTTGAATACTACTTTGGTGATTTGATTATTTAAACCCAAACTCGGGCTTTATGTTGAAATCTGTTTAATTACATTTCATTAAATTCCATTCAGCTTTCTATAATGTCGGGTTTTTTTAAGCTGCCAGATTATAAGGTACATTTTCTTTCACGCTCAGATCTATGACATGCGCCACTTGAAGCCAATCACATCAGAGGACCCAGCCATGAGGCCTCACTTCAGTTAGAAATTTGCCATCAAGTTTTCATTGACTTATTAACCAGTGTTTTCTGGTGTACAACTGTAAAATCTAATTATAAAACGTCATGTATCTTTTCTATCTACAGCCCATCTTCAACTTTGTCAAATGTCTTAGAAGATTTCACTTAAGTTCCTAGAGCTAAGGAACATCCTCCTTTTATCTAATTCCAAGGATGGAACCACATGGTCCAGCACTTAAGGACCCATGGGAACTTCCTCCTGAAGTGGTTATTGATGATTTTTAGCTACTTCATGCTCATTATGGAACAATATTAAAGGGAACATATGATATGCTGACATCACCAAGCCCCATGTGGAAGATTAGCTCTGCATTGCATTTTCACAATGGTTAAGCCTCCTGTGAACTATTTTGACTAGGATAATGCGGGAAGGAGACAGGTCTTTTGTCATTGGTGATGGGCATTCTGTCTGTGAAGACCTTCAGGCAGCTGTAACTGGGTTTTCAAACATTTAGACATTTAAAACCCTTTAAAGCAAACTTCCCAGACAGTAGTCCAGCCTGGGGCTATGAGCAAGCATGCTGGAGAAAAGATAACTGTGACATACGTTGGTTATGGGGCATATGAAAATTAGAGGTGTGGGCAGGCAAAGATTTGAAATTCAGTTAGGCTAAATTGATGTGTTGAAAATTAAAGTGCTAGTCATCAGAGGATGGCTATATGAACTCACACTGGTACAGGAACTTGATTTAAAATCTGCCAGGACAGGTGTTAATTCCATGTTAAATATGGACCTGGGCCTGTGATTTCTGGTAGTTAAATATCTGCAGCCTGGCTTGGTGTTGTTGATTGACTAGTGGTCTTTTCAAAAGCCTACAGAGTCACAGAGTTTTAAGAATATAATGGGCCAGGTAGTCCAACACTTTTATTTTACATATGAAGAGATGAAACTTTCTGGAAGCCAAGTGATTTGTCCATGGTTGCTAGCTGGTGGCAGAACCAAGGCTCTGAACATGGCCACCCAGCACATATCAAAAGATGTTAAAATGGGTAGATTTTTGTGAGCAACTAGGATGGGCTCTTTTTTTTTTTTTTAACTGCCTGAAAGTGGATCCGTCTTCAGCCAAAAAGAAATTCCAGATTTTTCTGTGATAGTCCTGACTGCATAAAAAGTTTAAAAGAGCCATTAGATAGAAAATCAGTATAAGATGTATACAAATTATAATCTTTTTTTTTTTTTTTTTTTTTTTCAACGTTTATTTATTTTTGGGACAGAGAGAGACAGAGCATGAACGGGGGAGGGGTAGAGAGAGAGGGAGACACAGAATCGGAAGCAGGCTCCAGGCTCTGAGCCATCAGCTCAGAGTCTGACGCGGGGCTCGAACTCACGGACCGCGAGATCGTGACCTGGCTGAAGTCGGACGCCTAACCGACTGCGCCACCCAGGCGCCCCCAAATTATAATCTTTTTATACAAATAAAACTTCAAATATTTTTTCAAGCCATATGCCCCTATTTCTGCTCAATTTGAAAAATATGGTTACCTAACTTTACGGTCTGTGCTTTGATGTGATAATTGTACCCTGAGAAATCTTTTTCTATCAAAAACCTGACATACAAGAATAATGATTTCATTGGGAAAAGGATATTCAAGAGTTTCAGTCCCTAATTACAGTTATTTTTTTCCTGTAGGAATTTCAATAAGAGCTTTAAAAATACCCATAAATGTATAGCTACAAAACCTAAACACATCTACGCACATTGATTGATTACTTCTAACTTTTGCTTGAGTGATGGCCTGTCTTTTCTGCACACCACCAGCTCTGTGATCAGCACAGCATTCTTACCCATGCTTGTCACGTGGATCACTGGACAGCACAGCCTCACAGATGTGCTGTGGGGTCTAGCTTCTGATGCTGCTAGTTCTCATTACAACAGTGACTTGTATAATGGGATTGTAACAATTGAGGTCCGTCTACATGGTTCAATTATGAACACTTTTGCTACAGGGTTTTCTTCTTGCTTGTTTTATATCATTTGATAAAGAATTCCATACAAGTCCATGAATATTGTCATTTAATAAAGAATTCCATTCCATACAAATGTTCTTTGGGCTGTTTTGTTCATCTCCTTTAACATTGTAGTATGAAAATACACCAAACAGATGAAATCTTATACAGTTTTTTTTAATGTTTGTTTATTATTGAGAGACCTAGAGAGACAGAGCATGAGCATGGGAGGGGCAGAGAGAGGGGGATACACGGAATCTGAAGCTGTCATAACAGAGCCCGACACGGAGCTCGAACTCACAAACCGCGAGACCATGACCCAAGCCGAAGTTGGACGCCCAAATGACTGAGCCACCCAGGCGCCCCTGAAATCTTATACAGTTGATGACACTGTAGGTCCTGTAAACAGTTGCAATTCCCCACAAATACGGGGATGTTCAGAGGCCATAGCTGTGGCCTTCCTTGCACAGAGGTATAAGAGATGACAAACAGGTGTTATAATTACCTGAGTGCATCTAAGAGCTGATCTTAATTTTTCTGTCATTTTTGTTTCTCCAATTTTCTAATCATTTAAATTTAGTGTATCTTTGTAATTGAACGTCTATATATTTTAAAATTGAAACATGATATAAGTAATTATTTCATTATTTTTTTAAGTTTATTTATTTATTTAGAGAGAGAGCACACATGCAGGGGAGGGGCAGAGAGAAAGGGAAAGAGAGAAAGAATGCCAAGCAGGCTCTGTGCTGTCAGCCTGTCAGGCACCCAGGTGCCCTGATACATATAATAATTTAGATAAACTTCAAGAACATTTTTTAAAGCACAAGATGAAGTTCGAAAAATAAGTAAAAGCAAAATTTGGTACAGCTTTTGTGGGCATACCAATTGATACTGTTGGTTCATACCCTCGGGGATCCCTGGCTGAAATCTGAAATTGGACCCTGCAAGCAGAGAGCAGGGAAGGAGGAGGTAGGCACTCCAGATGGCAAGTGGCTGGTGTAATGAGCCAGGGAACTTACATAAGAGGTTTTATGGGGTGGACACAAGTCGAGTAGATTCCTGCAACTGCCCTCCAGAATCTTAAAGTTTATATAGTGGTCTTAATGGGGTTCAGTCACAGATACCCTACAATGGTGGTCTCAACACCACATTCTTGTCTCCAGGCTGTGTCCTTGAAAATGGCTCCCACTGTGGGAATAGAGGGTAAGAACTACATTCCAAGAACTGAGGGGAGGTGAGGAGCCTCCAGTTGCTAGAGGCTAGGTTGTTGGTCAACCTGTGGTCATGTCCTCTCGATGACCTCTTCCAACAAATACCCAGAGAAACACTTGCACACAGATGAAGAAAGGAAGGTGATAGCTGGAGGAGTCTGTACATAAAATAAGCTGAAGTGCAAATGAGGAAGATGTAAGATATGCCCAGAAGACAGTCTGTGATATATCCAGTACTTTCTGGAGGGTCCAGACCGAATGGGGTTTCTTTGTTCCTCAATCAGGGGTTGATGCGGTAACACAGCTGGGGTCCCAGAAGGAGCATGTTGGGGGATTTCTTACTTCCCTCAGTCTTTTCCAATTAGCAGTGAAACCAGAGATGAGGCTCCTGTACCCATTCTGGGTATGAATCTTGAGGGAAGAAACTGAGGTTTCCAGTGCTTTGAACAAATTTATGATATTGCTGAGGAACCTAATAGGCCTTGGGGAAGCTGACCTTTATTGTAGGAGGTGGCAGAAGGATTGCTCTGTTTCATCAGTAGATCCTTGTTACCCTGTACTTTAGTTTACTTAATGGTGTAGCCTGTAGAGGAGAGAGTACTTGGGAAATAATAAAGGAAGGATGTTACAAGCCATCTTGTTTCTCTAGAGAAGTAAGAAATATTACATTTTTTCTCTAATCAATTTATAGATATCCCCCCCCAATTGGTGTGTATGTGTGTGTGTGTGCGCATATGTGTGTGTGTGTGAGAGAGAGAGAGAGACAGAGAGAGAGAGAGGGAGGAAAGAGAGAAAACTTGATGCTGACTTAAAAAAGTGATAATAGCTTGTGAGCAGAATGTTGTCCTGTAACATAAGAGACACATGCACAACAAATACCAGATCTGAAATCCATGCATGATGTTTAGAGTCTGCCAAATGGTCTCTATATAAAGTTGCCAGTGACCCAAATGGAGTGAGAGCCTCTTGCCAACAGGCATATGTTGTTACTTTCCGATAGTAATGACGTGAATGTCAAACAAGATTTATTTGGGAGCAGGTTCAAGCATGTGCACCTGTGTGTGGAGTATGTTGTGCATACATGAAAGATGCCTTGAAGCTGTTCAGATCCTTTAATTTTCTCCTGCTTCCAGCTCTTACTTAATCAATATAAATAATTCTTTTTTACTGTCCTGTGGTTGTTTTGTAATTTTGTATTCATGGCTTTGTGCGAGTAACTGTGGAGAGGCATACCATAGACTTTAATCAGAAAGTAGTACTTATTGTACGTTTTTTTCTTTTCTTTTTTCCATTTTTATTGAGATATAATTGGCACATAATATTGTGTACATTTAAGGTGTGCAACATAATGACTTGATTATGTATATATTGTGAAACGGTTATCACAATTGGTTGAACTAGCGTCTGTCATCTCACATAGTTACATTTTTTTTCCTTTTCCTTGTGATGAGGACTTTTGAGATATGCTCTCTTAGTGACTTCCAAATATGCAGGATAATATCAGCCCATAGTCATCACGTACATCACATCCCCAGAACTAATTTATGTTGTAACCAGAGGTTTGTGCCTTGTACTGTTTTTGCCCAATTCCCTGTCCTTCCCTCTGCTCCACAAATCTGATCTCTGTTTCTATCAGTTCTTGTTTTGTTTAATATTTTACATATAAGTGAGATTATACAGTATCTGTCTTTCTCTGGCTGACCCACTTCACCTGGTACAATGCCCCGAAGGTCCATGCGTATCATCACAAATGGCAGGACTTTCCTCCCTCTGGAACTAAGCAGGATGCCACCATCTCTACATCCTGCATCCTTTATACCCATCCATCTACCGATGGACGCCCAAGCTGCCTCCATGTCCCGGGTACCATAAACAACCCTGTAGGAACATGGGGGTGCAGATACTCTCTCAGGATGGTAATTCTTTTCCTTCAGACATATACCCAGAAGTGAACTACTTGACTGCATGACAGCTCCATCCCTAATTCTCTGAGGAACCTCCATAGTGTTCTCTGCAGTGGCTATACCAACCCACATTCCCAGCAACGGTGCACAAGGCCTGCCACCCATTCCCACCTGCTCTTGCTGTCTCCCATCTCCCTGATGACAGCTATTCTAAAGGTCTGAAGTGACTCCTCACCATAGCCCTCATCTGTACCTCATTAATATCCAGTGATGCTGAGTACCCTTATGTGCACCTGTGGGCCACCTGAAGATCTTCTCTGGAAAAATGTCCATCAGTATTGTATGACTTCTGAAAAATTGGTAGGTACAAGAATCCTCTGCTAGTTTTGGATCACAGTGATCACTCACTAAGAATTATTTCAAAAGGGCTGCAGAGCCCCCGACACCTAGTTTCATCTGTTGTGCTCAAGAGCATCAGGAAGGCCTGGCATTGTAGCGAGTAGAAATGACCAACATATTAGGAAAGTTTGTTCTGTTGAAATAGAAACACTCTTTGTTGTGTAAATGATTGTTTTTTCTTAGTTAATATAATCCTTTTAATCTCTTTAGAATCAGGTTGTGGATGGGCACATGTGGACATTAAAATATATGATATAGAAGTTTCAAATATATTTAGCAATATTTTTCTCATACCAGTTACCTTGTTTACAAAATTTACAATCATATTTTCATTCCTTTTCATTTAAAGTTTAACTTTAGCTTTTTTTTTTTTTTAAGATACAATCATAGCTTTCTAGTAGAATGTGATGTGTTATAATAGAAACATAGATTACTCTTTGGCCATAGAAAAAATATTAATTCTCAATATAGGAATTAAATATATTTCACAAAGAAAAATAAGTGAGCTGAGCCTTACAAAGTAGGACAGATTTGACCTAGACATATAAGTTAAAAGAGGCCTGTAGGCAGGGAAAATATTCAGAGAGAATGAACATATTGGAAAGGGCCATGGAAAGTTGGTGGGTAACAGTAGGGAATGGTGCCAGGAACTGAGATCAGATTGTGAAGGGTTGTAATGATCACTATAATGAAATTTAGTCTTTCTTAAGCATACAGTGATGCTGTATAGAAGAGTGTTTAGTTGGGGATGACCATGAATTAGGAGGATCTTCTGAAGCAGAACAAAGGATGCACATATGAGAAGGCAGGAGGTTCAATGATGAGGCCCTTGTAAAATCCCCAGGAGGGAATTGAGAGCATGAGTTATACTGTTTGCAGAGAAAATGGAGAAAAAAAAGGCATGGGTTATATATGAGATCTAGCGTCAGTGGGTGGCCATAGAAAGGCAGCCATAATCTAGGTTATAAGGGGAAAAAAAAAACATTTCTGGGTTTCCACTTCCATATCTATTATTTTCCATTCCAAATTGTCTCCAAGGCAATGCATCCTGCATTTAAAATATTAACTATTATAATAGTTACCTATTTTAAGTGAACAAGCTGGTGATAAGTGGCTATGGAGTTAGTTTAAATTTAAAGCTCATTTATTTCTCTGTTGAGCCATTCTACCACAGTGCAAAAGAAACTCATTGTTATCATCATCACAATTGTGATCATCATCCAACAACACTGAAGGCTAGTGCTGACCACTATGCATTCACCATCTTACCTCTTGCTCATAATAATCCTTCAGGGCACTCCACTTGTTCCCATTTTACACATGAGATATATGAGGCTTGGAGAAATTGAATAACTTCCCTAGGGCTGCACAGGTAGTAGATGGTAGAACTGGGCTTTGGGCTCAGGCAACTTGGACTTGAAAAAATTGCACCATTTGCCTTTCTCTTTGCTATAGGAGTCTATCAAGAATATGTTAAATTATTATTATGGACCTCCATAATCTCTCTAAATTATTTGGGCATATTGTGACTGTTTTATTGGAGTTTGGGGTATATTTGAGGGAAGCTGTAACCCAACAGGTTGCCTGGAATCAGAATCTCAGAGTCTCAGGAACACAGACAGCTCTCAGGCCTGTTCTTGATTGGTAAAGGCTTCCCTAACTTCTTCATTTGCCTTTTCTCCTACTGATTGGCCTTCACCCTGTACTTGGCCTTTTGTACTTCCTCACAACATTAATTTATACTGGCTCACTCTTCTGATTTTCTGCCTCCAAAATTTTGAGTTTGGAATCTGATTGCCTAGTGTATCTTTTAATACTTGGGCATAGATTTGTCACAGCCTAGTCTGTGCATTAGATGTCCTTGAGTGAGGGCTCATTTCTTATTCCTATATCTGGACCTAGGGGGAGGAAGAATGGTATTAAGCCTGTTCCCCTGGGCCTGACTCTTCAGCACAGGCTCTGAGAGGTACCTCATTGGTTTAGAGGAGGTAGATGCTGTGTCTTACAAATGCATCATTGTTTAAATGAAAGAAATTGTCACTACATCTACAGGTATTTAAAACATTGTGTATTAACCAGAACTTGGTGTATTCATTGGCACTTAATATGTCTACAGGAGCATATTATCAAGAACTTTTATATTACCACAGAATCAGATGCTTCACTCTTTAAGAAATCTCTCCTTGTATTTCCAAATAAAAAATATCACAGTAGTTTGGGGAGCATGTAGTGCATGAAAATAAATATATTTAAATGATTGAATCAAATCATCAAAATCCCTTGGTTTTTGTTTTCCACCCTGATAAAATTTATATATCTAATTCTTACTGTCAGAAGAATTCAGAATTCATTTTATTTCTCAGTCCTACCAAATTGATTTCTGCCCTTCAGAGTATTCCAAGGCTGCAGCATAAAAATTCAAGGTCTGAGCAATATTTGTGATTCTATTTTCATTTGTCTCTCACGTGGGAATTCATGAATGGTAATATATTTCACTTACATTTTATAAAATATTTTTCTAGGAAAAGGTAGGGCTGATGGTATGACCATGAAGAACTGACACTTCACTGTTGTACCCCTTAATAGGATTTCCAAAACTAGCATCGTAAGTAATAATCGTGTTGGTATTTATCACTTAATGCCAGGAAGGTCTTAAAATTTCCTGAAGGAAATTTCCTCAGAATGTCTGAGGAGTTGCTTAGTATCAAGGCTCTGGGTTCACTCATAAAAGGCAATTCATACAGCTGATAATTAAATTCAGGGTGGCAAATAATAGTAAACTCCTGTTTCAGTAAATTTATGCAAGCAGGATATTCAAACATCAGATTTTTTTTCATGATCTTTCTTTATATGAGCAAAAAATGAATGGCAGATAAGCTGTTATCTATATTTACTAGTGATGTCAGCTATAGAGTAAACACAGAGTTCCCAGTATCTTACAACATCTGTGCCCATCAAATAATGGTAGTGGATAGGTGTGATTATGCAGAGAAATGAAATAATTCTGGAATGTCTTCTGAATAATTATTTTAAAAGATCCTGTCACTTGCTTGTAGTTCTGTAATTATACACCTACCATGTGCTAACTGCTGTGGAAATCTATAAAAATGAGTAAGATATGGCAGAGGCGGGAAGAGAGATGTAAACCAGAAAGATGAATGTGTGGAGGGCAGAGACATTACCCTCAGATGGGAGAATCTGGGAAGCTCTGTAGAGGAGGGATTTGAATGATTTGGATTTGAATAGGTGAGCTGAGAGGAAGAATCGTCTGGTTTGAAGAACGGGGAGAGAACAGACATGAAGGTGCAAGATGCTCTGAATGCTCAGGGAACAATACAAGGTCTTTCGGGGATTGAGTGTAGATTTTGCAAAGGACACGGATAATCAGTGAAGAGGTAGACTGGAGGCAGTTTGCCAAGAATTGTCAAGAATCTTGAACTCGAGAGCAGAAGCATGGACTTTATTCCACAAATAATGAGCAAGAATTACACGCTTTTGAATCAGGGACACATTTTTGAGCTTTGTTTTAAGAGGCCTGCTACTGTGTGCAGAAGATACTAGAGATTATTTAAGATTACGATTATTAGTTCTAGGTATGATTTGTTATTTACGGTTGGGAGTAAATATAGGATACATGTGGTAATTCTCAGAATTGCAGCAACCACAAGGCTCCTATCTTCATGTTGTTATGTATAAATGACTGTATTCTGTGGTTTGATGTAACGATCTTAGGAAGAAAAGTTTGAAAGAGTCTGAATTGAAGTAGTTAAATATCTGGCTTGATTCTGAATTAAGCTAAATGTTTTTCATTATGTCTTTGGAAAGTAAATCTGATTTTTCACCCAGCTTTGTATTTGTGGAATGACATGGAGGCGTAGTAGCTGGCTGAGGTGCAAGGGAAATTGGGTTCAAATCCAGTTGTGGATTCTCAATTATTGGAAGAAGCAAGCTGTGGAGACAAAAAGACACCGTGCTTAGGCTTTTAATATAGAGGCAACTTCATTTCTTTGGGGGACAGGAAAGACGATAATGTTTAAAGTGGAGATGGAAAATGTGACTCTGGTGTTCTGCAGCAGTTTGATCCAGACGAATTTCTCCCTGTGGTGGTACAAGTTAAGGAAAAATTATCTCACCCCACTCCCACATTTCAGACCTAGGAGTTGGATTTGGGAAATGATAAGTTAACATGAGACTTCAATATTTATGAAGTCTTCATAAAGTTCCCTTTCCAGATCAAGATTTCTTGCAGTGAGTGGCAGTCAGCACGTCTTCCAGTCTTCTACTGTGAGCCAGTGCTAATAGCAGTGAGGGTTGCCATTTCCTCTTGTCTGTTCAACTTACAGAACATTGGGTGTTTACGCTGATTATGTTCCTCAGGTAATTGTCCAGTCTAATCTTTATTTTGCTTTGTGTTGTAAACATGGCTGTATTTTAATTTAATACATTGTTAGAACAGAGAAGGCTTGCTCCCACACCCCACACCACCCCTTTTTGCTGCTGCTACAGAACGTGCATGCCTTGGTACCCTCTACTTTAACTGTATGTTAACTTCTATCTCCACTAGTCTGTTGACTGAGGAGAGTCACTGTCTCTCCATCCTTTATTCCAGTGCTTAACAAAGAACCTGGAACCTGCTGTGCCATCAGTTAATGTTTGTTGAATAAATACTGTTAATTAAATTAGTGGATTGAGTTTACACAAATAACTGTACCCAAATAACTTTTTTTAAGGTGTCAGAACATGTTGTTGGTATAACCACTCTGGTCTATTCAAAGAGCCAATCATGGATAAAGAAGATGTGGTGTATATATATATATATGTATGTATGTATATATACATATATACACATACACACATATATATACATACACACATATATATACATACATACATATATATACACACACACATATATATATATACACACATGTATATACATACATACATATATATACACACATACATACAATGGAGTATTACTTGGCAATCAAAAAGAATGAAATCTTGCCATTTGTAACAATGTGGATGGAACTAGAAGGTATTATGCTAAGCTAAATTAGTCAGTCAGAGAAAGACAAATATCATATGACTTCACTCATATGAGGACTTTAAGATACAAAACAGATGAACATAAGAGAAGGAAAGCAAAAATAATATAAAGACAGGGAGGGGGCAAAATATAAGAGACTCTTAAATATGGAGAACAAACAGAGGGTTAGTGGAGGGGTTGTGGGAGGGGGAGGGGCTAAATGGGTAAAGGGCATTAACAAATCTACTCCTGAAATCATTGTTGTGCTATATGCTAACTAACTTGGATGTAAATTTAAAAAATAAATTAAATAAAAAGAGCCAATCACTTAAGTTAGGGAAAGGACGAAGGTCAGCCATTTGCTTAAATTATGAAAATGTCAAAGTTGATTGCTGTTCATTCATTCATTCATTCAAAATAGTATATACTATTCCACAGGCTCTGTGCTAGTCCCTTGGGATTAACACACTCTCTGCAGTTATTACAGTGTGATAAGTGTTTTCTGATCAATGCATAGAAGGCTCTGTCCATTAAAACTTTTTAAAGCAGAAATTAATTTTATAAAATATTTTCTTAAAGTTATTTAACAAGTTAAATGAGATAGGATTATGCTCTCTCTTTGCTTACTCTACTAACAATAAAACTTTCTCTAACTCAATGGTAATATATGATCATTTTGAAAACTTGGACAACACAGAAAAAATTAAGTAAAACACTACCTATAGTCCCTCCATCCAGAGACACTACTGCCATTAATATTTGGTGTATTTTCTTACAGATTGTAAAAATGTCAACATTTAGCAGATACCATTAACAGTGATACTTTGATGTATTCCTATATGTTTTTTTTTCTTTTATATCAGTATTTTATATCTACATTGCTTGGATGAACATAGGAAAAACCAAAGTCAAGTAATGAATCATCACTAAATGGCTTTTATTTTAGAAAGGGAGAAGAAAGTTAACATTTATTGACAACCTACCAGTTTTCGTATTAAATATTATCAGTCAACCAGTTAAAGTTGCCAGAGGGATCCAGACTACAACGTCTAGGGGATAAGAAGTTCCTGTGGGGGCGCCTGGGTGGCGCAGTCGGTTGGGCGTCCGACTTCAGCCAGGTCACGATCTCGCGGTCCGTGAGTTCGAGCCCCGCGTCGGGCTCTGGGCTGATGGCTCAGAGCCTGGAGCCTGTTTCCGATTCTGTGTCTCCCTCTCTCTCTGCCCCTCCCCCGTTCATGCTCTGTCTCTCTCTGTCCCAAAAATAAATAAACGTTGAAAAAAAAAATTTAAAAAAAAGAAGTTCCTGTGGATGCTACTCTGTCTACATAGATTTCTTGTTGTTGCTCCAGCCGTTCACCTTAATCACTTTAGCAATATGATGAACGATTTGAAAAATTACAGATGACCCAGATGTCTTACTTGAGGAGCAATTTATGGATCAGTGCCCTTCATTTGATCATCTGTTTCTACCTTCCATGTTTTTTTAAAAAAAGTCAAATGCCATGCATTTTTAAAGACTTAAGCCTATATGGCTTTTTACAAATGAAGCAGAGAATTGAATAATCAAATAGTTATTGCTTTATAATGATTACAAATAATATAAATGTTGACTATTTCTGATTGTAAAATAAATCTCCCATACTGAAAGTACTCATGATAGAAGCACCTAAATGCTGGCAAGTGAACACATATACCCGAGGGTACATTAAAATGCCATCAAATAAGAGAATGGACTTTTTAAAGAGGAGAGTCCTTTGAGGCCATCCACTAGATACATTCCAACCGAGTCTAATTTTTTAATGTGAAGTGTTATAGATGTATATAATTTTACTGTTAAATTTTATTATGCAAACTGTGTACACTTCCATTAGTGTTTCATGTTTGGATTCCAATGTTGACTTAATAATGTTAATCTAGGGGCGCCTGGGTGGCTCAGTCGGTTAAGCGTCCGACTTCAGCTCAGGTCACGATCTCGCGGTCCTCGAGTTTGAGCCCCGCATCGGGCTCTGGGCTGATGGCTCAGAGCCTGGAGCCTGCTTCGGATTCTGTGTCTCCCTCTCTCTCTGCCCCTCCCCCGTTCATGCTCTCTCTCTGTCTCAAAAATAAATAAACGTTAAAAAAAATAAAAAAAAATAACGTTAATCTATTGTCAGTGTGTATGTATTTATTTATACTTTCCTATCACAATTTTTTATTGTTTATTTATTTATTTTGAGAGAAAGAGAGCAGGGGAGGGGCAGACAGAGGGAGAGAGAGAGAATCCCAAGCAGGTTCTGCACTGTCAGTGCAGAGCCTGAAGTGGGATTCGAACTCAGGAACTGTGGGATCATGACCTGAACTGAAATCAAGAGGCGAATGCTTAACTGACTGAGCCACCCAGGCACCCCTATCAGAATGTTTATGCTTTGTCTGTAAACTCCTTGGTGGCAAGGTATATGTCTGTAAGGCATAGACAAATCTACAACACAAGGAATAAGCATTACACTCAAACTCTCCATCAAGAGGGTGAAGTGAGTCTGCGGTAGTGTCAAGAAAAATGGCAGGAGATGGTTATCATGTGGAATACACAAGAAAGGATATACTTTCTAGAGGCAAGACAAAACCTTGAGAATGAATCTCAGAAGAACTAGGATGATATATGAATCAGTGTTTACTGCCAAATGTTATCTTCTGCTTTGGCAAAGGATATGATGATATTGTTGTCCTTGTGAGATACATTCAGAACCTAAAAATATATCCAACAACATCAACTGATGACTGGCCAAAACACAGAAGTCTGAAACCTTGATAATCCAAGGAGGGACATTTGTAATGTCAACAATTGAGATGTTTATTTCATGACGTTTTCTAAAGGATGCATACTGGTGTGTGTGGATAACCACTGATGATCTCTCCTTCCCACATCCATCATCAGAATCCTGGGTGGGTAGGCATGTGGTCCTCAGTGTGGTGCGTTCCTGGGTGAGAAGCCTGGCTCAGGGTTTAGGTTTGACTCAGCTAAAGAGCTGATAGCTTCCCTGCCACCCCTGCCCCTCACCAGGCACATTGAGATACCTAAGAAAAGATAAACGTAGAAAATAAGAGGCAGGTCGTTTTCCTACATTGGGCTCCAGGCCATTCTAACAGGTTGCTTATTGGTGACCAGTGGTGTTCTGGAGCTGGTATGTGTTCTTGTCCATTGTTAAGTTCTCAGGAGGTCTCTGTCGGTTGTTAATATAGTTCAATAACTTATATTAAAAGGATGTAATAAATACTTGAAATTCATAAATTCCTCATTATTTTCCTACATTTCATAATTATCTAGGCTCCAAAAGTTATTTACATCTGGTAAATAAACTGCTCATCTCTTCCCAACTCTGGGTTCTGTGTCACACATTGGAATTGGAAGCTTAGAATAGCCATGTTGGGACTGTTTGCACCATAGAGATCAGCAAACAGGACAAATTAGCACTTGGTTGATTGTTTTATTGACTGTCTAGACTTCAGAAAGTTTTGGAGAAAACACTAGCAGTTCAGATAAAAACTTAAAGGTGCGTTGTGTCTGTAGCTGTTGCATTGTAAATAGCAAAAATTTTTTAAAACAGGAGTGGAATGTTCTCTGGTTATTTGAAAACTGTTCACCTGAGTCAACAAAAGGAATTTGCTCACATCATTGATAAAGAAGTAAAATTTGGACAATCATCTTCCTTATCTTACTTTTGTCTTACTTGTTAATATAAAGAAAAATGGCAACCAGCATTCATGCCACACACAAAATTATGACAGTAACTTTATTGGGAAAGGAATTATGGATTGAGATACAACTTCATTTGTTAACTCCAGGTTAAATTCCAGCCATGGGTTGGCTGGCTATGGATACAAGAATTGGGTGGAAACCGGTGTAAGCATCCTTGGGAGTATCAATGGGCTGTATGAAATTTACAGTAAGAGGTATTATCTATTTTATTCTTGATGAATTATGTGGTACATACTCTTAATATCAGTATAATTTATAATAAACTTGTATTTATTGAACATACATTTATATGTGTAAAAATGCATACTTTTTTTGGAGGGCCAATTATTTCTCTGTTAGCACATCACTGCCAAACTAGAAGCCAAAAGCAACGCCACCTATCCCTTGACTTTCAAAGTTTGTGGCTGTTTATGACATCGTGGAAAAACCCTTTCTCCTCTTTCTTCTTGATGATCAACAATATGTTTCTTGGGCTTAAGGCTTCCTGTTTGTCTAAGATGTTAACATTCTTGAGAGAAGTGCCACATGATTTCTTAGTAGTCATTTATATCATAGTATGCTTGAATTTGTCATATTGCTTCACTGATTAGAGAAGCAGGGATATTGTTGATAGTGAAAAAGTTCAGAATGGGGAGTTAGACATCAAAGATGAATTTTATCTACTTCATTATTTTGTCCAAGGCCAGCAAGAAATTTCAAATTAGAACTGTTTATGACACAGAAGAGTTTACATCCCTTGTGGGATGGTGGTCTTAAATAGTTTGCTTCTTTTATCAGGGCCTTATCTGGTCAGCTAGTTGTGTTTGGCAGTCTGCAGCTCAGTAGAGGGGTGGTTAATAAGGTGGGAATTGTTGGTATAGTTGGAGATGTATTTTAGCTGAATTATCAAAAAGAGATCCTGTTAGAGAATCCATTCAAAACTTTGGTACCATGAGAAAGTGACTCATTTTTAGTTATTGACACATTTTTTTTAACCATTCAGTTTTTGAAGTATTTTTTTCTCCTATTCTGAAATTTCAAGGCAATAGGGTATAGCTATTTTCAGACATCAGGAAGTAAGTGAGAGAGGAAATGCACAACTTGAGAGGGTCGCTATTCGTTTAAAAATGTACATAAAGTCAAACGTTAAAACTCCCATTATAAATGAAGCAGATTGTAAGATTGACCACCATTAAATTTAAAATAAATCACTGTGAGGCTTCTCTTGGGTTAAATATTGGCTGCTACTAAGTTGACCTTGATTTCTAGTGCCTCTCCACTCCAGCCCAATCTGTGCCTGCCATCATCTGCATCTCAAACAATGGTACCAGCATTCATTCCATTGTTTAAACTAAAACCTCAGTTATTCTTGATTCTGTCCTTTCTCTCACCCTGTGTCCAATCCATCAACAAGTTCCCCTGGCTCTCCCTTTAAAATACATCATGACTCTATCCGTATTAAATGATTCCACAGCTATCCCTGTCATCTCTTGCCCAGACTGTTGCTACCTACTATCTGTTTAGTCTCTGTAGTGCAACCAAAAGGTTCTGTTAAACATTTCAATTAGCTTGTGCCATGGTGTACTCAAACCCTCAGCGCACCATTGGTCCTTGCCTGAGCCTCCAAGCCCTACGAGGCCGGGGCCTGGCCATTGCTCTGACTGCCAATATCACCAAATCTCCCACTGGGGTTTCCCCCTGGCCCTTTGCTACATCAGTGCTGGCTTCTGGGTGGGGTTAGAATGTGCCAAGCTCATCTACTTCAAGTGATGGGCACCTGATGTTCTGTCTGAAATTCTCTTTCTCCATTTATTCATGAGAATTGTGATTCCTGTCAGCTCACATATCAACTTTCCTGAGCCCCCTATTTAAGATAGCCAGCTCCCCACTCCCTGCACTACTCTGTTTTCACCCTGCTTTATTCTTCCTAGTGTCAATCACTACCTGATATATATGATTTTAGTGTCTATTATTGTTAGTGATGATTCCATGATCCCTGCCCCTATAATAATACTCTGCCTTTCCCTTTCCCTGATATTCTTAGTTCCCATTACCTTTTACTCTACTCCTACTCATGACATTTATTACCCTCTAACATTAGATGTAATTTCTGTATTATGCTATTGTCCCTGGTCTCTTTCTCTTACTAGAATGTAAACTCCATGAGGACAGTATCTTTGTTTTGTTCATTGGTGCATCCTGAGCGCTTAGAACAGTGCTTGACACATAGTAGTTGCTTAATAAATAGTTACTAAATGAATAAAGATCAGGAATGAAAATCTGTTGCGCGGTTGTAAAAGGAAAGGAAGGGCTTCCTGTGGTTAGTAATCTAGCGATCTTAATTTTGTAATCAAACCTCCTTTGTGAAGCTAGATGTGCCTCTTGCTCTGGAATGCTAACATATTTTTGTGAGTAGACTCAACCATGGTGTTACAACCCAGCTCGCTAGAGTTCTTAAGGTTACTTATGCCAGTGTGAAAAATGGATTCTTTTAAACTGAGTTAATAAGAACGTGAGCACTGTGTGGTGAACAGTTAAACTGAGGCAACCATGGTGATCTGTGAATCTGCTATTTCAATTCCCACGTGAAGTGCTATGTTGTAATATGAGATTGATTCTAACATTTGCATTTTGCCTTGTCTCCTATGCCAAAGAATCAAATGTCACAATCTGTATCCTTTTCCACGACTCCTTTATAGGAAAATGTACTGCAAAGTATAACATGATAACATAATGTTCCTCAGATCTGGTATTATACTGACTTTAACACATATAGCATTCTAGTAATACTTTCAATGATGAGTTTATTGTCTAAATCTTCTGTATCCAGTGGCAAACGTCAGATACCTATAATTTTAATTCCAGATGCCACGACACTGAAATAATTTCTTTTGATAGTGAAATTTCTTTACAGCAGCCTATGGCATGACCAAGGCGATTGCATTTTCTGTTCCTTAGGGACTCCTTGGGTTTTTTATTCTTGTCATTTTTTGTTGAGTGCTTGCATACCTTGAATGTTACAGGAGAGGTTGTTGCAACATAAGCAAAAGAAGCAAAATGGGAGGTTTTTGAGCTCCTGGTTTGCCCAGGTACTCGCTCACTGATGCCACTCTGACACGTGATGTTGGTCCTCAGTTCAGAAATGATGATGGAGAGCAGGAGGACAATGTTTGGAGTTATGTAAACTCCAAACATGTTTAGTTTAAAACTCTGTATTAGCTAGCTTTCCTTTAATAAATCCCCCTTTCTTTCCTGGGCTTTTTTTTCTGTGTGCATTAAGCTCAGAGCACTCGCATGCACTGTTAAGTATTTGTGGTGTGGACCAATGAACAGGCCTGAACACCATGCTATACAAAGCAGCCCAGAGTTACAGTAAAACTAGATTAAGGAGACTTACTTCCAGGTCATGATAGAAACCTTAGAGAATACTTTGCAGCTGTCTTGCCCAAGCTCTCAGAAGTACTTACAAGCTGAGCGTGAGCCTTTCTCAGTCTCTCAGGAAATGGACCAGCTGATAAAAGACAGTTTCCTCGGTCCCTGTGGCAGGCTTGTTACTGGTGATCGTACAGGGCCAATGTCTGAAGTGGAATACTTTCTCCAGAGGCTTAATCCACGTCTCTGTGAAAAGATAAGGCTGCTTTGTTTTTGTCCCCTCCCCTGACTTTTTAAAGCAATTGACTAGTTAAACAAAACTGAAATATGAGAATATAGCTGAGTTTTAAGCTAATATTTTGGTGGTTCTATTTTGAATACCAAAAATGGGATCACAGCTACTTCTAGCCTCAGTGGACTGTGAGGGATTTGATTGGGCGGCTGGGCTGGCCTTGTTTCTCAATTCTGGTCACTGTGCCCTGGGCTGCCGGCTAAAGAAAGCACTCAGTGCTTCCCTACCCCATTTTCTTCATCTCCCTAGCAACTGCGGGCACCGCTTCTAAGTGGCATCATTGCCTGAAACAGCCCTTGACAAAGAATAGAGATCATTGTGTCCAAAGTTATTCCTAATATCCCCTGGGTAAGGATGTGTGCATCCACCCGCACATTTTAAGCATAGAATCATAACAGGGAAATCAGTTGTTGGACTGAGGTGAAAAGCTGAGTGTCTACATGCAACTGAATGAACACATTTCCTTATTGCCTCCTGTATCTGTATCCTGAGGCCTAGGGAAGACATGACTTTCACTAAGGACACCCATGGGATATGCTGTGGTGCTTTAGAGCAGCCGCTCCCCTGGGAAGACATTCCATTCACTCATTCAGGAATATTGACGGAGCACCTACGTTTGTCAGATACTGCAGGTGCTGGGGGACACAGCAGAGACACAAAGCAAACAAGGCTCCTACTCCTATGGAATTTCTGCTCCAGCATAGAAACATTCATGCCTTGATATAACTCAGAATAGGGCATGCCATATAAGGGGTGATCAGTGACCAGCATCTTTTCATTATCTTCTTCTTAGATTTTAATTGTACTAAAGGACACCTATATCTTTTAGGTTTGAATGAATGAATAAAGCTCTTTTAGCAGTTTGTCGAGATCCTTTGGTGAGTTAAAAAATACATTTGAAAGACCTATTCACTGCCTTTGCTCCGTGGGAAGTACCAAGGTAATTGATGCACTCGAAACAGTCTGATGCTTATTTTTATGTAATATGCATTTGTTATTTGCCTCCCTTGGTACTTGGTTACACAGAATTTCCATTAGAATCTTCTTCAATGTGGCATTATTAATAGGTCAATGAATTTAGTAAGTTTGCCTTTAACCACTTTTAAATTCATTAGGATGGAGTGGAGAGAATGTGCTTTCAGGGACCACTCATGGTATTTTGGATGTTTTCAGGATTCTCTCTATAAATGACTCATTCAGTAAATTGCAAATAGAAATTGGACAGGAACAAGAGCATTTTCTATGGTCACCATTATAACAAAGCTGAAAAAGTAATATCTAAATCATGGGAAACACAATAGTATCTTTCAATAAAACTCTATTCAAGCAAAGCACACCCAGCAGGTGAGCAAATACTGGTTTGCCTGACAAGGGCTTTGATTTCATTTTTTGCAGCCTTTCTCCTTTAAAAACCATCTCATTACCTTGTTGTTAGTATCCTATGAAAGGAGACACTGTGACAACCAGTCATGGGACATTAATTTTGTCAGTTAACTTCTTCTGTTCTAAAATGGGTGCCCAAATATGTGTGTGTGTATGAGAGAGAGAGAGAGAGAGAGAGAGAGAGAGAGAATATGATGTCCTCTTTTAGCTAATTGGGAAATACATTAATCTACCTTCTCTTTATTCTCATCTGAATTCCATGCTTCAAGTCCCATAAACCACTCCCAACCTCATTTCCACTGCTTAGTTACAGTGACCTTAGAGGGAGTCACTTTCCTCTCTACATCTTTTTCCTTCTATAAAAAAGAGCATGGAGAGAGTAATGTTTGTCGGAAGACCTTTGGAGCTCATCCAGTTATAAGATTGTTTTATTCCTTTTATAAATGTCTCAGAGAACATGTCTCCCACAGATTCTTGGCACACTCCCTGTAATATCCTGGCACACTCATTGGTGGCTTTGGCCGTGCCAGAGTCTAGGGGATCATGGTGGTCATAGAGACAGGAATGGATCTAGAAACATGAGGTTGAAAATGATGTGGGCTGAGAACCAGTTTTATATTAATGCCTGTTTCCCTGGTTATATATATATATATATATATATATATATATATATATATGTGTGTATACACACACACACACATACGTATATATAGACATATATACACATATATGTGTATCTATATATTTTAAATTAATAAGTTTGGGAAAACTAGTCAGTGGGAACAGATATGCTGGAAAAATATATATACATTTGTAAATTATTCCATTAAAACTTAGAAAAGGAAATTAGCCAAAGGAAATTAGGCAGTTGTACCACTCATACACAGAAGGTCTGAACATTTTAAAACCTTTAAATAATATACCAGGTGAAGTTTATTGTAAAATTTGGTTGTTAGACAATGGAACAACTTTTTCTTTTGATAGATCAAGAGCTTTACAACAGACTGTAATTACTACAATTAGTCATTGTATTTTAATTCATGACATACCTAAATATAGGTAATAATAAAGATTCCCGGTTACAGTGTGCAGTTAAGTAAGTAAATCTTTGACACTACATTCCCAAGACCTCTTCAAACACCACATATTTAGAGATACATGATTTTCTCAGACTTATATGTGTTTTATTTACAAGCTAGCACCGTAACTATCAGTAATGTTTGTTACCATCTTTAAGAAGCAGACAGCTGTAATTTTGAGCTAATTGCATATTGAGCAATAGACATGCAACCCAGAGCTTTGATAGGTAGGAAGCCTGAATGGTACGTTCTTCCCTCTACACACTCCACTCCTACCCCACCTCACCCTCTGGCTGAGTGATTGGCATTTATACCCAAAACTCCCATTCCCGCCTTAGGTCTGTTATAAACTTTCAACTATCACTCTCCCACTGGACATGTGCAAGTGGCAAAAGCCATGTGCAGATAGCAAAAACCACACCTCCAATCCAATGAGACCTCTTGTTGGATGTATTTCAAGACAGATCTAGAATCTGAAGCTTCTCACGCTTCCAGGGTTACACCTGAGCCTTAGCCCTGATGGTGGCTCACACTTAACTCATCTATTTCCACACTTATCTCTACAGTCTTTTCTCTGCACAGCACTCAGTGATCCCATTAAAGTGTAAATTCACCAAATGGTTGATGAATGGAAATTTCTCTTATAAATGTATTCCAAGTAGTAAATGAAGGAAAAGTGATAGAATTAAAGAATTATCATTTTGAAATGGTCATTAGTAGGCTGTTACCACCACAAAGTAAAACTTAACCTGCATTACTGTTGCCCCTGGTGAAAGAAAGTACTCTTCTGCCATGTGTGTGAAGTTTTGTCCAAAAAATGGACCCTGAATCTGAGCAAGGCACTTGTTCTTGCCACCAATTTACAGGAAACGGGAACGTGTTAAGTGAAACCACACATGCAGTCAGCAAAATCCAGACTATGTAGAACTCTATAGGATGAGCAGCCGAGTTTCTTGGTGTTACCGAGTAACTACAAAAATGAGCAAGCAAGAAAAGTGAGATGTTGAAGACCCAACAGATTAAAAGAGGCTCAAGAGTATCAACAATCACAAAGTGTAGATCTTCTTTTGACCCCTTTTCAAATATACAAACTAAAGAAATTATAACCTTACTAAGGAACTGTGACCACTGAGTGGACATAATGCTATCAACAAGCACTGTTAATCCTTTCAAGCGTGAATCAGAGATGAGATGGTAAATATTTAACAGTTGGATCTCCAGAAATAGAAGCCCTGATTTGAGTGTTTGTGGATTTCCCTGGAGTACATACTCCCCCACGGCCAGTGTCAAGTTACAAGTGTGAAGCCAGGGAACCCCGAGAGGGTCAGGTTGCACACTTTGGTGCTTGCAGGCCAGACCAATATGAGCTGCTCCAGCCCACACTGGAGGCGATAATTATATCGCAGTGTTGCTGGAAAAAAGGGTGCCTGCTTTTTGGAGATTCCTACCAAAATGGTTATGGTTGAAATGACAAGATGTCTGAGGTTTTCTTTAAAATGATCTGTGGTAGGGGTGGGGTTGGGAGTATAAATGATACCGTATTTTAGACGAAGTCACAGATACACTGGGGTTTCTTACACATTTTTCTTTACTTGCCATGTGTTTTACATTTTCTAAAATAGAAAAGGTTTTTAAAAATAAGTTATTTCTTCTAACTGAAACCCCTCCAGGGGCTTCCCTTCTGAGGAGAAACCAAAGTCCAGCCTGTGACTGAAAGGGCCTGTACCTGACCCTCTCCCTTCAGTCCGTTCTGCTCCCACTGGCCTCCTTGACCAGCCCCCTCCTTGGGGCCTTTGTACTGGATGCTGTCTCAGCCCAGAATGCTTTCCCCTAGATGACCACAGGGCTCATTCCCTCACTTCCTTCAAACCTTTGTTGAGATGCCACCTTCCTAATAAGGACTCCATTTCATGTCCCATTCTGCCCACAGCCCCAGCCCAGTCCTCCTCCTTCATAGCACTTACCATCTTTTAACATACTCTACTATTTACATAGTTAAATCAATGCGAACTTTATATATTTAAGTAGTTACGACAGTGCCTGGAATGCAGTAGTTACTAGAAACAATTTTTATTGAATGAATGAATGGGTGGAGGTGACATCCATGAATGTCACCAAAGTTTTCTTCCCTTTGCTTGACACTTCTTATATATTGCCCACACTGACTACCAACATTTAAAATATGTTTTTGGAAGATTGAGCTGCTGGAAACACTTTCTGATATTGATTAAAATAGTGTGGACTGTGTTAAATTTCCCTCAAAAGGTTAATGTAAGTGTGTTTCTACATCAAGAATGCACAGGTAGGAATCTTTTAAGAGACTCTAATATCATAAGTGTCTTAAAAACAAGATCAATAAGCTTTAGGAGGGAAAAGAATGGCAGTTTGATTAGTTTAGTCCCCAAACTTCTTGGCCATTATTTTAAAGAGTTTATAATTTTTAATTAGAATGCTGGCTAGCTCCTATGGGTTCTAGCACATTTGCTTAAATAGGAATGCCCCCCCCCACCCCAGATTCCCTCATTATCCTGCAGCATATACTTAGATAGCTTAGCATGTCTCTTTTTCTACAAATTCATTTGGAGGGGTTAAACTTCACCCTTCTACTATCATCCCTAAATGCTTAGGGGAAGACTCTGAAAATTTCAAGGAAGAGTTAATTTGACAGTTTGGACTTTTAGACAAACACTGATAATTCTAAATGAACTCTCTTCATATCATGGCATAAGCAGAGAGCTTGAGAACATCTTTTATGTTGTTTTTCGTATGTGTAGGTAGGGTGCACGGGTCCCAATGCTGTATTGAATTTCCCACTTGTTTGCATTACTGTCCATTTCTGCGCAGCTTTCTTTGCTCTAGCAAACAAAATTAGCTATTTTTAGTAATCCAGGAAGAGGAGAGCTTCAGTGTAGAATATGAGAACCATGGTTGGTTCTTTGCTTAAATCAGAGCCAACTGATCACTGAAGGAAGGGCTTGTCTTCATTCTGTTGCATAGCATTCAGTGGGACATTGGGCCTTGGCATATGAAATGACTAAAAAGAAAGGCCTAGGAAAATAAACATATGAAAAGATGTTCAATATCATATGTCCAGGGAAATGCACATTAAAACAACAATGAGATACCACTATACGCCTATTAGAATGACCAAAATCCAAAACATTAACAACACCAAATTCTGGCAAGGATGTGGAGCAATAGGAAGTCGCATTCACTGATGGTAGGAATGCAGAATGGTGAAGTCATTTTAGAAGATAGTTTGGTGGCTTTTTACAAAACTAAACACACTCTTACCATATAATTCAGCAACCATTTTCCTTGTTACTTATCCAAATGCATTGAAAACTTCTGTCCACATAAACACCTGTGCACAGATATTTATAGCAGCATTATTCATAATTGCAAAACTTAGAGGCAACCATAATGTCCTTCAGTAGGTGATTGGAAAAATAACCTATGGTACATCCAGACAATGAAATATTATTCAGCACCAAAAAGAAATGAGTTATCAGGCTATGAAAAGACATGAAAGAACTGTAAATGTGCATTACCAAGTGAAAGGAGACAATCTGAGAAGTCTGCATTCTGTAGGATTCCAACTATAGGGCATAACGGAGGCACTAAAAAGATCAGTGGTTGCCAGGAGTTAGCAGGGAGGGAAGGATGGATAGGTGGAGCACAGAGGATTCTTAGGACAGTGAAACTACTCTATATGATACTATAATGGTGTGTACACATCCTGATACATTTGTGGATGTGACCCATAGGACCCATAGGATATATAGCATCAAGAGTAAATAAACCCTAATGTAAATAATGGACTTCGGGTGATACTGATGTATCAGTGTAGGTTCATCAGTTGTAACAAATGTGCCGCCTTGGTTAGGGATGTTGATAGTAGGGCAGACTGTGTATATGTGTGTTGGCAGGCCTGGGTTGGGGGTGGGTAGACAGAAGGATGTGGGAAGAATGTATTTTCAGCTCAGTTTTGCTGTGAACTTAAAACTGCTGTAAAAAATAGTCTATTAAAACAGACAAAAAGAAAGGCCCAATAAAACTGAGATGACTTCATGTGACTAGTTAAGGAATAAAATGAAAGTCTCCTCCATTGTGCTGGTCAGTGTACCAGGTTGTTATCAGTTGATTGCAAATAGGAGCGTAAATGGGTTTCAGGAATGAAAATTGAAGCTGTATTTTGAAATTTAGAGTGGATTAGGTCTCATGGTCTTTTCTGTTTCCTGCAAAAGATGCTGGTTATGTAGTGATACTTGCTGCAAATCATTTCCGAAATATTCCAGTTGCCATAGCAGCCGAAGCTGATGATGGAATTTATATACAAAGCTCTCAGCAAAGAGATTTGCCAGAAAAGTCTTTGGAGTTGCTCAAGATAGTTGGCTTTTTCATAGCTCACTTTCAAATATTTTTTTTTTTTTTTTTGCTTATAAGTTGTCTGCATTCTAGCAACTATGATAGTATTTTTTGAGGTTAATGTATTTACCTATTATGTGAATGACACCCATGACATGGTCACTGTGGTAACTGGACAGAATAATTGAAACACAGACTTGCTTGGGAAATATGGAGACTGTTGGCAAGCCTATGTGTGCCAGAGATTAGAAAGGGAAGATCAAGTCTTTAGGACTGCATTCGCTCAGGTTATTTAGCCATCCCTTTCTTTTGAACATATCATCCTCTCTTGGGGACTGATCCTCTATTTAAGCTTGTACACAACAGAATTAAAATTAAAGGGAGATAAGAAGTACTTTTCTTGCCTGCAGAGATCAGTGTAGCAGTTCTGGACTCCCCTGTGCATACAGTTTTACAACCTCTTGTTCTTTATCTGCTGAGTTATGGGATGGCAAAGATGTTCCCAGACCTGGGCACAGCTCACTGATCTTATTACATTTGTTTTCATATTTCTTTTCTAGAAGATTATCATAAGGTCACCAAAATGTTGTGGAAGGAATAAAAACAGTGAACCCCAAACTCTTTCTCCATGACTATGTGATTTTCTCCTTGGAAGATTAGATGATGAGAGTCTTGGAGACTTCGAAAGAGCTTGAGCTTTCTTGATATTGCTACTGCCAGTTAGCATGGTGTTGGCTGTACCACCCAAGTTTTTGCTTAATTTTTGACATACATAGAAGGAATAAGCCTTATTTGGGGAGAATTCTTTGTGAGAAGCTTCTTGTCCACTCTCTGTGGGCTCCAGGATTTTCTCTAAAGTTGGGTCTTAGTTTCCACTTAGGCTAAGCATCTCTTTAATAACACATGAGGGTGCTGATGACTGCTGTGTGCTAGTTGATGGTGCCACCAGCAGATGTATGGAAAACTCTGTAGTTGGAGGGGTGAGAAAGGGAAGGTATCCCTGAACTGGTGACATTCAAGCTGGAACCAAAGAACAAGTAGGTGTCAGTCGGGCAAACCCTACTTGGGTTAATTGCCCTTGTTTCAACTTCTCAAACAGTTCAAGATCCCTCATCAAGGTCTGCACACAGGCTGCTTAATGTTGGCTTGGGATGATGGTCTTCCCTTATTTCAACTTTTCAAACAGTGCAAGATCCCTCATCAAGGTCTGCACACAGGCTGCTTCATGTTGGCTTGGGATGATGGTCTTCTCTTGGTTTGTAATTAATTTTTTTATGATTATCCATTTTATATCACGCTTCCCTAGTAATCCACAGTTAGGTGGTTAGATTTTTTTTCTTTACATCTGGATTTGAATAATTTTGAATTTGTGATTCATTTTCTGTGTCCTATTGGTGTCTGTTCACCCACCTTCTCCTTTGAGGGGAGTGAATTGATGTACTGGTAGTGAATCCAATGGGAATTAAATGAGACTTGGCTTGAAAATTTTTCTGTGCTGCCCAGGTTGTTTTTAGTAAATGATTTTGCTGGTTTTCTGATTGAATGTTTTTCAAAAAAGTATTAATATATTGCTTTTCCATTTACAGTGATAGCACATCCCTATTTCAGTGTTTGATTTAGGTCTAGTAGTAATTAAACTCTGCAATGTATTAGAGTTGGTCCCTCACCATTTCATTGGGCACCTTTACACAGAAGTAGGGGCCACTGCAAGGTACGTTGATGTTACTTTCTTAGACACTGTTCATTAGAGAGGATTCCCATTACCTGTACACTTACCTCTCAGGATTGAGACACTTTTAAAATGCTGTAATTCCATAATCAATTAGTTACTGAAGCTTAGATTAATGAGAGACTTGAGGATTTATAAAGCCAAGAAGGATCTATGGTGCTGGAATTGTTTTCATATCAAGAATTCAGCAATGCCTTTTATAGACTTCACAGCATCTCAAGCTCTATCATGTAGTTGTTTCTAGTATTGACAAATCACATTGTTGAATTTTTACCTGGTAGTGAGTTTCCTAGTAACAAGGTCACTCTTATTTGCTAAGGAATTCCCACGTTCCCAAAATGAGGTTTTTAGGATCACAAAATTTGTTATTGATTTTTGTTCCAGTGATGCTGAATAATAAAAGCCACATTCAATATAGATATGAGGAAAGCTGATTGGTTATATATATCCTATACCTGATTGAAACAATATACATCTTCTCCCTATGTCTTCCCCCTATGTATCTTCTACATCGGTAAAACATTCTCGTATCCTCTCTGATTTTAATCCACTAACCTTGATATTGCTCTGAAATGGGACTGCTATCCTTCTAAGGATTCACTTTTATAATTTGTCTGTCCTTCCATCCCTCCTTCTACAAATTAATTCCAAAGGTGTCCATTGAGCACATTCTATGGGCCAGACGTTGATCTAGGTTCTGGGGACATAGCAGTCAACTAAAGACACAAAAATCACTCTCTTGGGGGAGTTCATATTTTAAAGGGATAAAATAATGAGTAAGAGAACTAAGTACAATGCACAGCGTGTTAATTGGTGATGAGAATCATAGAAATAAAGGAGAGATGTGGAGTGTTGGTGGACAAACTGAAATTTTAAATCAGGTGGCCAGGAGAAGACCTTGGTAAGAAGCTAACTTTTGAAGACCTTGGTAAAAGCGAACTTTTGAGTGAAGATGTAGAGGAAGTGAGAAGGCACTACTGAGGGCAGAGTGACCAAACAGAAAGCAGCAAAAGGGAAAGGCATAGAGGTGGAAAGATGTTTGGGATGGTCAGGGGACAACAAGTATACAAGAGAGGCTGGAGGGGAAGGGCCACAGGGAGAGGAAAAGAGGATAGTCACATATGGAACAGGAGGACAGGCCATGTGGGACATGTAGGCTACCTCAAGGACATTTTACTGTGAGGGAGATGGAGGACATTTTGCTGTGAGGGAGTTTTGAGGAGATAAGTGACATGAGCTGATTTACACATGGAGGTATTTACTGTGGCTGCTGTCTGGAAATTAGATGGTAAGGGATATTGTTGGAAGCAGGGAGACTAGTTAGTAGATTATTGCAAAAGTCCCTGTAGGAGTAGGTGGTGGTTTGGATCAGAGCGGTGGCCATGGAGATGGTGAGAAGGCGGATTCCAGGTATATTTGGAAGATACATCTAATAGAATGTGGGGACAGATTGGATGTGGGATGTGAAAGAAAGCAACAAGTCAAGGATGACCCAGGGTCTTTTGGCCGCAGCACTGGAAATATAAAAGTTCCTACCGAGAGAGATGGGGAAGACCAGAGGAAGATGGGAAGTTTGAGACAAAGCCTTTGTCTTCTGCTCTTTGTCAGGAGCCAAGGCCATTCCTGGGCTTTCCTCAGGCCTGACGCCCACACACTCTTATTCTGCACTGAAGACAGTGGAAGTTGCCCAGCGGCTAGAATTTCGTTCGGTACTGACCTGAGGAAGGGGAGAGGATATGTGTAGAAATAGATTTTGCTGTTTTAAATAATTTGAATTTTGGATGGAGTCCTAGAGGGCCAAGACTTGAAGAAAAATATAAATTCCATAATAATCATCTCTTATGTTTAAGTAATATGACCTTACAAGGAATGAAATAAAGAACTTTGGTGGTAGCTGTTCTAATATGTTGGTATTTTCCTCTTTAACGTCAGCTTTGGTATCTCAAGCTAGAAACCATTTCTCTGGGGGTTCCAAATCTCCAAATTCCCTTATTCCATCTCTAATCACTTGGGTCCCTCCTGCCTGGTTTGATGTCTTGCTCTCAGGTCCGTTGGGCAGGGACCGTATCTGCTGTTCACTGCCTTGCCCTTAGTACCAAAGAGTACCTGGTGAATTTGTTGAATTGAACGGGGTCCAGATTCCATCATATGACTTGTGTCTTAAAAAGCTCTTTAGGTATAGCAGATCATCCTGTCATTTGTAATTAGATTTCCTTTACATAAAGGTTTCACATTGAGATTGAGCTTCATTAGGAAGGGGGTCAATTGAGATATGGGTACGTATGCTAATTGAACAATAACAAATGAATGATGTGCTACAAAATTTTCAAGTACAAAGAATAAATCTTTAAGATTCAGAGCTCTCAGAGGTATTAACCTGTTAGTGGTTTGGTTAATTCCGTTTTGTTTGGTCATGTTTACTTGTTTTATACTATAAGGTCAGTTGTGTTATTACTTTGAAAAAGGCTCAGCTAAAAATGTTGATTTAAAGAAAAATTAAGTGAATAATAGTACAAGAGGGTCACAGTTGTAGCATAAATTGTGAAGGTGGGGATGTATATAAGTTTGGGAAACAAGAGTTCTAATCTAAACATCTACTTGATACTTGGAAATACTCTTCCACATCTCTGTTCAGTGATGGTCCAGGCTATCACTGTTTATGTTGAGGACTGGAGATCTTGCATGCCACAGGTCATATTGAGACAGTTGGGATTTGTGGGAGTTCTACCCTGCAATAGTGACACATTTATACCGAATATATGTAGTAATTGCAGGAAATGTAATACATGGATTTTCAACTTGAAGTTACCCTGGACTATTTCTCAAGCAGGTTTTGTTTGTTGTTTTAGTACAATTATTAATAACAAATAGGTAGCACAGATTCAAATAATTTTAAATACAGTTTACCCTTGAACAACATGGGTTTTAGCTGCATAGGTCCACTTATATGTGGATTTTTTTTAATAAACACAGTACAGTGCTGCAAATGTATTTTTTTTTATTCCTGATGATTTTCTTAGTAACATTTTGTTTTCTTCAGCTTACTTTATTGTAAGAATATAGTACATAGTAGATATAACATGCAAAATACACATCAACCAAATGTTTATTGGTATGGCTTCCAGTCAACACTAGGCTATTAGTAGTTAAGTTTGGGGGGAGTCAAAAGTTATATGCAGATTTTTGTCTGTATGGGATCTGGCACCCCGATCCCCATGCTATTCAAGAGTCATCTGTATTTTCTACTTTAGCTCATAGAAACAGATAAAAGGAGAATCAACTTATTTAAAAACCATACAGCTGGTTTTTGTCCTTATTCCAGACTGGCCCTGGGGGGCATGATGAGACATAAGCAAGACCCTTTTCAGGGATATTTAAGTGAAAATTTCCTCTGTAATATTAAGGAAAAGAATCAGTTTGATGAATGCATTGCTAAAATTGTGACTTAAAAAAACTAATTAAAGCAAATCCAATTAGACTTGATAAATATATGTATATTTAGTCCAGGAAGCTAGGAATGAATTGGTCTCTCCTACTTACTACCTAACCAAAGGACATTTCCATCATTCCAGTAATTACAAAAAATACCCTAAATCAGACATTGTTCACAGACACCTGCAATCAGGCTGAGTCCCACACACAGCAATGTCTGGAAGAACAGTTTCATCTCTATGCAGGCCCCGGACTGGGATGTGGTTGGCGAAGGGCAGAGCTGAGAGCTACAACAGCTGTTCTGTTGGTTGTGGTGGTGCTGGCCTCCAACTGGTAGCATTCCAGAGATGAAGAGCACCGGTGCATTTGGAGGAGGCAGAAATGATGCAATGCTTAGGGTACAGGACTCCAGGTGTGTTTTTACCATTATGGTTTCTGCAGAGACATGTCTATTCTAATTACATAACACAAGATGATTTCAGGCTTTATTTTTTACTTAAAAATGCTTATGTTAATTGACCTCCTTCTTAATCACCATTTCCAGCAGCCATTACTCAGTGCTCAGTCTCTTCCAACTTTGCACAGTGTTTACCATGGAGACCGACTCTCCCCTTGGCATCTTCCACCCCTTGTCTGTGGTGCTGAAACAAGGGCTCACCTTTCCATTTCCTTCCTTCTGGCTCTGTCAGTGCCTGCTTTTCTTCTTCTCTTATAAAGTGTGATTGTCCAAAGTTGTTTCCTCTGTCCTCTGCTCCAACTCCTCTGCGACCCTTCTCCTTTCTCCCTCTCTTCCTGCTCTTCATCTCCCTTGTCTCCTCCTCTATTAGCTGACCACCTCTCATGTCCATTCAGATGATTCCTGAATCCACATCACCAGTCCAGGCTTCTCTCTCAAGCTGCAAATTCATGTTTCTAACTCCCAGTTAGAATTCTCTCCAGTACTCTGTGGGCACTTTAAATTCAACATATTCAAAATGAACTTCTTCCTCAATTTTTATGAATAATAAGGTTCTCTAGCTACTCAGAATCAGGGCTTTGAGGCCATCTTCAGTCCTCCTTTATCCCGGGCCATCTGTATCTAAACATTTGTGAGTCTTGTACCTGAAAGGGTGCCACTGAGACCACTTATCCAGTTACTTCTTGACACGTGGGCTATTAGAATAGCCCCTCACCTCTAATTCATTCAGGATGCTACTTGCTGGAGTAATATCTAAAAACTCAGCTTTGACCCACCCCTCCCTGATATTCAAAATAGGTGCTGTGGACAGAAGAGAATCTGTGTCTCTGAGGGTGGTGTCCCTTTGTTATCTGACTCCAGTCCCTGCTTCCTGCCTCACCACAACTGTTGGTGCTCACACACCTGGTCCTCTGGCGACTCGGGACTTGGGTTGTGTTTCCATCTAGACTTGTCCTTGATGACATTTCCCCATTGCTTTGAAGACTCTTTTTCTCAACCTCTGTTCTTTTTACACTTGTAAACTTACTTATTTTTCTTAATATAACAAATTTTAAGTCATGGAAGTAACCAAATGACAGAAATTTTGCAAGACAGTAGAAAAATATTAGTAACTAAAATTCTTGCATAATCACATCACTCAGATGTAAGAATTATAGATCACTCAAATTTGATTGATATATATGTACCAAATATGCAGAATTTTGTAAAATTGGTAAACACTATGAATACAAGTTTTACATCCGCTATTTTCACTTCATATTACATTGTAATCTGTTACATTAAATGTTATTTGAGAACATGTGTCTAAAGTTTGCAAAATATTATGTCATATGGATATACTGTAATCTGTTTGAAATCTTTTGTAGTAAATAATTTTGAGAAGGTATATTTTTCCACTGATTTTTTAGGATGATTATCCCTATACTGTTTTGTTTTCTTCTTTAAGACACATGGTTTATTTCCTTCCTTCTCTTCCTTTATTTGTTTCCTCCTTATTTTCCTTGGGGTGAGGAGCATTTGATATAGATTAAGTATTTGGCTATAGCACGAGCAGCTTGATTGTCCATGGATCTACCCACTTTTGGTTTGAATGCCAATAGTGTCTTCTTAGCTCACAGCCTGGGCTTCTGGTGCTGTGAGTAGCTTCTAGCCCTATGTCTAGACCAGTGCACTATGGTCTTAGATTAATGAGATGTTCTGTCCCTACTGTTTGTCTCTCTGATGGACTAAATAGACATATTGAAAATCCACAGCCCCAATGTACCCTTGCTACCAGGGCTCTTCTCCAAATTACTACACAAGCCACCATATTGCATTTTGCTTCTTAGGATCATACCCCTTTCCAGGGAGTAGTTTATTTCCTAAGTGATCCCACTGACATCCTCCCTTATTGTTATTATTTTTTTTTGGTGGGGGGAGTTAGTTTCTGTAAAAAGCTGTAGAATGAATAGTATGGGTTAAGGTATAGGCCAGGACACAATTTCTTTTGTGGTTGCACTACTGAGGGAGAGCTCCTAGTGCTTTGGTTGAAACATTGGGAATTCTCTGGTTCAGAAGAAGAAAAAGGCATGCTGGACCTTCCCTTAGGTTGGTAGCACTGCCCTATTTTAGGTAATAACCTATATTTTGTTCTGTGGCGACCCTCAATTCAGCTCCACAAGTTGGTGACCAGTGGAAATTCCCCCAGGATCCTTTATCAGAAGACCATCTGCCTTAGCTTCAATTTCTTTCTGTGTTACCATGTATAGTTCAGTTGTGAGGCTTAATCGAGAACGGTAAACCACACCTCAAGAAGATTCCAATTCAGTGGGGCCCATTAAAACACCGTCTTCATGGAGCTGATCCTGATGTCCAAGGGAACTTGACACACCATCTTCCTCCTTTGTGTTCTCACAGTACTTGGATTATTCTGCTCTTAGAGCATGTACCCCGTTTGGCATAACTTGTGTATATCTTATCCCTTTACCAGTCTGAGTTCCTTAAGGACACGGAAGTGCCTTATTTATCTTGACATTTTCCCAACAGAAATCTGGCAAAAAGGTGAGGTGGGTGGAAACAAAACATGAGTGTTCACTCTACACTAGACTACATGCATGATGCTTATGCCATTTTATGCTGCCATCATATTCTGGTTAATTGCATACACGCATGCAGATCTCCTTTGAAGTTTTAGTGCCATATTAGCAAGTAGAGATCACATAGGCAAGGTGTTTGTGACAAGTTTATAATTCATCTAGCCAATCCATGAGGTGTATACTGTCCCCATTGGCAGTTGAGAAAACTGAGCTTTGGAGAGTTTATGTAATTTATCCAGACTAAAACAGCTGGAAACTAATAAACCTGGTATCCAGATCAAGATCAAACCAATTATAAAGCCTCTTTACAACCCTCCCACACCACTTCCTTTTTATAAATTTTTGCCGAGGTGTTCAATTAATATTCAGTTGACTGCAATGCTTATTATTCTAGGAGAGTTCATTCTCTTTTTTAATCAATCAAGCAACCTAAGTGGGGATGACAACAGGCCAAAATTCCCTTTCTATTTAGCATAAGTAAAAATGAAACAAACTATTTTTATTTTGAGCACTGAGGTAGTGGGATGATGAGAGAGATATTTGGATCTCACGAAACCATGCTAATTTTCTAAGCCAGTGCTTTATTTCAGTAAGCTTTTGTCAGAAAAGTTATTCATATATCTTAAAAATTCAATCTGTTGGCTAGTGGACCATGTCTGAGGGAAATTTGCACACGTTCTTTGGAATGCCATTTAATTTCTGAATCATCTGAATCACACATTTGGCATCAGCTGTTGCTATTTTTCCTCTTGATCATCTTGTCTATAGCAGTTCTAGGTGAGACATTATGCACTCTCTAAAATATAGACTTCTCACTTACATACACCTGTATGTATGAACCCTTCTTTCTAATCTGGCATTCAGGTTTAAGGAGAGATTTGCACACGCGTATACAACCAGCCGGAAGGTAAAAACACTGAGGTAGAAAATGCAGTGCTGCTTTAGACTTTGCAAGGATTTGCATGGTATCTTCCCTAGTGTGATAAGGAGTTCCACAACTGAAAATTCCCACTGAGCTAGAATAAGTGATGGCACCAAGACCTTCCTCTTTCAGTGTGAGTACACAGGGCAGTGCTGTGGAGTGTCCTTCTGCTCTACCTCACCTCCATGGATCCTCCTCCCAGTTAGGTATCCCCAGGCATAGTAATGCCCCCACTCTGTCCTCCTCCTTGCCATGCCCTACTCCCCCCACACCCCCCAGGCAGATTATTTGAGTCTGTTTGATCTCTAAGGCACCTGAGAGGATGCAGTGATGAAAGCGTTCACAACTTAGAATCGGTGCTCAGGAACCCAGTGTTTTCTATATATGCTTTGTGGTTACTCCATAAATATTGTTCAATCATTGAGTGAGTCGGGTGGATGATGATTCATTAAGTACTTACATAGTAACTACTATGTTCTAGAATCTGGAACTATATAACCGAATAAGAAAACTTCCTCACATTACATAGAATCTAATTGTGGGGCAGGTTTGGTCAATTCATTAGTTGTTATTGAACTCCACTTGGTATAGGGGACCCAGTGGGAGGACAACCCCATCAATCAGGAAGTGTTTCCCAGTGACTGCACAATTGGACTAAATAGGCATTTGTTAGATGGGTAAGGTTCATAGGACAGAAAGAGGGAAACTTTTATGCCAAGGAAAATGCAAAGTTAAGGAAAGGGTGATGTAGGGCCTTGTATGACCTAAGGGCCCTACAGTTAGTTTGAATTGACTGGAGAAGAAGCAGGGTTGGATCCTGAGGCTTGATAGAGAGATAGGAAACAGACCATGAGGGCCTTGTATGCTAAGCATCTCATGGAAAAGGTGCTTGTGTTTTCCTGAGTGTGGTTCCTCCTCCAAGACCAGAACCCCTCACTGGAAGGAAGAATTGGTGCCACAGTCTGTTTTGCATATTAAACCTTGTACAACCAAAACAACACCAACAAAGAATGGTCTGGGCATTGGCAAAAGTTGAATGGATTTACACAATCACTAAGCAGGAAGGTTGCTTTGGTTTTGACTGGCATCTAGCATGAAGGATGCAGCCCTTGGGAGGCATCCTTGTGATAATGTTTCCTGTTCTCCAGAAAGGCTTATTTCCTGATGAATAGCTAGAGGGTGGGGATGGAGAGGTTCCTGGGGCCAGAATGTCTAATCAAATGTAGACCAGAAGTTCCAGGGGTTGGGGAGGAATCCTATCCTGAAAGTACTAAATTTCTTGACCAGATCCTTTCGGAAGGGCTCAATGAAGATAATTATCAGGACTTTTCAGAAATAGGTGTGTTCCTTTAGAGGATTTTACAATTGTTGGAAGTCCTCAGTTTGAAAATGGAGGTAGACCTTTGGACTTTACTTTTGCTTGCTGACAGATAACCTTGGTATCTGTGGCAATGCAGCTTCCCATCTGAGGTGTCTGGAGATCAGAAGGAAGTTTTGCTTCCCTTACATCACTGTGCCACACATGCTTCTGCACAATTCACGACAGATTCAGATGAAGTTGTGGTGAGGACCCATTGAGCACTTCATGATGCTCATGTCCTCCACAAAGCCTTGTCAGAGGGAAAAAATAAAGGCATGCTGGTCTGCTCACCTGCTCAGAGATGAAGGAGACTGAACTAGATACATGAGAAAGAGCAGGAGCCTTGGAGAAGAACAAACCTGGAGTCTAATCCTAAATCTCATTTCTAGCCATGTGATCTTAGGCAACTTGCTTTATCTCAATTGCCCAGTTTTCTCCTAAGTTTCTACATCAAATAAAAAATAAAATGTTGGGGCGCCTGGGTGGCGCAGTCGGTTAAGCGTCCGACTTCAGCCAGGTCACGATCTCGCGGTCCGTGAGTTTGAGCCCCGCGTCGGGCTCTGGGCTGATGGCTCAGAGCCTGGAGCCGGTTTCCGATTCTGTGTCTCCCTCTCTCTCTGCCCCTCCCCCGTTCATGCTCTGTCTCTCTCTGTCCCAAAAATAAATAAACGTTGAAAAAAAAAATTAAAAAAAAAAATAAAATGTTAATTGATCTGCAACTTGGTGCCTCTGATTTTCTAGAAGGGTTCCACTTTCAAGTGTCTTGTCCTGTGTCACATATTTGATTTTTTAGCCAGAAAATGTGGCTACTACAGATGTCTAAGCCTGGCAGTTATTTCTCTTAGAACAGAACTGGCACCTGACCCCTGGCAATGCATGTGATGTTTATACAGAAATCCATATGTCACATGACAGATGTGTATGTGTTAGGGGTCTATACAAGTATGGATAACCGGAAGAATTTTCCTTTGCCTCAGATCAGTATATGAGGCAGAGCACTTCTTGGGAAAATTTGAGCCAGGGCCTTACATATCATACACTATACTGGTGACCTCATTGCCATGTAACCTTTATGCCCTGAGAGGAGGGTACTACCTTTACTGTAATCCTTTTATGTTAATAGGCAGAGAAGTTCTTTTATGCTAAGGCCCCTGGACACATTGCAACTTTCCTCAGCATTGATCAGTTTAGATTACTTTTGCAGTATCTGCATGTTTCAATGTCCAGTGGCTTTTTAAAAATTATTTTATTTTATTTTTAAAAATATAATTTATTGTCAAATTGGCTTACGTACAACACCCAGTGCCTATCCCAACAAGTACCCTCCTCAATGTCCATCACCCATTTCCCCCTCTTCCCTGCCCCCCCCGCCATCAACCCTCTTTTGTTCTTTGTATTTAAGAGTTTCTTATGGTTTGCCTCCCTCCCTTTCTGTTTGTAACTTTTCCCCCCTTCTCTTCCCCCATGGTCTTCTGTTAAGTTTCTCAAGATCTGCATATGAGTGAAAACATATGATATCTGTCTTTCTCTGACTGACTTATTTCACTCAGCATAATACCTTCCAGTTCTATCCACATTGCTACAAATGGCAGGATTTCATTCTTTCTCACTGCCAAGTAGTATTCCATTGTATATATAAACCACATCTTCTTTATCCATTCATCAGTTGATGGACATTTAGGCTCTTTCCATAATTCGGTTATTGTTGATAGTGCTGCTGTAAACATTGGAGTACATGTGCCCCTATGCATTAGCACTTCTGTATCCCTTGGGTAAATTCCTAGTAGTGCTATTGCTGGGTCATAGGATAGTTCTGTTTTTAATTTTTTTAGTAACTTCCACACTGTTTTCCGGAGCAGCTGCACCAGTCTGCATTCCCACCAACAGTGCAAAGGCAAGGGGACTAAAGGCTTTTTAAAAATACTGTAGTTAATTTTACCTTGAGCATTAATGCCAGGTTATTCCGTCATGGAATACAGAAATTTATATTGTGCGGCCTTTCACAAGAGTGTGTGCAGATGGTTGGGATCTGCAGGATTCAGCACTGAAATCTAGATGCCCCTGTTGGTTGTGGTGGGTGGTGTAGGTCACCAAGGAGAAGAAGAGGGCTACAAGTGGCATGTTTATGGAACTGTGAAACAGCTTTAATGATTTTGCTTTTCTTGAGCAGTGTGACATAACTGGAGACTTCTGGAAAATTACAATAGTCAGGCTGGCCGCAACAAAGCTGCAGGGGGCTGGCTCTTATTTAGGATGCCGCAAATACCCGGTAGGAAGATCTCAGTTTGGGCTGCTAGGTGGATAAGAAGGGAAGCAGCTCAGAGGTTGAATCAGACTGATTCCTGGTGAGGCAGCTTTGATATAATCTGTCTGTGATTGAACAAAGAGATAGTCTGTGCGTTCAGACTTGCTGATGGGATACTGTCATCCACCCTCCTTTTTGTAATACGGTGGGAATTCTTCCTGATAGTGTTTCTGGATTAGGTTTGGTAGAAGGAAAGGAAGTGACTTATGTATTAAATAATGAGAAACCAGTTCACACTTCTCTTCTAGAGCTGAGGAAGAGGGCCAGTGTGATGTGGTAGAAAGTAGACTGCATGGAGATTCTATGTTACGGTCTTAGTTTTACCATGAGGAAACAGTGGGACATTGTCCAGGTCACTTAGTAACCTTATAACCTGTGCAGTGATCCGTAAGGTTCCGTTCTACCTCAGTGCTGCCTTGGCTTTGGTATGAGAGAAGTTGACAGAATTGGTGGGGCGATGTAGGAGCAAATGGGATGACTAGGGCTGAAGACAGAGAGAATGGAAGTGACCTGAAGAGGAGAAAATAATGATTACCTTAAAGATGATGCAGGAGGAGGGTTGCAGAAAACAAAAGTTTTGAATCCAAAAGGATGTAATCAATAATAAAAGGCTTATGATTACATTTGCAGTCATTTTCAAGTTGCTATTAATGCTTGTGGTAGACCTTCAAAAACCAGGAATGTGACTTATAATTTATTTTGTGTAAAGAACCTGAACCTCTTAGATTTGGTGTATGTTTGTGGATGAGGCATGGGGAAAGTCTGGGGCATGTAACCAGGACAGTGTTCCCCAGGGGACCCTCCCAGTGATTGTATAATAGTCAGGAATCCAGCCCAGCAGGGAAAGGCCAACCAAGACCAGTAAAGGGTTTCCTCATGAACATTTATTACTTGAGAGGAGTTTTAGGATACTGTTTGAAGGCACTGACTGTGGAGACAAACTTCTTGAGTTTGAATCTGGCTCTGCCACTTTTAGCTGTATGACCTTAAGACACTTAATTCTCCGTGACTCCGTTTCCTCATATGTAACATGGAGATGATGATTTTACTTCAGAGGGTTATTGTGGAAATTACATGTAGAATACCTAGGACAGACTTTTGTGTTCAAGATGATGAAGTATATGTACCTTTCCTTTTTGGACACTCTAAGTACAGTTCAACATCTTGGAACCTAAATGTGAACAAACATGAGACTATGAAAGCAGGAGAGAGGAAGTCAGTCTGTTTAGGGACTTTGGAGAATGAAGGATGATATGGTTAATGACTTCTCTAGGCTTTCCCTTTGCCTCACATGCCAGGCATGGTATAGAAGAGGCCAGTGACAATGAACACAGACAAAAAAAAGGGGCTTGATCTCACCAGCTGTGAGATATGACCTGAGCCAAAATCAAGAGTCAGATGCTTAACTGACTGAGCCACCAAGCACCCCAAAAAGTTACATCTTTGTCCTAATTATCTTACATGTTTTCCAGTGTGTTTCTGTGCTCGGTTTTATTACAGGGAAGTTCTGAGGTCTCATTGCCTTCCATATTGCCCATGATTTCCCATGGTCTTCATTGGGGAAGGAGCCACTGAGTGCAGGCACTAATTGTGTCCATTACGGGGAGGGTGTGTGTGCTGGTGGAGGCCCTTAGGTGAAGGTTGTGGGTAGGTGTTCCTTTTATGATGGAGTAAGGAGAGTGCTGCTCCCACTTTTTATTCAGAAGATAGGGAGATTGGAAACAGGAAACAACATCCGTTTTCAGTGGAACTAGACGGCATCTGGCATCCCAGGCTACAAGGTATGAGGAAGAGTGGGCAAGTGCACTAAGGCGAGGAGAGGTGCAGAGACATTGAGTCAGCATGCTCAAGCATGCTCAAAATGACAGTTTATAGACAAAACCAACAAAGCACAGACCTTCAAAGCACATAGCACAATGTGAGGGGCAAAACAACAGTTCACTGCTGGGAATAGCAGTAATGAGGTGCATGGGCTGGCGGGGGAAGGATTGCTGGCTGTGGGCGAATGAGAGATCAAACAGATGCGCCATAGTTGTGAGCTGGGGGAGTGAAGGAGTGTATGCACTGTGAACAGCCTGTAGCTGCTGGAAGAACCTTCACCCACCCCTGTGTCCCACAGAGCCTATCCAACAACCCGCTTCTACCTGCTCCGAGAGGAACTCACATTGTTCAAAGACACGTGATAAGTTATGGGGGGCAGGGAAGGAGGTAAGAAGAACCAAGAACAAATTTTGCACTAAAGTAACACAGGAAAGATTAGACAAAACAAATACAACTGGCAGATGGAGAATGTACACCTAAAAAATAGTTTTCTGAACAGAATAGTATTTTATTTAATTTTTTCTTTTAAAAAGAAAGCAATAGCTTCCAGAAACAAAAACTTAATTATATATGTAAGAGGTCATGGAAGATGTGAGGCAATGGAAAAAGGTGAAACGAGCTGGTGAGCTCAGTAAATAAGTGAAACAAAATAAATAATCAATAAAATCATCAATATGGAGTCTTGCTTGACAGCAACACAAAGGAATTTAGAGATTATTGAAAATATGGTAGGAAAAATGGGAGGTGTTAGTCAAATGGTACAATGTTTTGGTTATACAAGGTGAATTGGTCCTAGAGATCTACTGTATGGCATAGTGCCTATAGTTATCAATACTGTATTGTATACTTAGAATTTTTTCTAAGAGCGTAGATCTTTTTTTCCCCCACAGTCTCTTTTATTTTATGTTATGTTATGTTATGTTATGTTATGTTATGTCATGTTATGTTATATGTTATGTTTTCTTATGTTATTTATTTTATTTTATTTTTAAAATTTACATCCAAGTTAGTTAGCATATAGTCCAACAATGATTTCAGGAGTAGATTCTAAGAGTGTAGATCTTAAGTGTTTCTGTGATAAATAATAAAGAGGGCAATAGGAAACTTTTGCAGGTGATGGGTATGTTTATGGCAAAGATTTGGTGATGGATTCATGAGTGTATACTTATCTTCAGACTCACATATTGTATACATAAAGCATATACACCTTTTTGCATGTCAATCATATCTCAATAAGTGGTTTAATAAATATGATTACGAATATGAGTGTGACAACATCAAGAAAAGCAATCAAAATGAAGATGATAAGCAAAGTGTTAAATGATTTGAAAAAAAATGATAAGTATGGAAGACAAAATGAAACCATATACACGCATTTCCTGTTCCTGAAGAAGAGAGTCAAACAATGAAATGGGAAAAAAGAATCTAAACATGCAACTCAGGAACAATTTTCATAATCAAAAGAAGTCTTAAACCCAAGATGCAAGTGCCAAGAAATGTTTACACGTAACAGTCAAAGTAGATACATATTGTAGTAAATTAGCTGACTTCAAAATTGAAAACAAAAGTCTTTGGGCATAACAAAATGAAAAAGCTGAGCCCAGTCTTACACTTTTCCACAGAATTCTTTAGAGCAGAAATAGAAGAAATTGGAACAGTGTTCTATACCATTTATTCCCCCAAATTGTTTTTATAGCAGAAGAATCAAAACAACCTAAATGTCTATCAAGAGGGAATATTTAAATATATTATAATATTAAATTATAGTACATGTATACAATGGGAGATTATATGACAAAAGAATACAGCAACTCTAATAATAATAATACAGAATGATTTCCAAGATATATTTCAGGGGAAAAACAGCGAAATGCTACTTTGTGTGTGTATTTTAGGATATATTTTTAAAAACTAGTAATAGGGATTGTCACTAGGCAGAGCTAAGAGGGACACCTCCCCTCTTTTTTACTCTCTCTTTTTTTACTGTATGTGTATCATAATTATTAAGATAAAGAACAGAAAAGAAAAGAAATAGACTTGTTTATTCAAAATATCCCCTTTAGAGTCACCCTTCACTTTTCTTCACTGCCTTCCATTTTATGATGCAAATATTCATAGGCAAAGTAGCAAATTATGAGTCCCTTGGGGGAAGGAGACCATTATAATTCTGCTGCTTTTCTTCAAAATACTTTTATGAAAGAAGATGCTCAATAAACACTGATTGTGTGGACATTTACTAAGCTAAAATGAAGTAACAAAAGAGATTGCTTAAGAAGATTCATATTGTTGTTTGAGTATGCAAATCTTACAAGATTGTCAGCATTGCTCCTTAAACCCATTTAACAGTATGAAAAAGGGAATTGAGCATTGGAAATAAAGTTAGCACTTCCAAGGTATTTCTTACTCCGTTTTTAAGAACTGTATTTTTCCTTATTGGGCAGAAAGGTATATCTGTGTCTATGAAAAGAATCATATTAACTTCTCAGGCTTTATCAAGAGCTAAATGTACTAATGGCAAGAGTTGCCCCAAGTTAATCGTGTTTAGCCTAAACTATTTACAGAATATTTTTGAGGTCCCCAGCATCTTCTTGGGACCTGATTCATTCTGAGCTGATCTTAAAGTTACTTATTTCACTCATTTCCAAGTTATTTAGGACAAATCTCACTGTAACCCCTGTATTCTCACTTACCCACACAAGAGTTTTATGACAGAGAAAAGGCTTTAAATGGGGGAAAATGATAAATCTAATTGGATCCCCCCCCCCCCCCCCAGTATCTCACCTACAACCATGTCACTGTTTCTCAGTCATCAGTGTAGCACATTTTGGTCATGATTTAACCCATGCAAGCCTGTATAGGGCATTTACATAGATTCATTAAAAATTTTGAATAAGTCTCCATTTGAAATATTGATACCTCTGCTAAAGAAATAGGTCTTTCTTTTACTGATTTGATTTCATTTTCTACTGTAACTCTTTGAGAGAGGTATGTACAAGTGACAGAACTGAGGGAAAAGTAGCAGCTAAAATGCCATGTGGAATGACATTGCTTGGTCTGTGGCTGGTTGAAAGTGTGCATGCTTGATTCGCTCCCTGTTGTCAACTAGGGCTCTGCGATATCAGTGGAAGGAGTTCCCTCACATGCTTTTATGGATAAATACCCTGCCTGCTCTTAACTGTGTTTCCATCTGGGGCCATTACTAAAGATATTATCGGTTGATTTTAATTGCTACAAGAGAGAGAAAGATGCTCTCAAGGTTGGCAACGTTGCCTACCACAAAGGGTTCTAAAGAATCAAGTCAACATCTTAAACTACCATAGGATGCAAAAAGGAAGCCAGCATAATCCCTAGGTGACCACATTTAAGAATGTCTAAACAAGTATCCTGTTAAGGGTGTGTTATAACATGTATTTTTACTGTTGCAAGTGACTCGTACAAAGTATTCCTACTGAATATTACTTTTCCTGAGATTGGAAAAATAGACAGCTTTCTTGGCTCATAATATGAATTAATAGGGACTGAGAAGTATATTATCAGTCCTAGGTCAAAGTATTATTGCTGGACTGCAGCTATTAATGTATGGTTCTAATAACCCACTCAGTTCCCCAACTAGAGCTGAATGGAGGTGAGCTAGCTATAGTCAGTCTGCATAATAGGGGAGATCTCTTTGTTTGGCTGAGCCATACCTTGCCTGCGTATGGTATTGGATGCCATAAGTACACTCATAGTACACTGACTGTTCTGACCCTTGCTTCTCATTTCTGTCAGTAAAACAAAGTACCTTTCCAGATAATACAAGAGCATGTTCACTCTGCCAAAGTGAATTTGAATAGTCCATTCTGTATAAGGAAATGTTTTCTCAGTGCTCTGGTTGTGATATAATCAGAAAGCACATACTTAGAAGGGGGATGATACATTTAATTCAGTGTAGTTTCTCATCTTAATATGAGCCAGGAGAACCCTAGGCTTGTGATTTTCCATAGTCCATCATGAAATTGGGAGGAAATATTGAATGTAACCACAGGGCATTTCCAAGAACAGCAATGAGGTTTTACTAATAATATAATTATATTCATTTTAAACCTAGAAAAGTCATGAGTAATAAACCAGTTCAAATCTCCCTTAATTTTTTTTTCTAACTTCGTTTCTGTATTTTCCATACGAGTACGTTATAGTTTGTGTTTCTCTTCTCAGTTGATGTCGTAATCATATAGCATAGATTACATTGATTTTTCTTTATCTGCAAAAATCTATGCAGCTATCCATGTCACAAAATCATAATAAGCAGCATTACTTCCAAGCACAAAGTTGCCTTAGAATGGCAACATTACTAACATGATTTAAATAGTTCTATTATTTGTGTAGTCATCATCTCCTCAAAAAATTCAGGGCAAGTTTAGTTTAATTAATCTTTGTCCAGTTTAATACAACCAATTTACTGTCTAATTAATACCATCCTTCTCTTTTTACACATTCAACACAAATTCGATAGAGTGGCTATCAAGTATCAGCACCAGTCCAGATGCTGAAAATATAGAGATGAATGAGACATGATGGTGCTTCCACTTCTAGTGGATGTAGGAAGTTACTGTCACTCTTACTCCAGTCTTGATTTCAAGCCAGATACTCTAGAGCATTATAGCCTTCCTAACCCATCAGAGCTCAGTATACAAAGAAAGCAGAATTTGCATTCCAGAAAGTGACAAACTATTCCTCTGAGGGAAGAGACCCATAGTTGCTTTCATTCTTGATGTGTCAGTAGGAAAGGAAAAACGTATCATAGACAAAAGGATACAGAGAAACCACCTCAGCTTTTGACAGTTGTGTGTGAGTTGGCATGAAGGATTAGAATTCCAAGGAGCTTCAAACGCAGCATATCTGCTCCATCTGCCAGCTCTTTCCTAGGGACCTTCACCAAATACACAGAAGTATGATGCCAAATGATGGAATCAGAGCAGGTTTGCTGACCTAATTTACCCCTGAGGTATGGGAAGCTTTTCTTAAATATAAGGCAGAAGACTAATGAAGTCTAGGGATAGGGCAGAAGAGATGAGACGGATCTCTCTTAGGCATTTTGGGCCTTCATTTTGGGCCTTGCAGCAGTCCCCCAAACATTGGCAAGGGGCGGGAAAGCTGAGAGTCATCCCAGTAGATGAATCAGGGACTTCACAGAATGTACTGTGCAGGCCTTATAGCGGCTAGGAGTTAGGCAGCAGTACTAAGAGAGATATCTTGAGGAGTATAGAAAGCCAGAAGTGGGAGTGGAGGAAGAAAGAAACCTCTCTAGAGACCAAAAACAAAACAAGGCAAAACGAAAAACAGTTATAAGATGGGATGAAAAGTAGATAGAGATTTTTTAGACCTTGAAAATTTGGTAGTTGGGTGGCATAGCAGAACAATATTTCCAGAGACTTGCCAATAACCCAGTCTTGCTGAAGGGAAAATCCTGATTGTGTCTTTATACTTTTGAAAGCAGTGGGTAACTGAATATAACTAAAGCTAAACTAAGCTCAGACTCATCTCAATTACAGATTAGCCTAACTCAGCCCTGACAGAAGGACTGTATCTTTTCCTGGAAATTACTAATATTTTCTTTAGTCTCTAATATTATCATGTAATACGTACTATACTATACTGATACTAATATATTATCTAATATATATTATTTAATATGCTAAAATGTCTGAACCACAATAAAAATTCATGAAATGTACAAAGAAGCAAGAATTATAACTCAAAGTCAAGAGAGGAAATAGTCAATAAAAGTAGAGAAGTTATCAGAAAAACTTTGAAAACCCTATGATATATTTGTTAAAGGATCAGTAGAAAAGTGGAAAATATATGAAAACGCATAGGAAAACTCAGCAGAGAGAAAACAAATAAAAAGGAACCAAATGGCTATGCCATAAATGAAAACTGCAAAATAGAGAATAGTTTATTTGATGTGCTTAATAGCAGAGGAAAGGATCCTAAACTTGACCAAGTGAACCACTGAACAAATGATCCAAATGGTAACATAAAGGGAAAGAGAAAAAAATGAAACAGGCTACTTGAAAGCTGGAGAAAATATCAAATGATCTAATAGAGGTAATTGGAACCTACGAGGAGAGAAGAAAAGAGAGGGAAGAACTGTTTGAAGAAAGAGTGGCTGAGAATTCTCAACATTGATTAAAGACCTCAACTTTGGAAAGAGAGCTAGGAGAAGACTGGGTATGGATGGGGTTAAGAACTTTTTTTCAGACTGAGGGTTTAGGAATGCCTATATGAGGTTACCATAATTTGAGCAGAAGTCATAAGCCACAGTAAAATATGGTTAAGAGCATTCAAAGGTAAGGTAACAAGTGCAGAAGCCCGAAATTGCTAATGCCGAGGTGTTTGAAGACAGCAGGAGGCCAGTGAGGAGGAAGATACAGAAAATAATTTGTGGAGGTCAGCAGGAGTGAGATCATGTGTGACTTTGAGTAGGTCTTTGCAAGAAGTATTGGGCAAATCCCTCTTTGGGGAGACATTGGAGAGACTGAACACATGGCAGTTGTTTGATGGCAGTTGTTTGGACTAGGGGGATGCTTGGACAGCTTTTCACATCTGATTCCTCCTTTTGAGACACAAAAATGATAATTTAGGAAAGATTCTCTAGTGACCTCTATAGTCTGTACATCTGGGAGCTCAGAGGTCATCCGTGGGTGGGGATCATAATAATTTTAAACGTTATGAAATACATTTACAATTTTGGACTTTTAAATTCACATTATAAAATTTCCACCAGCAGAAAATACACAGCTTCTCTTTCCACACAGGTCAGAAGTGAGGTGATGTATGTTTCAGCCACTGAAATGATATTTAAAGTGGGACCCAAGCAGAAATCAAAAGGGATGTTATATGTCTGGGCAGGGAGTTTTATTTGTGTGAATGTTACTTCATAGTCATTATGAATATTAAATCTTCTGTATTTTTCATGGCCTATGCCAATGACCTACCTGAGGAAGAGAAAGCAGACTCACCAGAGCTCTAACTGGTCCTTGTATTCTTTAAACTAGGGCAGATACTCAATCTCTGAGTTATCAGTACACTTTCCAAGGCCATCAGAAGGGACAGCATGGCTTCAGTTTGCTTGTAAGCCATGGGAATATGGCTTAAATTTTGTCCATTAAAAAAGAAGTTTAAGCTGGTTTAGGATGAAGTTTTATTCATGTAGGATTTCAATGAAAAAAACAAAATAACACCCAAGGTCATTAAAAGATAGGTATTTCTACACTCCATGAGAGATGGAAGGAATAAATTTCTATTGTTCCATTGTCCAGTTTAATATATAGTGCTTTAGGCCAAGGGTATGGGCTTGCAAGGTAGACTGTCCTTAGCCCCATTCTGTCCTGCCCAGTGACGTGGAGAAGCTTGGTGGGAATTGGCCTCATGGGAGAGCGAACACCACTGTAAATCTAAGGTTAGTGGGTGTAGTCGAGGAGGCAGGGGCAGACATTCATCAGTGGAACAGTGGAGTCAGGCAGGGCTGACACTGTAGGCCTCCCAGAGGAGATGAGGCTTAAGCCAGTTCTGAAGGAAATGAGGTGAATTAACTAAGATTTCATAATACTCAAGTTCTCTGAGTTCATTTTCAAAAACGTGTATCTGCCCCTGTGTGCCATCCAACTCATTTCACTTGCTGATAAATTCACTGCCAGAAGTAATGACATTCAGAAAGAATGAGCTGTATTTCATTCAGCTTCATAATGTCCTACGTTTGCCAACCAATTTTGAGTCCACACTGCTGGGTGAGGTACACCGAACACTTTGCTCTTGTGTTGTGTAGTCAGTAGTTTAAAATTACACTGGAAAATCCACACAATAAGTTTTGAAAACCCAACAGGTCTGATTTGGGATAAGTGTGGTGCATCTAGATGGAACACATGTATTTATGGTTCAAAGAGTAGCAGATCTCCCTCTTGCCATGGGAGGCACTTTTCTTTTCAGATTCCTTCTGCTTCAAGGTTTCTCTTTCTTTCCCAGTTTTTCTATTCCATCTTTTCTCTTCTCTTTTCCTTAGTTTCTAAATCTGACCAGAGGCATATAGACAGACAAGTTGAATGCACATGTCTGGCAATTATTCTTGGAAGAGCTTTGGAAAATTATGTGATGAATGTATCACTACTCTTAGCACCTGGTGGAATCTATCATGATTTGGTGGAATCTGTCATGATACAAATACACGATTGGGCAGGAGGCCTTGCTTGAGGGCCCTCGGGAAGGGAATGTGTGGTTGAATCCAGTCCTCCTTCAGGTTTATTTTTACTTGCTGGCATCCTTAGACATTGTTGTGTGTGTCCACCAGAAGGTGTCCACCCACGTTTCCACAAAATGCAGCATGGCGCTGGAGCGTCACCTCCACAGTCCTCCTACCATGTTCAGTTAAGGCTTTTAGGCTAGTTACAAAACAGATTTTTATAAAAGAGGCCCAAGATTCTGTCAACTCTTTCATTTTTCTTAAACTATTAAAACTAATGCTCTGGCAACATGTGATAGTTGGTTTGGATTAGGGGAAAAAAAGTAGCAGGGATGGTCAGTATCACTCCATATAATTAGTCAGAATTTCTAGAATAGCTATGGAGCAATCCTTGTATATTCCTCTAAACAATCAAATGTGTGAAGTACTAGTACAGGTTTCTAGTTGAAAACAGACCATGGTTCACCTTAGCTCCCTTCTAAAAGTCCATGTAAATGCCAGTAAAAGGCATAAAAGACAGGTCAGCAGTGAAGAATAGAGGAGTCAGGAGTAGGTAGAGGTGCCCATGCATTTTTGGAATATGTGAAGAGGTTGGAAGAGTAGAGACTAGAGAGAGAGAGCTGTAACTTATGCTGGCAGATGTCATCAAGCAACACTACACAGATTTCCATAAAGGCACACAGAGGCTCCAGATACCACAGACAGCATGAGGCAAGATTACAGGAAAATCTATACATACAGTGTTGAGACCTCTAGTTTCCCTCCCATGTCCACCCCTACCCTTGCTTCCATAGGAGCCCAGAACCCTACAACTGGAGAAACTCTGGTCTCAGAGAGCCTAGGCATATCATGGCCATGGTTCTCAAGCAGGGACTATTCTCCCTACCTGCCCAGGGGATATCTGTCAATATCTGGAGACATTTTTAGTTATCACAACTTGGGGATCTAATGATTAAAGGCCAGGGGTCTGCTAAACATCCTATAATACATAGGACAGCCTCCCTAGCCCAAGTGTCACTAGAGTAGAGGATGAGAAGCCTGCCCTGGGGTGAGGAGAGGCAGAGCGCTGAATCAGAGAATTAAGCTGAAGTCTGCATGTTGAACAGTGGGAGCCCCAGCTCTCCTCCCCACTCTGCTCCTAAATGATGAGTAGCAGACAGAAGCTCAGATGATTCTTTCTTCAGGAGAGAAGAAAAGGCCTCCAGACAATAGCTTTGGGTCATGCCAGTAAAAATGCCTCTCACTGCCCACCCATCCAACATTGAGCCCCCCACTCACCTGGCAAGACCACCAATATTTTTGCGAGGTCCAATCAGCTTATTATTAGTTTTAAATATCAGTGGCAGAAAGAATTTTAGAAATATTTCAGAATCAGACATTTTAGAACAACATCTAAAAGGAAATAACTGAAATTAAAAATTTAAAAAGTGTAAACACTGGAAACTAATAAAGTATACAAAAAGGAACACTTCAAAAAAATCTCATAATTAATATCCTCAGAGAGATAACAAAAGAGTCAACGTATTCTATGCTTAAAAGAGAAATCAGAGAACAGGAAAGAACTTTTTGAAATAAAAAAAAATATGTGGCTTTAAAAAAGGTAGAACAGTCAAATAAAAAAGTTGAAGAACTTTCCTAGAAAGAAAAATAACGGGCAAAGAAATTGACAATTGGAGAGAAAACAAAAACTAGGATTCTACCTTGTGACAATTGGAAGCTGTGAAGAATACAGATAATAAGGGCAAAAAAAAAAAAAAAAAAAAAAAAAGAGTTAAAACAGAGATGTGAGAATAATTCCCCAAACCAAGGACTAGGAGCCTCCAGAAAGAAAGATCTGCCAAGTATCCAGCACCAAAAATTGAAGTGGAATAATTGAATCAAATCATTGTGGATTTTTAGAGGGCCAGAAGGAAGAATAGGCCCCAACAAAGGATTGGGATTAGCAGTGCCTCCTCTAGAAGCTAATGGAATTATCCCTTCCGGTCCTGAAGAACAGTGGCCTGGTCATAGTCATCTACCTAGAGTTCTGGACCCAGTCAGACCCTCCATTAGGCAAGCAGGTCTCCATTTCCACACAAGCAAGAGCCCCCAGACCTACCTCCTGTCCTTGATTTTGAGTAGATACTGGAAAAGAGGAGGAACAGAGGGATGAACTTGGGATTGTGGAAACAATGTCCCAGCCTTTGGGGAATGTCTGAGAACAGGTCAGAACCGCTCTGCAGGGGGCTGGCAAGCATGCAGTCCAGCCTGGAGACAAAGACAGAGGTCTCCAGGGAAAGAGAAATGAAACAGAATGATTTCCTGATTTGTTGGATTAGTGGAACACAGGTTTTAACTCAGACTGGCTCAGACTTGGCTGACTTAATTATGGCACAGACAGAGAGCAGGGGTCTGAATTATAGGGCTGTTCTCATAAGTACAATCCCAGATCCAAGATCTGAAGAGGTTTTAGGGAAAAGAAGAAAAAAAAAGAGAATTTGCTTGGTTTTGTTGTCACATTTTATATCCAGAAGATATGCTTAAATTCCTGAAAATAAAACTGTATTCTTCACTGTCTCTGAAATTCCTATCAAATGCTTAGAAAATGGTAAGTATTGGGGTGTCTGGGTGGCTCAGTTGGTTAAGCGCCCGACTTCAGCTCAGGTCATGATATCACAGTTCGTGGGTTCAAGCCCCGCATCGGGCTCTGTGTGGACAGCTCAGAACCTGGAGCCTGCTTCAGATTCTGAGTCTCCCTCTTTCCCTGCCCCTCCCCTGCTCGTGCTCTGTCTCTGTGTCTCTCTGTCTGTCTCTCTCTCTCTCTCTCTCAAAAATAAAATAAAGAAAAAAAGTGTTCCACAAATAAATATGAGTTGAATAAATGAATGATGTTTTGCTTCCACAAAATGTGGAAGAATTGTGAAGACCACATAGAAGCCCTTACTAAATATATTGAGGGCAGATAACATGCAGGCAAAATAAATGTGACTTTGGATGAGAAAGCTCAAGAAATGAAGGGGTATTTAACAGTGACTGAAAACTGAATAGGGTTTTTAAATTAAAGGAAAAGGAATGGAGAGATTTGGCCAATTACAGAGCCGAGATAATCTGATAAAAGCCACTTTCAGAAATCAGATAATGGAGTCCATGTGTGATCTTGACAATACCCAAGTCCCCAGTCATAGTGGGTTAGTTAACAGATTTAATAAGGCACTTCCAATTATCTGAGAATCATGGAGACCTGCCATGAAGCCAGAATTATGCATAGAAGCTGCAAAATAATTTTTCAAATAGGTGAATAACAGTCTTGAAAGTTTGGTGTTAATCCTCAGAACAATAACTTGGTTACAGTGAGGTAAGGGCAGAAGAATGGGGTACGGCTCTGAGGTTCTCGGATCCCAAGTGAGAATCCTAAAGTTTTTGTGGCTCACGATTTTTCTCCAGCTCTCTGCAAGCTCTTTGTACAGATCAGCTCTACTGTAGCTCCTGGAAACCAGGCTGTCTTGTACATTGAAAGGCAGCGAGGAGAAAGAGGGAGGTGAATGTAATTTGCTCTAGTGTTACCCAGATAACTTGGGATCAAGGTGACGTGGATGCTGCTATTGTACTTCACAATTCAACCTGAGTAATCAAAGTTCTAGTTTTCCCTGGGACTAAATGCACATCTCCCATGTCCCATTGACTCATTTATATGTGGTTCTTTGTGCCTCAGTCCTTGTATTGTAACTAGTCCAAGTTCATCCTTTCTTTGGCTTTTCCAGCCCTGTTGGAGCCCTGGCATCATCCCTGCCCTCTCACCCTGCGTTGTGAGGACAGATGTCAATCTCATCAGGCTGCCTCTGGCTACACCTCTCATGGCTGTTGTCTACTTGCCTGTTGAAACTCTCTCGGCATCTTCCTGGCCTCTGTTGCCTTCCTGGATGCCCTATACCTCACCACCTTCTAGATACTCAGAATCAACCGTATGCTTTAACTTTGTACTCGAACAGCTCTGTTTTGATTTCCTTCTCTTTGCCCTGGTGATGAGGGAGAAATTATCATCCCAGGGTTATAGGATGGCTGAACACATGGCACCCGACACTGGACAGGTGAGATCAAAGACAGTGTATTAGACACATATACTCACAGCCTGGAGGAGGAGAACCCTGCACCATACAGAGCCACATGGAGGCTGCCCTTGGGAACAGAGTGAAGAAGCAGGGGATGTGGGAAGCAGCCTTTGAGGAAACAAGAAGTTGGGGTAATGGTTCTTATAAGAAGATGTGATTGACTTGTTTGAGTAATTCCATAGGCTGATGGGGAGCTGAAGCCCACTACTCAGGGATAAGCAGGGACTGTCTCTGTCCTCCCTGAGGCAAACAGACAACTGTCCGCTGTGTATTTTGTTTCGCTAAGTGACCTTATCTGTGGAAGCACAATGGGGAGGGGAACTTGCGGTTAGGCCATTCGAAGCCTTCCTGGTTTTCCCCAGATATCAAGACACGTTTAATACTGGGCCTTATTTTTAGGCCTCTCCTGCCCTATTTGTGTGTTTATGTCTACATCATTCTTTCCTGCCCCATTCACTGCATTAACCTTTCCCTCTCTTGCAACATCATGAGAGAAAGTCGATCCACATACACTGCATTGATCTACTATTATTATAAAATAAAATAGCTTGATGGAAACCTCGATAACTTTGGTTCATAGCCGAGGGAATAAAGCTATGGCATGCCCTGATCATAGTCCCATAGTTATGACCAGAAAGACTATTCTCAAAAAATGACTGTAAAGTTTTAAGGGTTTTCCATCAATAAATAGAACCAATGCCATATTTTAAAAAAAAAAAAAAAGACATGTTCTTTTGAGACGCTGTCCATAATTAAATTTATGGAAATTAAAAAATACTCCAACACAAGTTAAGCTGTTAACAGCTTACTTAAATAACGCTATCTATTGGATAAACTCTTAATATCTCTACAAATTCAGGGTGTTGTACGGTGGCTACTAATAAGCAACATGGCCAACTATCAGATTATCCATTATTTATTATAATTTAGAAAGGACAGTGTTTTCCCTACCTCCCATTTAAAACCAAAGATACAGCATTTATGTGAATCCCTGACATGAAGTTCTGTGACCTCTGACTTTTTCTGGCATCATTTTCTATGGATATTAGGCCATCCACATCTGTTTCCCCTGTCAGGGCCCCAGAGCTGACAGTGTCAGGATTTGCAACAACTTAGGACGTGTAAGCTCTATGGGGCAGGCATTTCAGACTCTCTTATTCTCTGCTGCATCCTCAGTCCCTTGGCACATACCAGGTGTCTTGTAAATGCCTGCTGAATAATGAATGCCTTGAGTGGTATCCACACAGGTCCATCCTGCTTCCAGAAGGTATCTTCTTGGCTAAGGAGTATGGACCCTGCCTAGTTAGTTCAGATCAGTGCAGGCTCCTCTGTCTGTTGTGTATTTAAAAGACACTGACAGATGGTCAGTGATGCTCTATTTTGTGCTTGTACAGAATGAGACAGAGAAGTGCCAGGGACCAGCCCTGTTGGTTTTACCGACTCCACTCTACCCATATTCTGTCGAGCCATTTCAATGTAAAGATTCCTTTATGATTCCCATGTTTCATTACGTGTTTCCCAGACACAGGGCCATTGGCTAGAAGCAGATCAGAGGACCTGCAAGAATATGAGATGTTGGTATTTTAAATAAATGGGATAAATAGTGTGATATATTGGATTTCTTTATGAAATGTGAATAGCATAGGTTGTCCATAGTCATGACTCTCTTGAAGAAGTGCAGTATCTCCATTTAGAAATTGAGAGGGGCGCCTGGGTGGCTCGGTCGGTTAAGCATCCGACTTCGGCTCAGGTCATGATCTCGCGGTCCGTGAGTTCACGCCCCGCATCGGGCTCTGTGCTGACCACTCAGAGCCTGGAGCCTGTTTCAGATTCTGTGACTCCCTCTCTCTCTGCTCCTCCCCCTGTTCATGCTCTGTTTCTCTGTCTAAAAAATAAATGTTAAAAAAAAAAAAAGAAATTGAGAAATACAGACTCGGGGAAGTATCATTTGGGAATAACTAACCTACAAATTCTAAACAACAATAATAATTATGTGAAAAAAAAAAGGTCACGATTGTGAACTATTGATTCAGAGGCTAAGCTCAGTTTCTGTTTTGCTTCAAGCCTCACACAGGAATCTCTATTCCCACAGGGATGTTCATTAAGGACAGGTGTAAACAATCTCTCTCAGGAGGGTTATTGAGATTATTGATAGTGTCCGTGAACTTCTGGCAGCCCTGACAGTGAGATACTTTGCAATTTTATCCAGGAGCCATAGAATTCCTGGGTCCCTAGAATCTGAAAAGTGACCCTAAGTATTTTAATTCTAATAGGACACATGTTGTAGACACACACATCTCTCCTGCAGTCTCTTTGTAGTGCTTGGGACTGCTCAGAGATGTCTCCTTCCCTTTCCGTGGCCAGGCACAGTGTAAATGACCAAGACACTGCAAGAGGGAATGAGGAATGGGGTAGGGGAGGAGGGCTCTCACCTTGTATGTGAGGGTCTAAAATTCAGACATTGAGGATATGTGAAATGTACCCTAATGTTGAGACATAATTTTCTTTCACTTGAAAAATCCTTTTCCACCTGTGCTTTGAAAATAACAGCTATTTCCTCTGGCCCATCCACATATATATGCAGTTCATATTCATTAGTTTCATTTCAATCATAAAATTACCCTGATTTATCTGCACACAATATACCACAAAGAATCAGAGAAAATAGCATTTTTGATTTAGTAGTCTTCTGTTGAAGCATACATATCTTAGGAAGGAATCTCATCTTAAGCTCATTTTAGTTAACTCCTTAGATATTTGTTAGACCCATTGTTAGACCCATGTTAGAAGGAATTAGCAGAATGAAACATGGGATAGATCTGGTTTTAGGGACCAAGAAGAATAGGGATGGAGGAAATGGGCATCAGAATGGTTTGTGGTTGATCTTCACAATTGTCTTTAATCTTCACAAGTATATTTTCTACTTATAAAGTAGACATTATCTCCATGTGAGAGATGAGGAACTCAAGATTCAGAGAGGTTAAGTGCTTTAGGCAAGGTCTAGACACATATGGAACAACCCCCACAAATCTCCCCCCTCAAACTATAACACACTTTGGTTTTTTTTGCGTTTTCTAAACCTGATTTGAATATCTTTTGAATTTTGATGCCCAAATGCATCAATGAATTGGCTGCCCTGTGATAAAGCAGGAATGCAACCTTGAAGAGAGGTGTGGCCTTTTCAGGCAATAGCAGGTTGTTGATATACCCAACCTAAATGGACAGAAATAGTTAGGTTCCATTAAATGATGACTCAGCCACTGAGGAAGTATTTAGACCTGCCTTGTTTGTACCCAACAGAAGCCAGGAGCAAAACAGCAGTGTCAGGTAACCAGTCTGTACCCTCCAATCACTCACCATGTACTTGGGAGTTTCCTACAGGAAACAATATGTTTGATAGGTCAGCTGTGTGGCTTAACTTGTGAGTATTGTAGGAGCTCACGAAAGAGTGAGACCAGGAGAGCCACAGTGGTTGGGGGCACTCCGTGGTGAAAGTGGGGCTTTTCTCCACCCAAGCAGTGAGAATTCGGTGGGTACAGGGCAAATTGCATTATGATAGGAAACTGTGGGGTATAGCTAAAAGAGCACAGGTGGCTGGGAGTCAGGTGACTTGCATTCATTCTGGTCTCCAGTCATCAACACATTATGGGATTATGGACCAAAATTTCAATCTCTAGCTTAAGTCCTAAATTGAGGGAGTAAAACTAGAGGAGCTCTAAGGTCCTTTCTAGTGCTAATATTTTAAAGTTTTAAACTGTGTCGGTTGAGTGGTGTCAGTAGAGGCTGGGGTGCTAGGTCTGGAGGTGCAGTGGGGCAGATAGCTGGGTTTGGCACAAGAAGCCAGTGTCCTGCTTGGTTTGTCCTGGATACTTTCATTCTTTGGTGTCAGAAATGATTATCGTTGCTATTAGATTTAATGTGTTAGTGTTACATAATTTGTTCCTAATCTTTGTGGTTTCTTTTTTAGCTTTTGTACCTTTCCCTCTTTGCAGGTCCATTAACTGGTGAGCTCGTTGAAAATAGAGCTATGCCTGATTCATACTTGCCCAATACAGTGTCTGCCACATATCTGCTGCTCAATAAATATTTTCCAGATGGAATTAAGCAGGATATTTAAAGTGCTTTTCAACCTTTTGGAACATGAGAAAAGTAGCAGTAGTTCTTAAAATCGATGCTAGAAACTGAGAGGAAGGGGAGTGAGTGTAGAAGAGGGAAGTGGCCTTGGTTATGTGGACCAAAAACAAAAAAAGGAATTGGGTCTCATAGCTCTATCTTGCTATAATTGTCCTGCTGTGTAACATGATCCCCCATCGTGACTGGCATTGCCTACAGTCTTGGAGAATCATTATTTCTGTTTAGATTTAGAAAGTTAAAAAAAATGATGGTGTAGATTTAGAGTAATTGTTTTCTTTGGAGCCCTATAGGATAGCACTAGGGAAATGTGAATTACCATGTTGCTAGGCATAGTTCCATTGGTGTAAGAGACTTTCCTTGTGTCTTACCTCCTGTAGATCATTTGAATAGTCCTCCCCACCCCCTGAATTTTTGCTTGTTAAAATTCAGGCTGCAGTGATGTTCACAGAATTTCTAAAGTCAGTTTAATTAGAACCTCCCAAGGATTGTCTGTTTCTTGTTCAAACTGTAAGTGGTCTGACTTGTATGACCTTGGTCTTTGCTCATGTAGACATAGATTAAGATGAAGCTGTGGCTGGCTACCTGAGAAAGAGTGTTGTATTTTATGATTTTCTCATTTTATCTGCTTAATTCTGTTCCTTTAAAGACATGGCATGCATGCGTGAGTACCGAAAGCCTGCTCTAGCTCTCACTAAATATTTAAGTAAATTAATTGCCTTGGAAAAGGTCACCAAAAGCTTTAAACATTATAAATTATGAGATTCAATGAAACTAAATGCTGCCACTAAAATCCTTCTATCGCTTCTTGTGTCTGAAACATACAAGACCCCTAGTCTAGAGTAGTTTCTCTCATTTCTCTCCCACCCACGTTCCCTGTCAGTTTTATCTATTTTAATCTAAAGCTTTACCCTCATTTTCACAGAGGAAAATGGGAGTCACTGAGATTAAGAAGTGTCCCAATTAACTCTACTTTTGTAAGAAAAGGAAGTCTTTCCAGTTCCCATAAATCAAAATGAATGGGATGAAATGAAAAAAAAAATTAACCTCTTGCCAACCACGTACATCAGAATTATCAGGGACAGTCTCATTAGATAGTCAATAGACTTTAAAAATTGTGTCTGAGGTTTTCAGGAGATCTAAAGTTTTAGGAAGTTGGGCTCTAAAGTGTCTTTAAATATACTGTTTAAGTTCTTCTACCTGCATGGTATTATAGATTGTTAATTTTCAATAACAGTAAAGGTGATTGGTTCTGCCTACTTATTTAATGATTAATAGAGTAAAAGGTAATTCTAATTCTAGTAAGCACTTTGTGCATGAAATTTGGCAAGGCATTTCAATTCTCTGTGAGCCAAGAACATAGCTTTTCTTTTCTCTCCTTTGTGTGCCTGCAAGCTGGTAAGAGAATGAGGGGTGGGAAGCTAAAGAAGTGGGGAGAGTTGGGGGAGTCTCCTAATTGTTGGCCTACTGAATTAAAAGTTGAGGGGTGCCTGGCTGGCTCAGTCGGTAGAGTGTGTGATTCTTAATCTTGGGGTTGTGAATTCAAACCCCACACTGGTGTGGAGATTAGTTGAAAATACAATTTTAAAAAGAAATTGAGGTTTCACTTACATTTTGGACAGAATTAAATTCTCCAGAGGGAAGTATGCTCTTTTCTCTTAAATTGGATTAGAAGAATTTTAAAGGCAGGAACTTGTACTTTCCCCATATTGCCTAAGACTGTACAGGGAAGCCTCAAAAATTGCAGATTTTTGTTCCATAGATTTGTGCATTCTGGCAAAATCTCAGCTGTTTTAATGTTTTGGGAAAGTGTTCAAAAATTTTCATCAGGAGATGGTAGCCTTAGAACAGTAATGTGTACATGTATTATTCTAATAATAGTTTAAAAGCAGTTGGGGTTTTGGTCTATGGGAAGAAGTTTGAGAATGTGCTTGCTATAGACTGAATGTTTGTGTCTGTCCAGAATTCATACATTGAAATCCTAACCTCCAATATGATGGTATTTGGAGCTGGGGCTTTTGGGAGGTCATCAGGTCATGAGTGTGTGGCCTCCATGGTTGAGATTAGTGTTCTTTAGAAGCAGAGCCAGAGGGGCTCCTGGGTGGTTGAGTTGGCTAGCGTCCAACTTCGGCTCAGGTCATGATCTCATGGTTCGTGAGCTTGAGCCCTCCATCAGGCTCTGTTGGAGCCTGGAGCCTGCTTAGGATTCTGTGTCTCCCTCTCTTTCTGCCCCTCCCCCGCTCGTGTGTGCGCTCTCTCTCTTTCTCTCTCTCAAGAATAAATAAACATTAAAAAAATTTAGAAGCAGAGACCAGAGAGCCTGCTCTTGCTTGCTGTCATGTAAAGATATAACAAGAAGATGCCCACCTGCAGACCAGGAAACACACTGTCACCAGAGAGCCAAATATGCTTCCAGTCTCCACAAATGTGAGAAATAAATTTCTATTGGTTAGGCCATGCAGTCTATGGTATTTTTGTATAGCAGCCCAAACTAACATAGTGCTTTGAGAGAATACTCCTAATTGTAAATAAATGATCAGCAAGAATACGTCACAGTTACAATGGATCCTCGTCCTTAATGACTGGTGACTGTGTGTTTCAGTAGGTACCAGTTGTTTGATAGCTAATGTGTATGAAGGCTTTTTGAAATCATACTAGGTGTTGGGCAAATATTTTTTTTGAGAACAAAGTGTTTTCAGTAATTATCTCTTTGGAGAAATAATGTAAATTTTTATACACACCCATAGCCACTCTAGAGATGCATACATTTTAAAATCTTGACAGCTTAATTGACTAAACCATATTATAGAAAACAAATAGTCTGATGGGCTAGGCTTACTAGCCAGTGAATTTGGAGGGGGGGGGCATGTAGGATTCTAGAGCAGGGATTCCCAATAGGTAAAAGTTATCAGAGATCTTTAAACTTTACCTGATCCTTAACTACTTGTATTATTGTTCCTAATCTCTCCTCTTTTTAGTTTTGTAGTTATTTAGGGACTTCTCAGTCTGTTCTTTTCCCTATCTCTGGCATCTCACAATTTCAAGAAATATAGATTATTGTCATAAAATATTTTGGACTCCAAGTCAGAATTTCTGGTTTCTTTGACTAATGGAATTACCCGTGTCCTACTTTTCTGTGCATGCTTACATCATGAACACCCACTTGAGAATTTAGTGAAGTGCGTAAGGGTAAGGAACACCTTCCTTCCAGTCAAACCCAAATTCAGAGCCCGTTCCCCTCCACATCTATCTATAAAAAGAAGCACATCACAAATCCCTCAGTGATGGAGCCCTATCTGCTTATGTTTGTGGACAATGGTGCCCTTAAATGCTGTTAGCAATTTTTCTTCAGCTACCTACCTCATTTAAATGTAGTGATGATTGACATCTTTGTTCTTCCCTCAAGCTCAGTGCCTGTTCATTTTTATGTCTGCCTTTAGAATGTCTTACACATTAGTGTTTCCTGCTGTAGGCAGTTCATTCCTGGAACTCTGTTTGGTTCGGAATAACACTGTGTACAAGTCTTAGGCATTACTAACTGCACCTGTTGATGACATGGTGGAAGGCTTTCAGTGGTGATTAATGCCAGTCTCTGCAAAACCTGGTTTTGGGAGTGAAATAATAGAGAGATATTTTCATTCCCAAGAGCAACTCAAAATACATTTATTTTTACGTCATAAAATTGGGCACAGCTGATCCAGAACCAGTGATATTCTGGTTGTGTTTCACATGTATCACCTGGATGAATTGAAAAACAGTAGTTGCTGACAAATTATACAAAAAAGATCAGAAGAAGGTATTGTTTACTTATTTAGAAGAATAGTAAGAACTTCAGCAAGCTAGTTCTAATGTTATGTATCCTCAGGGTTAGAAAAGATTTACACAATCAGCTTCTGTCCTCCTTGAAACCTACTTTCTTCATCTTACAAAGGAATGAAGACAAGATAATTGGACAGGATGATCTACCTACTCTAAAATTCTATGTTGCTATGTTGTGGGTGTTTCAGCACAGAGTTGATGAGTTTTAGGATCAATCTCAGGAGTACATTGAGTATTTCTTGGAGAACATCAGAAATGTTGGTTTCTAGCACTTTCCAGGTGGTAAAAAATGCCAGACAGTATAATTTTTAATGTTATTATTGGTTTGCAATTTATTTGGTTATTCTGAGAATATTTTGAGATTAATCAATGTTATTTTACGAATTGTTGGTATCTTATAACTAATTTGTAAGAATTATACAACGACTTCCTATGGAAGTTGCAAAACCCAGCTTCCTATGGACTGGAAGTTTGTGTTCCCCAAATTCCTATGTTAAAACCCTCATCTCCAGTGCAATGGTATTTGCTATTTAGGAGTGGAACCTTTGGGAAGTATTTGGGCTTGGGTGAGGGCAAGAGGATGGAGGCTTTACGATGGGATTGGTGCCCTTATGAGGGATGGGTAGTTTAGGTTACGCACTGTCTCCACCACATGAGGACACAGTAGGAAGGTTCTCTGCAAACCAGGAAGGCCTTCACCAGAACCTCACTGTGCTGGCTCCCTGATCTCAGACTTCCCAGACTCCAGGACTGTGAGAAATAAATTTCTGTTGTCGAAAGACTCCCGGTTAATAGTATTCTGTTACATCAGCCTGAATGGACTAAAACACATCTGAAGATAATCTCTCCCTCTCTTTGGATTACATTGCCTATAAAATGAACTTATTCTAAATCTTTCTTATCCTTTAAATCATAGCTATATCTCATTTTTTAATAGCACCCATCAACCATCAAAACCAAGGGCCTCTTGTAGTGCTCTTCTCATTCCTTAACCACGTGGGACACTGTCATCCTTGTTCCTGGAATTGTGTTTTCTTAGGTCTATCTCTGACTGCTCCTTTTCCATCTCTTTGACAGAAAGAAGAGATTCCCTTTCTACTTGTAGCCTCTAAATCATTAATTTTATATTGGAGAAGAGAGAGGGCCACAGAATCAGAGGCCCTGGGGGAGCTTATCGACATCCACATGCTCCACATTATTCTCAGCCTCATGCATCATGAATCAGAATTGTAGAGGGAAAGAGATGTGTGCTTGCTCCATGTGTACAGCTGGCACAATGGTGGGAATGAAGTCACCAAACAGTAATTCGAGTGTCAGGTGCTATTTGCTGGAGTGTCACAAAGAATGGTATTTTTTTTTATCTTTGCCTCTTGCACACTTAAGGATCCACTTTCATTTCTGCTTCAAGCAGAAGGTGATTCTCCTTGTCAAATGGGGTTTAAACCCTCCTTCCTATCATCAGAATTCCCCAAAGGGTGCTCACGTCGTAGAGATCTACAGCCACCAGGGAGACCTCACGAAGCAGGAAATGAAATGTGTCAGGTTCATGTCAGACTATAGAGAACAAAGCCCTACAACATGGAGATCCAAGCCAGACCCAGAACACTCTTCAAGCCATTCTGGCTTTCAGTTCTCATCTGTCTCTAAGTGAGAAGAAACTTGGAGACTGACACCAGAGTCTGCTGTTTATCTCCTACTTATAGTGTGTTATGTGTAGATGCACCTAGTGGTGCATTTTTCTAAACAACATTTTTTTTTCTTTCATTTTTAAGTGCTTTAGTTACTTTGTAGGAGGTGGGTGTCAAAAAAAATGTTTACATTGGTGACACCAGTTATTATTTAGGACATTGCTTTGCAGTTTATAGGTCAGAAGTAGAAAGGTGCAAATAAAGAATCAGTTGCACGATATTAAAAGGAAAAGAACTGCAAATGTGTATGTGGGCTGAATATTTGCATCCCCCCAAACTTGTGTGTTGAATCTTAACCCTCAGTGTGATGGTGTTGGGAGGTGGAGCCTTTGGGAGGTGATTAGGCCATGAGACTGGAACCCTCATGAGTGGGATCAGTGACTGTATGAAAGAGATCCCAGAGAGCTTTCTTACCCCTTCATCCATGTGAGGATGCAGTGTGGAGACAACCATCTGTGAATCAGGAAGCAAACCTCACAAGACACTGAAAATGTTGATTCCTTAATCTTGGGCTTTCCAGCCTCCAGAACTGTGAAAAGGAAATTTCCATTGTTTACAAGCCACACAGTTTATGGTATTCTGTTAGAGCAATCCAAATGGACTAAAACAGTGGATTTTGCCCTCTTTCACTAGTGTCAGATTTAATTTACCCTTATTTCCCTGCCCAACAAAATTGCTTGCTCTTTCCCTTAAAAAATGATTTCTAATTCAATATTAAATAGATAAGAATAGTGTAAAATTTGTATATACTGTATAGGATAACACTTCAATGAGCGCCTGTGAATTCACCATCAAATTAAGAAAAAAACTTTGAAGGCTTCCCAGTCTCATCACTTTTCCCTTAAAAGTTACCCTTCTTCTAAATTTTGTATTTATCATTCACCGTCTCTTTGTGTAATATTAATAGAATCATACTGTATGAAATGTTTTTTAAAATGACTGTTATGTTTGAGTCAATTCATTGTTGACTGCCGTATAATATCCCATAATTTATTTATGCACCAATACACCACCATTTATTTATCCTCTTTGCTGATGAAGAAAAACTTGTAATATCTTTCTTGTACAGGCAATGGAACTAGAAGCATCCTTTGATGTGTCTCCTGGCACATTGTCCAAGAGCTTCTAATAACATATATTTCTGGGAAGAATATATGGGTCATAAGGTAGGCATATACTCAAAAGATACAATATTATTATACAATGGAATATTACTCAGCCATAAAAAAGAGTGGTCTTTCCATTTGTGACAACATGGATGAACCTAGAGGGTCTTATGCTAAGTAACAAATATTAATATGATATGAAAGACCATTACCATATGATTCCAATTATATGTGGAATCAAAAAACAAATCAAACAAACACAAAACAGACTCTTAAACACAGATAACAAACTGATGGTTGCCAGAGGGGAGCTGGATATGGGGATTGGCAAAATAGATAAAGGGGATTAAAAGGTACAAACTTCCAGTTATACAATAAACAAGCCACAGAGATGAAAAGTATATCATAGGGAATATAGTCAATAAAATTATAAACTTTGTGTAGTGACAGTGGTAACTAATTGTGGTGAGCACTGAGTAACTAATGTAGAGAAATGTTGAAACACTATGTTGTTCACTTAATATAACACTGCGTATCAATAAAAAAAAGAAGACACAAGATTATTAGTAGTTAATTCTCTCCCAGAAGATCTGTAGATTTAATGTAATCTGAATCAAAATCCCAGGAAGCTTTTCAGACAGACAGTGACATACTGGTTCCAAAATTTATATGAGAATGCAAAAGGCCTATAATTACTAAAACTATGGAGAAAAGGGGGTCAAAGTTGAAGAATTTACACTACTAATTTCAGGACTTACAAAGTAAGCAAAGCAGTGTGCTGGTGTAGACAGACAGATCAATGGAACAGAATAGGAGTCTAGAAATAGACCACACATATGTAGTCAATGATTTTTAATAGAGATATTAGGACAATTCAGTGAGGAAAAGATAATATTTTCAACAAATTGTGCTATAGCAATTAGTCATAAAAAATTAGTCATAACCAATAAAGTGAACCTTGGCTCTTAACCTTATACCATGTAAAAAAAATGGACTCAAAATGAATCATATACTAAAAAAATTAAAATATAAAATTTATAAAAGAAAAGGTTAGTGTCCTTAGATTTGACAAAGTTTTCTTACATGCAACACGAAAAGCACAAAACTCTAGAAAAAAAAGAGCTAATAAGTTAAACTTCATGAAAGTTGAAAATGTTTGCTCTCTGAAAAGTCCTGTGAAGAGCATGAAAAGACAAACTACAAACTAAGAAAAGTTTTTCAAAATGCATGTCCAACAATACATTTGTACCTAGACTATATAAAGAACTCTTACAACTCAACACCGTCCAGTTAAAAATCAGATAAAGTGGTTGCCTTTTTAAAGGCCAATTTCAATATCTCTAATAGAAAGAATGCTTTATAACTCGATAAAAAAAATATCATGGTAGGAAAATGTAGATAGTATATCAATAGGCAGTTAACAAAAACAACAAAAGTACAAATGGGCAATAAATTAATTTAACTTCATAAATAATTAAAGATACAAATAAAAACAGCTCAATATTTTTCATCCACCAGGTTTTCAAAAATTAAAAAATCTCGACAAATCCAGTATAAAGAAAAACAGGCAATCTCAAGTACTTCTTTTTTTAAATTTATTTTTATTTTTTTTTAAGTTTATTCATTTTGAGAAGGAGGTTGCAAGTAGAGGAGAGGGCAGAGAGAGAGGGACAGAGAATCCCAAGCAGGCTCTGTGCTGTCAGCACAGAGCTGGACCTGGGGCTCAGTCCCATGAACTGTGAGATCATGACCTGAGCCAAAATCAAAAGTTGGACACTCAACCAACTGAGCCACCCAGGCACCCCTCAAGTATTTCTGCTGATGTATATTCACAGAATGTTTGTGGAAGGCAGCTTTCTAAATGTGTATGAATATCCTAGCTGCATTCTTTGGGCCTGGCAATCTCACACTTAGAAAATAATTGCTCGGGGCCCCTGGGTGGCTCAGTCAGTTAAGCATCAGGCTTTGTCTCAGGTCAGGATCTCACTGTTTGTGAGTTTGAGCCCACATTGGGCTCTGTGCTGACAGCTCAAAGCTTGTTTCAGATTCTCTGTCTCCCTCTCTCTGCCCCTCCCCTGCTTATACTCTGTCTCTCTCTCTCAAAAATAAATTAAAAAAAAAAACATAAAAAAAGAAAAGAATTGCTCAGGGCACCTGAGTGACCTAAGCTCTAGGTCATGACAGAATGTTTGGTAGGGCCCAGGGAAGACTGTGCTCCCTGGGGTAATATCTGCATCTGCCCCATGGACTGAATGGGCCTCCCTCCAATGACATTGGAGAAAGAAAGAAAGAACCTAGGGAGATAAGACAGCCTTTGAGGAAGGAAGGGCAAGATGAAGATATTCAGAATTAATACCTAACTTGAATATTTAACTTAAGGTTATTTCATTCCCTAAATTGCTGAAGTAAAACATTCCTGCTACATCAGTGTATGCTTATATGAAGAGATGTCTTGAATACAGTCACTTAGAAGTCCATGGTTGTCATCACTGAGAAGTGAGATTTCCATGACTTTAATTTTCTTTTAACTTTTTTATTGTCTGATCTTTTCCCAACAAAAATAATTTTTTTTTCAACGTTTATTTATTTTTGGGACAGAGAGAGACAGAGCATGAACGGGGGAGGGGCAGAGAGAGAGGGAGACACAGAATCGGAAACAGGCTCCAGGCTCCGAGCCATCAGCCCAGAGTCTGACGCGGGGCTCGAACTCATGGACCGCGAGATCGTGACCTGGCTGAAGTCGGACGCTTAAGTCCACCCAGGCGCCCCAACAAAAATAATTTTTCACAAAATTCAAAGTATTATTTTAATAAAATGTTATTATATTTTTAATGTGATCATTTCATTAAGGAAATGAAGCTAATTGTAAACATTTTTACTTAGTTTTTGAACATTGAAAATGGTTTCAAGTATCTGCAGATACTCTTGTACAATCTTCTTGTAAAAGTAAAAAAAAAAAAAAAAAAGGAACTCTGTAAAGAAAATTCCTCTTTCTTTGACTTAGCAATGTTTTGATTTTGAAGACAGCCTGTGGATTTTCAAGAGTCTCCCTTTTATCCTGTTTTATTTTATGCCTGTTTTATTCAATTTTTAACCTTCTATGAATTATTATGAATAAGCTCAACAGAGTTACCAGAATTTCTGAAAATTGTGTTTTTTATACACATTTTTCTTCTGAACTCAGAGACTAGAGCAGAGATGGCCAACTAAGAGTTTCTAATCTACTTAGAAATGGTCTTGAAATCAAATTCCCACCGCATATTCCATGTAAGTCTTGTCTGCAAGCGGTACTTCTCATCTCAGCAAATGACAACGTACAGTCAACCAAGCTAGAACCTCAGTATGACCTGTATTTTTTCTTTTTTTACGGTATCAATCTATTTGTTGGTGCTGATTATGTAAGTCACCAAGTGTTACAAATCCATCTACCAAATATTCCTTAACTCTTTTGCATGCTACCCTTTCCCCTCTTAGATCGACCCTATCCATGCCATTTTTTAAAGAATAACTTTTAATACTTTGGGGCATTAATAATAAGGTTAAGGATGTTAAGGGCGTGGGCTCCAGCGTCATACCACCTGGGTAAAAATCATACTTCTGCCACTCACTAGCTGAGTGACCTTATGCATTTTACCTAACCTTGCTCTGTGTCATATGTAAAATAAAGTTTTAATAATAACTGGCAAAAAAAAAAAAAAGAAATGGTCTTGAAGTAACTTCTGTAGCAGAGCCCACTTAATAACAGTCTTTGGCAAATAGTTTCAAGTATTTCTCAGATAATATTAATTTGACAGTATTGCTCTGATAAATTTCTCTTTTTAAAAAAATGTGTATTTTTTAAGAGAAAGAGAGAGATAGAGCGTACAAGTGGGGGAAGGAGAGAGAGAGAGAGAGAGAGAGAGAGAGAGAGAATGGATCTGAAGCAGGCTCCAGGCTCTGAGCTGTCAGTGCAGAGCCTGATGTGGGGCTAAAACCCAAGAACCAAGAGATCATGACTGAGCCAACCAGGTGCTCCAATAAATTTCTTTTTTGGTTTGGCAGCCAGTAAGGGGGCTCCTTGTTATAAGTAGAGAAAATTAGACAGGAATGAGATCTACTTCCTAGCCTCCCAGTGCCTGGGCTGTGATGTGTGGGAGTGTTGGGGGGACACAGTCTTCACATTAAGTCGACCTAGGTTGTTATTATACTGCCATTAGTTATTGTGAAATGTCTGTATAACTGTTTGGTATCTAACATAAAAGAAATCAGAGTAATTTTCTCAGATAGTATAAACTCTCCAGACTAAACCGTCACTGTGTGCTCTTAAGTAAGTCATTAAATTTTTTCTGTTTCTATTTTTTACCTTTAAAATACAAATAATACTGGGGTGTCTGGCTCAGTCAGTTAAGCGTCTGATGTTGGCTCAGGTCTTGATCTTGCGGTTTGTGGGGGTGAGCCTGGCGTTGGGCTCCGTACTGACAGCTCAGATCCTGGGGCCTGCTTCGGATTCTATGTCTCCCTCTTTCTCTGCCCCTTCCCCACTCATGCTCTGTTTCTCTCTCAAAAATAAATATTAAAAACAATAATAAAATAAACAAAATACAAATAATACTTACTTTTTTGACCCTTTTAAGTAAGTATAGATAATAGGAATGAAAATGTCCTCAAAATTATAAACAGGCAGTAGAATAAAATTTACTTTCCCGGACTCACTGGGAATTAGTAATTCTTAATTGCTGGGGATTTTAGGTAGATAGGTATGGATTAGATGCTAGAACACTTTAATTGTTTCAGATTAAAAATTAGACAGGATATAGTGTATCAGACCTGATTAGATTCACACTTCAGCATTGCCTATTATATTGGGGCAACCATAGGTAAGCCACACATTCTTGGACCTTGAGGTTTTCATTTATTAAATGGACATAAGAATAAGACATGTTCTATTTATTTAATAAGATTATTATGAGTGTCATATGAAATCATATATTAAAAAGCTTTATAAATTGTAGTTGCCTATGGATACAGATTATTAATATATCAAATATTTCCCTAATATAAAAAGAATGCACTAGATTAAAATGTAGCTTTACATATATCTACACATATATCTACACACACACACACACACACACACATATTTATATATATAAAGCTACATTTTAAAATATATATACATATATATACACACACTATATGAACTATATGTACATATCTATCTATCTAATTTAAGGAAAGCATTATGAATATTTTTGCATGTCCTAAACTATAAATATAAATGTAATTGTGGTAGAAAAAAATTTTAACACTACCACTGTGCACAGCAAATGCACACGTGCCACGCTACCCAGTACTCACATCCAATGACTCCTCCCATGACAAGCATATACAGCAAATTTTTCTAGTTTATTTTCTTCAAACACTGCAATACTGAAGTGCGGGTTAATTTTCAGCCTCCACATATTTCCCTCAGAACTTCAGAACTATTCTTTGTTCCGTTGTTTTGCTTTATATTTTTATATTTTCTACCACTTTTTGTGTGATAATCTTTGGCCTGTTACAGATAATTTTGGCCAGTCAGAAACTTTGTTTCTGCCAGATGAACAAATTACTCTGTGATCTATGCCAATCAGTATGTCTTACCTGTATTCACCTGTTGCTTACGGCCCAGAACCATCATTGCTGGGAAAGCAAGTGTGTGTATGATCAAAGCCCATAAGTCATAGATCCAGAATATGAGAAAGTCTCAAGCCATATTAATGACAAAGAATACCATACCTATGAACATCATTACAAAACTTCTGGGGGAAAAAAAGTGAAAAAAAAAAAAAACCCAGAAATCTTTAAAGCAGCCACTTAAAACAGATGGGGATATTGATCAGGATCACAGATAATGACTCCCTAGGAACAATGGAGGACAAAAATCAATAGAACAACATTGCTTAATACTAAAAGGAAGAAAAAAAACCATGTCAACCTAGAGTTCTATATTCAATGAATATATCTTTCAAAAAAGAAGATATATTTGAGATAAAGAAAAAATGAGACAATTTACCATTAGCAGACTTGCACTCAGGGGAACACTAAAGTCCTTTAGGCTGAAAGGAAATGGCAGGAAAGGAAATTTACCTGTAAAAGAAATAAAGAGAACTTAAGATAGCAAATATGTCAATAAACATGAGATTATTTTTATTTCTTTTATTAAGTTTTTTTGCAAGCCAATAGACAATTTAAAGCAAAAATAATAGTGCAGTATTTGAGATTTATATCATACATAAAATTAAAATATATGACAATTGTAACATTAAAACATATGATAACAAGGTATGTAAATAAAATTATAGTGCTTTAAGGATTCTTACATTATTCACAACTTAGCATGATATTAATTCAAGGTAGATTGTGACAAGTTAGGGAGGTATCATTTTATTTTTAGAGCAACTGCAATAGAGGGGACATCAGCAAAATGGCCAAATAAGATAGATTTCCTTCAATTGTGCCCCCCCCCCCAACAACAACAGTTTGGTATCCATACATGGATAAAATTGCCTTTGTGAAATCTGTGGGAAATAAAGAGGTTATGAAACTCTGGAAAAGTCCAAGAATGAGAAAAGCCATTTTGAGAAGACAGGTCTCAACCAGAGAGCTGAATCATCAACCATAGTCCTAGCTGTAGGCCTGGGAACAACTATGAATATGTTGCTGTGGACCCTTTTGGCTTTGGTTTTGTCACCAGCACCACATGCCATGAGACCCAGGAGAAGTCTTTCCCACAAGTGCATTGGGTAAAGGCATACAGGCCTCAGTCCTGCTTGTGGACCCTGAAGTTGACCTATGAACTGGCTCCAGCCACTCTGGGCCAGATGAATCACCCATGGATGAGACAGGGTTGGTGGAAGTCTAGGAGTCCAGTGGAGAAGTTTCAGTGGGCCATTGGATGCATTAGAGAGGGTAAGAACAGATTAACTTTTAGTCCTGTCACTCTTCCCTCAGCTCAGTGCCAAGAAAGCCCATCTTGGTCCATGGTTTTTCCTGTGAGGGAAAGTGATACTATGAGTGAGAACCTGGCTTCCTCAGCTGTGATGGATGCTGGGAGAGAGGTCTATTTCTCTTGTCCCATCTAGGGGATTTATTTTTAAGCTTCATGACTTGGAGGCAGTGAGTGGCAGCCAGGGCTTGGACCAAAATGTATCAATGGGACATAGACCTTGTTGACCATGTCATGGACTCCATTGGGAGGCCCACCCATGAGCCACTGGGAATGCTTTGCCTACAGATCACTCCAGTTGGCCCACAGGCACCCCCAGTGCTCCAGGCATCTCACCCACACATTCTCTGCTCTGTATTTGGCTCATGTATGCACTCCCAGCGGCAGAAAAAGCAAAATTTTGCAGATGGCTGGTGAGCACATGCAGAAACTAGCCTGGGAGAGACCACAAACTTGAGCATATAAAAACTTAAGAATTCTGCCACAAGAGGGAGCAAGAAGCATGGAGCAGGTGAATCCATAGAAGGTCTGAGAAAGCCTCAGAATACCAGCAGGGCTAACAGAAGATATTTCTCTACTGAAATCAATTAGTAAAAATTGGCAGAGTTGACTGCTGCTCTCAAATGTGAAGTCAACAATGCAAGACTTCAAGGCACATGAAATCAAGGAACATAACACTACCAAACAAACACAACAATTTTCCAGTAACAGAGCCTGAATCCATGGATATCTGTGATTTACCCAATTACAGAATTCAAAATATATACTTTAAGGAAAACAACAAGCCACACGAAAACACAGAAAGATAATCCAGTGAAAGGAGGAAAACAATGCATGAACAAAATAATAAGTTTAACAGAGCTAGAAGTGATAAAGAAAAGAATCAAACTGAAATCCTGAAGCTGAAGAATACCGTGAATAAAATGGAAAATGCCATAGCATCAGTAGCTGAATGGGTCAACCAGAAGAAAGAATCTGTGAAGTAGATGATAGGATCTTTGGAAATATTTAGTCAGAGAAGAACACAGATAAACAAAAAATGAAAAAAAGAGTGAAGAAAACCTATGTTAACTATGAGATAACATCAGGTTCAGTAAAAAGAGAGGTAGAAGGTGGCAGAAAGCTTATGTGAAGAAATAATGAGTGAAAACTTCCAGAATCTGTGGAAAAATTTGGACGTCCAAGTTAATGAAGCTCATAGGTCCCCAACAAATTAAACTCAAAGAGATCTTCTCTAGTACACATTATAATAAAACTGTCAAAAATATAAAACAGAGGGAATCTGAAAAGCAGAAGAAAAAGCTTGTCACATAAAAGGAAACCCCCATAAGTTTGTCAGTGAGTTTCTCAGCAGAAACCTTACAGTTCAGGAAAGAATGGGATGGTATATTCAAAGTGCTGAAAGAAAAAATTTCCAACCAAGAACACTTTATCCAACAAAGTTGTCCTTCAGAAATGAAGGGAATAAAAACTTTCACAGACAGACAAGAGCTGAAGGAGTTCATTAACAGTAGACTTGCCTTATAAGAACTTCTTTCAAGTCCTTCAAGCTGAAATGAAAAGATGCTAATTACTAACTTGAACACTTGAAAATATACAACACATTGGTAAAGGAAAGTACATTGTCAGATTCAGAATAATACTGTAGTTTGTTGATGTATAAACCACTTGACTCTAATATAAAAGTTGAAGCACGAAAGTATTAAAAATAATTTTAGCTATAATAACTTGTTAATGAATACACAATATAAAAAGAGATGGACTGTGACATCAGACACATAAAAAGGGGTAGAAAGTGAGGGTTTTGTATAAGATCCAAGTTATTTTTAGTATAAATAAATGACTATATATTTTATATGAGCTTCACAGTAAGCACAAAACAAAAATATACAATAGAGACACAGAAGATAAAAAGAAGGGAATCAAAGCATAATAATACAGAAAAATTAGCAATTCACTAAGGAAGACAGCAAGAGAGGAAGAATAAGAGGATTACAAAATAGCATGACAATAATTATTAAGAGAACATTAGTAAATCCTTACCTATCAATAATTACTCTAAATGTAAGTGAATTAAATCTCCAATCAAAAGGCATAGAGTGGCTGAATGGATTAAAAAAAAAAGACCCAACTAAACACTGCCTACAAAAGACTCACTTCAGATTTAGGGTCACATATAGGCTGAGTGAAGGGATAGGAAAAATACTTTATGCAAGTGAAAATCAAAAGACATCAGAGTTGCCTATTAGACAAAATAGACTTTAACTCAAAAACTATAACAGAGACAAAGAAGGTTATCATATAATGATAATGGGTTCAAAAAAGAATATAACAATCATAAATATATATGTATCCAACATTGGAGTGCCTAAATATATTGAACAAATAACTAATAGAATTTAGGGAGAAATAGATCAATACAATAACAGTTGGGGACTGCAGTACCCCATTTGCAACAATGAATTAATTGATTGTTCAGATGGAAAATCTTAAGGAAACATTGAACTTGAAATATACATTAGACTGAATGTACCTAAACAACATATACGGAGTATTCCGTTCAACAGCAGCAAAAATACACATTCTTCCCAAGTGCACCTGGGACATTCTCCAGGATAAATCATATGCTAGGTTACGAAACAACTCTTAGGAAATTTAAGAAGATTGAAATCATAAACAAGTATCTTTTTTAACTACAGTGGTATGAAACTAGGAATCAATTATAGGAGGAAAAATGGAAATTTACAAATTCATGGAAATTAACCAACATACTCCTGAGCAAACTATGGGTCAAAGATAAATCAAAAGGAAAATTTAAAACACCTTAAAACACATGAAAATGGAAACAGAACCAAAAAGTTAAGGGATGCAGCAAAAACAATTCTGAGAGAGTTTATAGTGATAAAAGGCTTAGTTGATCCTTGAACTACATGGGAGTTAGGGGCACTGACACTCACTTCCATTGGAAAATATGTATATAACTTTTGAATCCCCAGAGGCTTAACTACTCAACTGTTGTTGACTGGAAGTCTTACCAATAACATCACTAGTTGATTAACACATATTTTGTATATAATATTATTATTTACTGTATTCCTACAGTAAAATAAGTTAAGAAAATAAAATGTTATTAAGAAAATCATAAGAGAAAATAGATTTACAGCACTGTAATGTATTTATTTTTAAAAAGTGCATATAAGTGGACTTGTGTAGATGAAACCTGTGTTGTGGAAGGGTCAACTGTGTTAAAAAAAAAAAAAAAGCTTAAACAACTTAATACCTCAAGGAACTAGGAAAAGTAGAACAGGCTAAGAAGGAACAAAATAACAAAGCTCAGAGCAGAAATAAATGAAATAGGGGCTCCTGGGTGGCTCAGTCGGTTAAGCGTCCGACTTTAGCTCAGGTCATGATCTCATGGTCCGTGAATTCGAGCCCCGCTTTGGGCTCTGTGCTCCGAGCCTGGAGCCTGCTTCAGATTCTGTGTCTCCCTCTCTCTCTGACCCTCCCCCATTCATGCTCTGTCTCTCTGTCTCAAAAATAAATAAATGTTAAAAAAATTAAAAAAAAGAAATAAATGAAATAAAGACCAGAAAAACAATGAAAAAGACCAACAAAACTAAGAGCTTGTTTTCTGGAAAGATAAACAAAACTGACAGACCTTTAACTAAACTAATATGAGAAAGGGAAGACCAAAGAAAATCAGGATGAAAGGGAGACATTGCAACTGATCTCTCTCTCTCTCTCTCTCTCTCTCTCTCTCTCTCTCTCTCTCACACACACACACACACACACACACACACACACACACACACACAGATTATTGTTACAAGAGTACTATGGCCAATATATACCAGCTTGGATAATGTATAGGAAATGGATAAATTACTAGAAACATACAACCTACTAAGACTGAATCAGGGAGAAATAAAAAATCTGAGGAGACTAATAATGAGTAAGGAGATTGAATCAGTAATAAAAAAAAAAAAAAACCCTCTCAACAAAGGAAAACTCAGGCCCAGATGGCTTCACTGATGAATTCTACCAAACATTTAAAGAGGAATTAATGCCAAGGCTTCTCAAACTCTTCCAAAAAATTGAAGAGGAAAAACATTCCCAAACTCATTTTACTAGGCCAGCATTACTGTGATACCAAAGCAAAATAAGAATATTAGAAGAAAAGAAAACTGATGAATATACATACAAAAAACTTCAACAAAATAATAGCAAATTGAATTCAACAGCATTTTGAAAGGATTATATATCACTGATGCAGTGGGATTCATCCCTGGGATGCCAGAATGTCTCGACAAACACAAATCAATATATGATACACTACATCAATAAAATGAAAGATAAAAACCATATAATCATCTTAATAAATACCGAAAAAGCATTTGATGAAGTACAGCATCCTTTCATGATTACAAACTGTCAAAAAGTGGGCTATAGAAGAAACCTAACTTAATGAAGGCTGTAAATGGCAAGCCCACAACTGACTTTATAGTCAGTGGTGAAAGTTGACAGCTTTTCCTCTAAGATCAGGAACAAGACAAGGGTGCTTATTCTTACCAGAGCAATTAGGTAAGAAAAAGAAATCAAAGTCATCCAAATCAGAAAGGATGAGGCAAAATTGTCTTTGTTTAAAGATGATATAATCTTATAAAGAGAAAATCCTGAAGATTCCACCAAAAAACTGTTAGAAATAATAAACAAATTTAGTAAAGTTGCAAACTATAAAATCAACATCCAAACCATTTGTGTTTCTATATACTGAAAGTGAAATGACAAAAATAAGTTAAGACAACAATTTCATTGGAGCACTGGTGGCTCAGTCAGTTAAGTGTCCAACTTCAGATCAGGTCATGATCTCATGGTTTGTGAGTTTGAGCCCCGTGTCGGGCTCTGTGCTAACAGCTCAGAGCCTGGATCCTGCTTTGGATTCTGTGTCTCCCTCTCTCTCTGCCCTTCCCCTGCTCATGCTTTGTTTCTTTCTCTCTCTCTCTCTCCCTTAGGAATAAACATTAAAAAAAAAAAAACAATTTCGTTTATAATAGCATCAGGAAATAAACTTAAGAGTAAATTTAGTCAATAAACTGAAAGATCTGGGGCACTTGGTGGCCCAATCAGTTAAGCGTCCAACTCTTGATTTTGGTTCAGGTCATGATCTTGTGGTTCATGAGTTCGAGCCCTGCCTCAGGCTCTGTGCCGACAGAGTGGAGCCTTCTTGAATTCTCTCTCTCCCTCTCTCTCTGCCTCTCCCCCACTTGTGCATTCTCTCTCTCTCTCTCTCTCTCTCTCTCTCTCTCTCTCTCAAAATATAAAATTTTAAAAAAAGGAAAGTGAGAGATCTGTACACCAAAAACAATAAGATATTGATTTTTTTTAATGGGAAAAAAACCCAGAAACAAATAAAAAGCTATCCCATGTTCATGGATCAGAAACAGTAATATTGTAAAATGTCCACACTGTTCAAACCCATCTATAGACTCGCTGAAATATCTATCAAGATTCCAATGACATTTTTTACAGAAACAGAAGAAAAAAGAACCTTAAATTTTCTTGAACCACAAAAGATGCTGAATAGCCAAAGCAGTCTTGAGAAAGATCAGAGTTGGAGACATTACACTACCTGATTTCAAGCTATATTACAAATCTATAGTAATAGAAAAAAAGTATAGTACTGGCAAAAAAACAGATATATGGACCAACAAAACAGAATTGAGAGCCCAGAAATAACTCATGCATATATAGTTAATATTTGATGATCCAAGACTACCTAATGGGGGAAATATATGATGAAAAACTTGGATATTGACATGCAAAAAATGAAACTAGATCCTTAGCTTGTACCACTCACATAAATTAACTCAAAGTGGATTAAATACTTAAATGTAAGACCCCAAACTGTAAAACTCCTAGACGAAAATGGGATAAAGATCCTTGACATTGGTCTTGGCAGTAATTTTTTGGATATGACACCCACATCACAAGCAACAAAACCAAAAAATAAACAGTGAAACTACATCAAACTAAATAGCTTCTGCATAGCAGAAGCATAACAAAGGGAAATATCAACAAAATGAAAATGCAACTTACCAAATGGGAGAAAATATTTGCAAACCATATTTCTGCCAAAAGGTAAAATTCAAACTATATAAGGAACTCCTACAATTCAATAGTAATACAACAAATAATCCAAGTAAAACAATGGGCAGAGGAACTGATGGACATTTTCCCAAAGAAGATATATAAATTTCCAAGTACCTGAAAAAATGCTCAACATCATTATCATGAGGGAAATGTAAATGAAACAATGAGATATTTCCTCAAACATTTTAGAATGACTGTTATCAAAAAGATAAGATACAAGAAGTGATGGTGAGAATGTGAAGGAAATCTCTATGCCCTGTTGGTGAGAATATAAATTGGGACAATTATTATGGAAAAGAGTATGGAGATCTCTAAAAAAATTAAAAATAGAACTACCATTTGATTCAGCAATCCCACTTCTGGGTATATATCCAAAGGGGAAGAAATCAGGATCTCAAAGAGATGTCTGCAATCTCATGCTCATTGCTGCATTTTTTTTACAATAGCCAATATATGGAAACAATACAAGCATCCATCTACAGATGAATGAATAAAGGTGTGAGATACACACACACACACACACACACACACACACACACACACACACACACATTTGTATAGGGAGATATTGGTCAAAGGATTCAAACTTCCAGTTACAAGGTCAGTAAATTCTGGGGATCTAATTTACAGCTTTGTGATTATAGTTAACAATACTTTATACTTAAAAGTTGCTAAAAGAATAGGTGTTAAATGTTCTCACCACAAAGAAAGGGTAAGTATTTGGGATTATGGGAGATGTTAACTAATCATTTTGCAATATATATGTATGTCAAATCATTACACTGTACATTAACTTCTACATTAAACTTCTATAGTGTTATATGTCAATTATATCTTTAAAAAGGTAAAAACAGACAACAAATAAAATAGGAATACATTTTTAAAAATAACACTTAGCCCAAAATAATACAGGAAATGAGTAGGAAATGAAGGATAAAGCAACAAAGTTCAGAGGGAACAAATAAAAAAAAATGAAAAACTCAGCAAGATGGGAGACTGAAACAGCTACATCATTATTTACATTAAATGCAAATGGACTAAACACTGTATCTAAAAGGCAAATATTATTTGAAAACTAAAAAAAAACACACAACAAAACAAAAACTCAGGATCCAACCATATGGCGTCTATAGTTAAGTGTTTTAAATGTTTTAAGTATAAAGACACACACTAGTTGAAAGTAAATGGATGGAAAAATGTATATCCTTGCAAACACTGAGCATAAGAAAGCTTGGTTAGTTATGTAAATATCAAAGACTTCATGACAAGGAATATTACCGTAGATAATAACAATTTTAAATGTTTATGCACCTAATAACATAACTTCATTATACGCAAAAGAAAAATTCTCAGAAACAAAGGGGGAAACATATTTGGAATTTTTAACATTCCTTTCTCAGTAATTGACAGCACAAGTAGATGGAAAACCAGGGGAAGAAAAAGAAGACTTGGTCAACACCATTCATCAACTTGACCATGTTGACAGTCATACAATACTAATCCAATTAATGAAGAATACACATTAATTTCAATTTAGATGGATCATGTATCAAAAAAGCCTACATACTGAACCATAAAACAAGTCTATTGATACAAGACATTCTTTTTTTATTTCATCTCAAAGGCAAAGGTTTTTAAATGATTTTTTCTAATTAAATTGTTTTTATTTTGAAAAATGCTGTCATTTAAAAAATATTTGTGCTTACTGGAGAGTGTTATGCTAAGTGAAATAAGTCATACAGAGAAAGACAGATACCATATGTTTTCACTCTTATGTGGATCCTGAGAAACTTAACAGAAGACCATGGGGAAGGGGAAGGAAAAAAAAGTTAAAGAGGGAGGGAGCCAAACCATAAGAGACTCTTAAAAACTGAGAATAATCTGAGAGTTGATGGGGGGTGGGAGGGAGGGGGGAGGGTGGGTGATGTGTATTGAGGAGGACACCTGTTGGGATGAGCACTGGGTGTTGTATGGAAACTTTTTAATTAAATTTTTAAATTTAAATTCAAGGTAACATATGGTGTAGTCTTGGCTTCAGGGGCAGAACCCAGTGATCCATCTCTTACTTATGACACCCAGTGCTCATCCCAATGTTTATAACAGTGCTATCAACAATAGCCAAACTATGGAAATAGTCCAAATGTCCATCAACTGATGAATGGGTAAAGAAGATGTGGTATATATGTACAATGGAATACTACTCAGTGATAATAAAGAATGAAATCTTGCCATTTGCAACAACGTGGATAGAACTGGAGTGTATTATGTTAAGTGAAATAAATAAGTCACAGAAAGAATGATAGCATATGACTTATACTTATTTTCTTATTAACCTTTCTAAAAGTATTTAGAGATCTAGCACACTATTGCTGTTTTGTTTTTTGTTTTTTGTTTTTCAGTTGGGAAAAGAACCTCAGTTAGTCCCCAGGCTACTCTAGCTAAATCCATGTTAATTCTTGTCCTGGTAGAGACACCCACACCACTTACCTGACTGTGTTATATTAAGAAATCTATTATAGGTACTTAGCCTCTGGCTCTCTTTGGCTGGCTGTCTCTGCTACTATTGGCAATGAACAATGACATGTGGCTACTCAACCAAATGATTTTATGCACAGAAAAATCCATGTCTTCCTACCATTACAACTTCAAGCTCATTTAAAAGCAGTTATTTCATAACATTCATAACAATGGAATTGTGGTATACAAATTCAAGAAGTATGACTTGGTGATGCTTTAAAACAAACTGACCTTGGGGCGCCTGGGTGGCGCAGTCGGTTAAGCGTCCGACTTCAGCCAGGTCACGATCTTGCGGTCAGTGAGTTCGAGCCCCGCGTCAGGCTCTGGGCTGATGGCTCAGAGCCTGGAGCCTGTTTCCGATTCTGTGTCTCCCTCTCTCTCTGCCCCTCCCCCGTTCATGCTCTGTCTCTCTCTGTCCCAAAAATAAATAAACGTTAAAAAAAAAACAAACAAAAAAAACAAACTGACCTCTTTAAAGGTTTGTTCAAAGATATATTTAGCTTTTCATTCAGGAATAATTTTCAAATCTTTCTTACCTGGTATATTCTTATTTTGAAAGAGCTTATAGCCTAGAAAAGGATATAGTCAAATGTTCCAGGGATGTCTGATTTTGTAGACAAAATGAGGACACATTCTCTTTTAAAGTCCAGATGTACAATGGCTCCAGCCTCCTTCCCTCCAAAAGTAATTCTAGTTTTTTGCTAAGTTCTCTTCCCGTATATTTCTGATAGTCCTTGGGGGATGGTTACTATTAAATTTGTTCCTCTGGTTGCTGCTATGTGCCTCAGCCAGCTTCCATCTCAGTGCTGCCCAGTGGGCACTGCTTGCTTTCTTCTCTGCCCCCACTTCCTGGAAATGGCTCCCTTTGGACTCCTGCTTCTCTCCCCTGTGATGCTTCCTCCAAATATGGGTGTTTAATTTTACAAAATTTATAGTATGTTCAGGAATAACAAAAGAAAACAGTGAAGAGAGCAATTATAGTGGCTGTTAGATGTGGCCACCGTTAAAGCTGACATGCACATATCCCTCGTATTCTAGCCTATTACCATGTTCTGGAAGTCTGTTTATCTACCTCTGAAGGACTGCTCATATGTAGTTATTGCCTACTTGTAATCCAGAGCCATGGCTCCTCCAAGTCTCTGAGTAAGAATAAGATTTGTTCTTGTTATCTTCATTCCTTCTACTTTAAGGCATACTTTTCCAAATCTTATATCATTACAGGAATGAATCTCTCCATTGGAACATGGGCAGAGAAAATATTTACTTCCTTCAGAAGAAATTTCATCTTCTCTCTATATAGAGATGTGATTTGGCCCCAGGATTAAAAGTACATAGTGATGCTACACCACAATGGTGAAGCATCAGTATATTTTTCTATGTCTGAGTTATTGTCTGGAAATACACAGGTACAAAAGTAAAGGTAAATTTAATCAAGCCACGTTTCATTCTATTTTACAGTCATGTCTCACTTTGAAGTGGATTCTGTGGCCTGTATATACTTCCTGCTAATTTTGAGATATCAGTTCCTGATCTCTTTTGAGCTAGCCCACCCAATCTTCATCCACATCCTATCACCAAAGACATGCATCCATTTTTAAGGAAGACAATATGTAATTGTTTAAGCCAGTTTAAATCCATACTAGGGAAAGGAATTCTACACTAAAGAAAATAATCTGCAGACATTCTACACTGCCCACCACAAAGGAGCTCTTTTACATCAGTCTGCTCTATTATTTTAGCTTCTAACACCTCTGCATCCAGAAAAATTTCTGCTGTGCATTTACTTATAGTCCTTCTGGAAAAAAAAAAGTTCTTTGGGTAATGAGATGTGCTGCCTTCAAGACATAATCAAGTGTTTACTTCTTGTAATAGAAATCTCTTGGGGCACCTGGGTGGCGCAGTCGGTTAAGCGTCCGACTTCAGCCAGGTCACGATCTCGCGGTCCGGGGAGTTCGAGCCCCGCGTCGGGCTCTGGGCTGATGGCCCAGAGCCTGGAGCCTGGAGCCTGTTTCCGATTCTGTGTCTCCCTCTCTCTCTGCCCCTCCCCCGTTCATGCTCTGTCTCTCTCTGTCCCAAAAATAAAAAAAAAAAAAAAAAAAAAAAAAAAGAAAACCTCTCTGTTGGATGCTCCAATATCATTACACTTTCAGGTTCTTGCCTTTCCAATAAAAAGACTGTGACCGTTTTCATTCGTTTTTATTTGCTTGCTTAGTAGGCATCTGGAACATACTGTGGCCAACACAGAGCTCTTAATTTCCTTTCTTCCTCCAAATTTATCCTATTCCTCTATATTTATGTCATTAAAGGGAAACCTTTTCCCTTTGTTGCTCAAGTAGAAACATACGTATCCACCTTGATTCACTCCATTTCCTCATAGCCCTCATTCTTTCTTCCTTCCAAGCCATTAGCAATGGCCTCGTTAACACCACACAAAGTGTACCCCAAAGTCATCTATTGTACTTCCCTTAGTCAAGTGACCCTGAGATTTTTCTAGGAAGCCTCTAATTTGTCTCTCTGCTCCCATTCTTGTACCTCCTAGAAACCAGGCTGTTCTTTTAAAGTGACAACCAAATCATGTAACTTTCTTGCTAAAACTTTCTTGCTAATGCAGTATATCTGATAGAATAAATACTGTATTTAGAATAACATTTAGACTCCTTTCCATGGTTTATTAAATCTTATGTAATGAAGGAAGGACTCTTGATTCTTGGTGGCTCACTGGCTGTGAAGATAGAGGGAAGGTCAAGATGGAACTGTGTTTAATGAAATGTCCAATATAAGTCAGGTGGCACTCATCAACTGTACTTTTCTAAAATTTTTAAATATTTATTTTTGAGACAGAGAGATAGAGAGCATGAGTGGGGCAGGGCAGAGAGAGAGGGAGACACAGAATCCAGAGAAGGCTCCAGGCTCTGAGCTGTCCACATAAAGCCTGATGTGGGGCTCAAACCTCATGAACCGTGAGATCGTGACCTGATCCAAAGTTGGACATTTAACTGACTAAGCCACCTAGGTTCCCCAACTCTACATCTTTAGTTAAAATAATAGCTGTAGGATTCTGATGAAATCCCCTTCTGCAGGATAAAGACAAATCAAGATTGGGTTGGGGAACAGGAGTGGGAGTGGAGTAAACAAAAGGCAGAAAGAAGAAGAAAAGAGTAACAAAAGGTATTACAAATGTTTAGGAAGTAAATTTCAAAAAGCAAATGTATTGACACTTCCGAGGGAAACAAAATAGATGCACCCTAGGTTGCTGTTTCTTGGGGGGCAACCCTGTCAAAGAATAGGCTTTATATAAAATGGATAGTAGGCCCTGTTCATGTTCATGGATGTGTGTGTGCACTCGCTCCAGTATCCGTCGTTGGTACTAAGTTGGGAGTGTAGGGATCATATTCAGCTCATGCACACCTGAAAGGCAGGAGAGAGTTTTTTAAGAACACCCAAATCCCAAAGATATTTTTCTAAGTGTGGAACATATCTGGTTGCTAGTCTATGAGATTGCCAAGCACTCCTAGGAGGCAGAGGGGTTAAGATCAAAGGCAGCCCCCTTTGAAGGGATATGTGCTGTCCTTGGCTCTGTGACGTTTAGTCCATGGAATGTTGAGATGAAAATAGAAAACAGCTCTAAAAAGTTTATGCTTGAGAAATATTGAGCTAAAGTTATTTGCTAAGCATTGTTAATAGTGTTTACAGAAAAATGCAGCAACTCTTATTTAAAGGTCAGTCATGAGGCGCGTGTCAGAGAAGGACTGTGCCCTTTACCTGAATTGTGAAGTGGAATGCTTCTGTCCTCTGTTGCACAAATAAGTCTCTCCTGAGGCCCTAATTCTCTCACTGAGGAGAAGCAAGGGATCTTCCTGCAGAGGATCTGGAGGGAAACAAACAGACTCTTGTAGCTGATTAGGAGTGCTGGGAGGGCGAGCTGAGGCTGTCCTCTTAATTAGCTCTGACCTCCTAAGGAGGGCAAATGGACTACCTTTACTAAAGATGAAGAAATGATGGCAGAATGAACCTGTCAGAATGAACCTAAAGGCACTTTGATGTCAGGTTTTCCTGAAGCCCAGGAGGCCAGCACGAGTCCTCTGAAGAGTGCTTACCACGAGCAGGAATGGCTCAGGGAGTGGGGCAGTGATTTGTGGATGTTGATATTTGCCCCCAAATAATAACATTTATCTATTTTTTTCATGTTACAGTTTTAAATTACAATGCTATTAAAGTATTATAGTTTCATTTAATTTTTAATATTATAATTAATATTATGTTATAATTTCATGATAGTTTCAATGTTATAATTATATAATTATATTCCTAATTATGTCTACAATTCCTAACTATACATACATGAATATAATATAACATATATAATATATAGTATATAATTGCATATATATAGTTCCCAACTACATGTAATATATAGTTATATATATAGTCTTTATAATTATAATTTTTATGTACATTCTTATATATATTTATCTACATCTCAGTGTATATATTTATAGACAGAGTGTTTATAGATACTCAGTATTTACACTTATATACATCAGTATGCTAAGTATTTATATGTATGCTGTATATGCACAGTGTATTTATATATGTATACATACAAATGTTATATTTATAAATAAAATAGATATTTAGCACACCCATGTTTCTATGAGATCTGCTCTTTCATGTGGTTACTGTAACCTTAGAAGCAACAATAGATTGAATCTGATAGGCTCTGTTTTTCTTACAGGTAATGTTTACACACCCACCTTTATATGGATAATATTGCGTTCATGTTTGTTTGTTTGTTTGTTTGTTTATTATTTATTTATTTATTTGCGTTCATGTTTAAAGAACAAACTTTCTAGTGCCTTCACACTTATCCACGACTCGAGGTCCTGGTACTGGTTGGAATCATGTCAGCCTAACTGGGGTATTACTTACCTGGTGGCAGGGTGTCAGAACTGCAAGGTCACTGAATTATTGTGAGCAGCACATGTCACGGTTCGCATTCTGCCTCGGTGGCTTGTGTCAGGTGGCCATTAATGGCTCAACGTTTTGCCACGCAGGCCTTTTTCCTCCCACAACACATTTGTTTTAGCTTTCCCAGGACCGTCTGTCTGACCTCAAGTAAGCTGCTCACCTTTTGGGGCCTTGTGTTCATTCTCTGTGAAATGATGAGATTGGACGACTTGACCTCCTGAGACTCATGAGACACTGAGAGTCTCTGCTTCTATGATGTTTATCTGACTCCTCAAGCCATGGGGCCCCTCTCATTATCCATTTACTCTCCTTAGCCACTTCGTTTTTAGTTTGAACAAGTGACCTTGATGGTCTGTAGGCCCCCCAAAGTGCAGACAATGTAGTAATTGATGACATGCTACTTCGTTGTCCAGTTCTGTACTTCATGTCTTCCCTAGATACAAGCACAGCAGGTAAAAGTATATGATATACATCATCTATTGACAGATTGCTGGCCCCAGTGCCCAGATTTCTGATTCAGAAGGTCTCAGTGAAGCATTACTGTGCATTTCTTGCAAGTTCCCCTTGTTGATACTGCTGATGTTCCTTGAGAACTACCAATCTAGACTAAGAACAGGGACAGGTCATCCTTGGCAAGAGGAATGGCCAGTAAATGCAGCGGAGCCACACAAAACCATGGCATGTGTAGGGTTTAACAGAGAGTTCTATTGTCTGGAGCATAAATAACAGTTGAGTAAGTAACAGAAAGGAGTCAGGTTATGGAGGGCCATAAGAAAGACTAAAATGTTTGGACTTTACCTTGCAGGCTATTAGGAGAAGCCATTGAAGGGTTTTAGATGGAGGAGGGACACCACCACATTGTTATTACAGAGATCATTCCACCTGCTGGGTAGAGCACACCCTGGATGGGGTCCACAGTGGACACGAAGAGACTAACCTGCAGATGCCATCTAGAATTGGAACAAGAGAGGTTAATGGCATGGAACCAACAGAGTGGAAACAGGATTGAGAGAGATCCAACAGCTATTTGGATACTTAGCAGCCAATTAAAATCTGCAAAGCAGGTTAAAAATGTTTTATGACAAATTTCAAAACCTCATCAGGCTCTTTAGTGCTTCATTATCTCCTTATCTTTCCACTTTAGATATTTTTAGACATTATTCCATGTTTACTTTATAACATTTAAATTTTCTTTTTTTCATATTGTTTTGTCCTGGATTGCTCAATACATCTAGTGTAATGGGTAAATGAGAGGGTTAGTAAAGTTACCATAAGAGAAAATAGTATTTATTAAAATTCTTGAGGCAACCATATATGTAATCAAGCTATAATTGGGATGTATTTTTGATGGTGCAAAGTCATTGGCCCCAAAGTAGCTGATCCCAGATGGCAGGTTGAGAGCATGCCCACTGGATATTTACAAAAAACTACCTGTAGAAGATTATAGCCCACTGCTGCACCCTTTCTTCCTTCTCTCCAGACCTCTGAACACACACACACACACACACACCACACACACACACGATAAACGGGTTGGCTGGCCCCACGTGGCTCCCTCTCTTGCTCCCACAACACCCTCCACCACATTTCTGTCATAGCCTTTTCCATGCTGCACTCTTGTCTTCTCCAAGTGCATGTGGGGCCCTGGGGGGAAGGGCCTGTTATGAAGAAGAGGGGGAGTGATTTATCCCTCAGCTACCAGGCTTAGTCCCAGGAACTATCTTGGCAGGTGGAGTTTTGGGCTCACACAGAGAAGCTTTATTTCGGCATATCTGCAAAGCCCTTGATACACTCGTCTTGTCCCAAGCTAGTTGAAATTCTCTGAGGAGCCCGAGAAAAGCCTTCCTTTCCCAGAGGATTCTATAACAGAGTCAAAGTTGCATTAACATCTTTCCTGGCCCAAATTATTCTTGAACACTGTGTGTGGAGGCTTTACCCTGTACTATGCTTTCCTCAGAGAAAATATTTAGAAACAAGATGTACAATATAGGTGGAGTTGCTTTGGTTGACTGGTCATTGCATGCCCCCTTGCCTCTCCTGGCAGAACTTCCATCCAATACGGAAGATACCATTTCTTAACATTTGAAAAACGTCTTGGTCTCTCAATAAAGCTCTCTTAATTTATCTTTGTGTATTCATTCCTTCAGAGAAGGCTTGGTGGAATCTCAGTTCCTGTGGTTTGTATTAGACAACTGATTATATAAAATATGCTTCTAGTGACAGCGATTCTGAAATAGAGATTCTGATGGGGGTTCTTAGGAAACACCATCGCTGTGGGTGGAGTTTTGAAATGTACTGGTCCATGGTCTGTGCACAAGGCCCCCCATTTAGGAAGAACTGGGTGACATTTGCCTGCCTAGTACCATTTTTATTATAATCTGGGAGACACCCTAAGTTTTATATGTTTCCCTAAATTATACTCTCTGGATATAAATCAGTTCAATTTAGATATTCTGACCTGTGATTATGAATTCTGTGGTCCAGAAGTAATGCCAATTCTTGAATGTGTCGAGAATGTGACAAAGATATCTAGGTTTCAATTTTGTGTTCCTTAGTAGCTGGATTATTGGCTGACTTTTCCCCATATTTTCTTTCCTTTATGGTTAAACCATCATCTTTGACCCAGCACTTGCCTGTATACTTAAATCACTTTCTCAAAAGGCCATTAACAAGTGCTTGATGTACATTTCCTTGGCCTGCTCTCCATAGAAAATGCTACATATGGATTAAAATGGACAAAGCAGAGCTTTTTTTTTTTTAAATTTTTTTTAACGTTTATTTATTTTTGAGACAGAGAGAGACAGAGCATGAACGGGGGGAGGGTCAGAGAGAGAGGGAGACACAGAATCGGAAACAGGCTCCCGGCTCTGAGCTGTCAACACAGAGCCTGACACGGGGCTCAAACTCACGGACCGTGAGATCATGACCTGAGCCGAAGTCGGACGCTTAACCGACCAAGCCACCCAGGCGCCCCGACAAAGCAGAGCTTTTGAAAAGAATGAAGAGTTTTTCTTTTTAGCATTAACAGGGCTTAGGTTTTGCTCCTAGAATTCATATGTATATATTGAAAATAAGATGTATTTTTTTTAGATCCTAGAATTATGTGAGTTCTTGAATTTTCTTCTTGTAGGTTTTCTACTCAGCCCTATGTTCAAGTTTTAACCTGTGTCAGCTTCAAATTCAAACCACAATCATATTGCTTCTTTAGTGATAGTAATTTGGGCATAATAATATAATTCTGGGACCTTCCACTTAAATTTACTCTGTCTTTGATTGTTCATATTCTGTCAAGTCAAACTCTGTTCTGCCCAAGTTTTACTTAGCCCATGGCTTAGTGGCCAATACCATGCACAATTTAATAAGATAGGAGGTCTTATTGTAATCAATGTGTTTATAAGCTAGAAATATAAAATTAAACAATAAAACTATGCTATACATGTTATGGGTATGCAGAAGTCCTTACTTAAGGTCAAATGACAAGACGTTAACAAGAGAAATTCGCATTTGGAGAGATGTAACTGGGTCATTTGATATCTGTAAATTTGTTTCATGGCTACACACTGAGGAAAAATAAAATCTTGAATTGCAAAATTACGTATTATATAACATAATATTCCTGAATACATGTCACTTTTTACTAGCTTTCAGATGAAAAGATAAGGGGACAGGTGACTTTTAAGTGTTTAAAGGGGTACCAGTCATGACTAGCCAGTTTGCTTTGTGGTATTCATGCACTCAGTGATATGCAAAGAATGCATATATTAGGGACATTTGTTCTGGGAGCTCTGCTTCCTTCTCCCCCTTCCCACAGCTTCTCAGTGGGAAGGCACACCTCTGGTGCTTGGCTTCGTACTGGTAAAGCTGGAGGGTCCCAGAGGCTCCTTCCACTGGATCGCTCCTCACACTGTCCCATTTCCAATCACAGCAGGCCACTAAATGCAGAGTTTGGCCACCTCAAACTCTGTGTCCCTCAGACCCTCAGAACTTAAAATCCTGAGCGATGTATTAATTGGGATGTTCTGTGGCTGAAAGCAGGAAATGAGCCACTTATCGTGCTTTAGGCAATAAATATGTGATGTCACCCTAACAAGAGATCTGGAGGAGGTCATTGGCAGGGAGGGCTCAGTGGCACAGTGACACCACAGGAGACTCAGGCACTTTACAGTTTCTCTTTACTGTCCTCAGGGTGTTGGTTTTCGTCCCCTACTTTGTCATCTCATAGGGCCCAAACTGGAGTCTTCACATATTCATACAGGTACATTCATAGAGAGTGAAGGAGAAAGCCAGGAAACCAGAAAACTCTCTTTTTCTGGCTGTCTCTCTCAGAAAACAAACACTTCCCAGAGCACCTTCAAGAGACTTCCTTATGTTTTATTTCTGTACATCAAGTTAAGGAAAATAGGAAAAATGGATACCTGGCATTCTCAGTCACTATCCTGGGAAGCAGATCAGTCAGCAAGGAAGGAAGGAAGGAGGAGAGGAATGGGAAAAATATATGTATATTATATTATATATATATGTATATATATATATATATGATACCTATAAAAATGATATATGATGTATATATGATATAGATGAAAAATTATATGTTGCTGGAGTTTATCCATTCATTCCATTGGCCACATCAACATGAGCCCTGCAGCCAATATTGCCATGGAAACCTCATAGAACTACCTGGTTCCTATCTGTTCCAAGTTTTTGATCTTGGAAATTCCCAGATTAAAAAAAATATTTCCCTTTATGCTTAAGTTAGCCAGTTTGCCTTTCACAACCAAAGGGACACTAACTGATTCACAGAACACCAAATTGGAGGTCAGATGATCTGAGTTGTGACATTAGGTCTGCCATTCAGTGTTTGTGTGACCTGGAATTAGTTCATGCCACGTCTCTGAACCTCAGCTTTTCATCTGTGGTATCCAGTTGTTTAACAGCTTGTATGCTATTGTCACTAGCCATTCTGATTTTGTGAGATCTATTATTATATTCAATTACAGGCCTTCTGTCTCTTGAATATCCATGGAATCATTGAATAAATTTGCTCTTTTCTGCTACATGACCCCTGCAAAAAAATAAATAAATAAACTCCACAAAACAAAACACTCCAGCTTATTAGTATCATGATAAATAAACTAGAATAGAAATTAGATGTAAAACTCTGAGATGTTTCTAAAGGTCATACTGTATACCTAAAAATTAGGATTTTAATACCATGGAAATAGATTTCATGACTCTATGGTTCAGCATTGAATTAGAAGTTGATATCCCATGAAGTTTCTTTTTTCCACTTTTGCTTCTCCTTTGGAATAAATAAGCAAATATCAGTTTAAAGCACCTACAATGTGTAGGCACTACTAAGGATACAGTAAAGTGTGGTGTAAATGTTTGGATTGAGTTTGACAGTAGGTAACAGAGAGACAACTGCTTAAATCAGGGAGAAATGTATGTCTTTCTGATGGAAAAACTGAAAGTAGGCTGTCCAGGCTGGTGTATGGAGACCCAGGATATTCCCATATTATCACTTTGCTATGTGTGAGTCTCTTCCTACGGTCACTTCATGGTCAGGGGGGGCTACCCCAGGACAGCTTCAGCTATCAGGTCTGATTCTAGGTAGCGAGAAGGAGGAAGAGATAAAGGAAGAGAAGATCTCTGGAAGCTGCCTCATTAACCCCTGCTCACTGGCCACAGTGGAGTCAAACTGCTACATCTAACTCCTGGGAGATAACAGTCTTTAATGTGCCCAGTGAAAACTTAGAGTATTTAGTACTTTGGAAGGAGATGAATATTGATAAAAACTAGCAGAATTTGCTGCACATGGTGTCTTAGTTTCTCAAGGTGTACATTTAAGTACTTAGTTAAAATGCAATAGAAAAAACAGTAACAGACCTCTATTTTTAGAATTTCAGCAGCACATAAGAGCAACTCTGTGTATGTGTACATGCATTTCACACTTCAAGGTGAGTGGCATAACAGGTAGATAGAAATTAGAAAAGGGTTCTAGGATAAGGTGATGTGTAAACTAGACTTGAGATAGAAGATAAATTTAAGAAACATCATAGGGGTATAAGGTACTGCCTAAGGGTTCAGCAGTAAGGAAACAAACACTATGAGCTATGCATGATGGGAAATGATGTTAAAGTAGCAGCCAGAGATTGTGGCATGGAAATCTTTTTATGAAAGAAAATCCATCATATGAATTCTGTAAAAAAATTATAAGATGTTATTTTATAAAGACCAGTGGTCTACAAATCTAATTGTATTTCATATACTAGCAATGAAAATTCAACAACGAAAATAAAAACATTATTTTATTCACACTACCATCAAAAAACCCAAAACACTTAGGAATACATGTAATAAGAGAAATGCAAGAGGTGTACCCCAAAAACTAGAAAACATGGATGAGAAGTATTAAAGAAGATCTAAGTAAATGCAGAGAAATTACATGTTTATGGATTAGAAGACCTTAATATAGTCAAGATGGTCATTCTTCAGTTGACCTATAGATTCAACACAATCTCTAGTTAAGTCTTCACAGGATTTCTTTTTTCTTTTTTTCTTTCCAGAATTGATAAGCTAATCCTAAAATTTATATGGAAACGTAAAGGACCCAGAATATCAAAAGCAATTTTGAAAGAAAATAGTCGGAGGACTTATACAACCCAATCCAAAGCTTATTATGATCCTGCATTAATTAGGCAGTGTGGCTTAAGAATGCACTTTTAGATCATGAAACAGAATTAAGAGTATCCCAAAATAAGTCTTTATACTTAATAGTCAACTGGTTTTTCAACATACATGTCAAGGTGATTAAAAGGGGATTAGGACAGGGTTTTTTTTTTTTTTTTTTGCTGTTGTTAAATAGGAAGTGGGACAATGAGATATCCACATGGAAAGTGATGAATTTAGATCCTTATCTTCCATCATACACAAATTAATATAAAATTGGTCATAGATCTGAACATAGAGCTAAAAGTATAAAACTTCTAGAAGAGGAAAATAGCAGAAAATCTTCATGATCTTGGATGAGGCAGTGAGTTCCTAGATATGACACCAGAGGCCTAATCCACAAAATAAAAATGAATATATTAGATTTTGTCAAAATCTAATCTTTTGTTTTTCAAAAGACCCATTAAGAAACTGAAAAGACAAGCACAGCCTGGAAGAAAATATTTGCAAATCATTTATCTGATGAAGGCATGTATTCAGAATATGTAGCGAAGTCTTACAACTCAATAATAGAACAATTTATTTAAAAGTGGGAAAAGAGCTGAATAGACATTCAGCAAAGAAGATGCATCATATGAATAGTCATTAAAAGCACATATGAAAGCACATGAAAAGATGCTCAACATCATTTGTCATTAGGGAAATACAAATTAAACTACAATGAGAGACCTCTTCTCGCCACTAGAATGGCTATTATCAAAAAGACAGACACTTACCATTGTTGGTGGGGCTGTGGAGAAAATGAAACCCTCTTGCATCACTACTGGGAATGTCAATAATTCAACCACTGTGTGAAAGGGTCTGACATTTCTTTTGAAAGTTAAATATGAACTTAGAATACAACTCAACCATTTTACACTTAAGTATTTACCAAGCAAAGTGAAATTATATATCCACACAAAAATATGTACTCACATACTTAAAGCAGAATTATTTATAGTAGCCAAAATGGAAACAATCCAAATATCCTTCAAATGGTGAATGACTACAAAAGAATGAGGTATATGCATATAGTAGAATATTTATAGCACTAAAAAGGAGCCATCTACTGCTAAAAGTTACATGTAGGAACCTCAGAAACATTAGGCTAAGTATAAGAAGCCAGACTTAGTAGGTTACATTTATCTGAAATATCCAGAATAGGCAAGTCTGTGGAGACAAAAATGTTTCCTGGGGCTGAGGGTTGGAGGCAGGCTTCACTACAAATGGACACAAAGAATCTTTTAGGGGTTATAGAAATGTTCTAAAATGAATTTGTGGTTATAGTTTCCCAGGTTTGTAAATTTACTAAAATCATTGAATTGTATACTTAAAATGGTTGAAGTAAGTTGTACTTCAATAGTGCTCTCAGAACACGGTGATCTGAATTAGACTGGTCTATGGTCTGAATTAGAGACACAAATCAGAAACAGAACAGAGATGTTCAGACTCCATGCCCTACGGTGGTTCTGATTCTCAAGGTTTTGGAGTGGGCTTGGGCACTTCTTTTAGAAAAGTGTTCCTGGGTGATTTGATGTGCACCCTTAGGCAATATCAGGGGCGGGAGACACTGAAGATACGCAGTCAGGCAAAGGCCTGGGTTATGTCATCTTTTAGATATGGAACAGTGGCAGTTTAGTGGAGGTGGGTTTGAAGATGATTTCACAGCACTTGTTTTGGGAAGAAATGATAAGGACCCAAATTGGAGGGGGCCAACATGCCTGTTTGCTTATCTGTAAAGTGGGGATATTAGACTTATGTCATAGAGTAGTTGCCAGCTCCTGGCAGAGTATCATCAGAGTATTTGAAGTTATGATCATGATTGTTGTTAGCAGCTGCTTGGGAAAAGCCTAAGGATCGGAAATGTAGATTTGGATGACTCGGTGAAGGTGGTTAACACTCTGCAGGAGAGAGGGTGAGGGGTCAAGGTGACACAGGCCAGAAGTGGGCAGGAGAGGGTGTGACAAGAGGAACACTGGTATGGATGTCATGGCATGTGTGCTTGGGGACGTGTCTGAGAAGGAAACCAGCCCCTCAGCTATCCCCACGTTGGGTCTGGTTACCTTCCTGTGCTCAAGGAAGCAGAAAGCACACTTCTATTGGCCAATATGGGCATAGGAGTGGACATGGAGAAGCAACTTATTCCTAATAAATTCTTGTTTCCTTATCTTTTCAGATTTTACCTCTGATCATTAATACTTGTTCTTAGATAGTGCCCTTTCCTGATGTCCTCATGACTAATCTACTCCTTAAATTCTCGACACTGTTGTCTTTTACTTAGATCAGAGCTTTCTCAAGTCATCTTGATAAAACTAGATCTGAAATGGCCTCTATTTTAGTCATTTGTTCATAAATGTGATTGTATGATTGGACAAGAGGATGACATAAATGTCCCTGAGGCCCAGAGACTAGTTTTGCATTTTACACAGCAAAAGAGCATCTGTTTATTTATCCCTTTTGAGGACATAAAACATAACAGGCTATATGATGAAAATTAATAGTGTACCCCCTTTAGTTCTGATAAAAATAACTTATTACCATAATATAGTTATGAGGTATCTTCCTTTTAATGATTTTCTAGAACTCCAGGGGTAGAATCACATTTGCTTCATACTAACTCTGGGAGATAGTTGAGGACAGGAACAAAGCAGCCTGATCAGGTAACTGTGGTACAGACCAAGAACTATAGCTTCTAGGGGGAATTTGACATCTCAGGGAGATAGTAAGATGTGATCTAATTTCATAAATAATAAAATTGTTGAGGGAAAGAGAGATAAAAAATAATTTCTCCAGGATATAAAGTAAAAATGAACAAAAATAGATAACGTTTGTAATAATGAACAACTTTATCTTAGTATGGTTAGAGAACAGTGACTTCTCATTATGTATGATTCTAATGCAGAGATTTCCATACAAACCCAAGGACAACTGATTTTCAAGGAATCTGCATGAGACAATATTGGACCCTATGGCTTTATTAAATATCATTGAATTTTACTCAATGATTCAGAAAATTCTCACTCATTGTACAAGCCTTAGGGCCAATATTGCTCACTCAGTATAGAACTGCAAGAATCAAGAGGCGCCTGGGTGGTGGTTCGGTCGGTTAAGTGTCCAACTTGGCTCAGATCACGATCTTGTGCTCTGTGAGTTCAAGCCCTGTGTCGAGATCTGTGCGGACAGCTCAGAGCCTGGACCTGGAGCCCGCCTCGGATTCTGTGTCTTCCTCTCTCTCTGCCCCTCCCTCACTCATGCTCTGTCTTTCTGTCTCTCTCTGTCAGAAATGATTAAACATTTAAAAATTAAAAAAAAAAAAAGAATTGCAAGAATCACAGTTGGGTCCATAGATCATGGCTGTATGGTATATTCAGCAATTTTTTTCTAAAAAAGTGAGTTTGTGTGCTCCTAAATTATATGTGTTTTGTTTCTACATGCATTCACATCCAGTAGGAATTTCCAAGAATGGTATAAGACAAGGACTTTTGGTAGGAAATTAGCTTAATGTTAAAGAGAACAGTAGAGCACTGTAGAAAGAACCTTGAGTATGGATGGATTGAGGTTATTGGTTTGTAAACTGATGCAGACTGATCATCTTGTGGCCCAAATTCTGACTATTGAGCAACAGCTCTTCAGCTGAACTGTAGAGGTTATCCGTTTCCTGCCATGGACCCACAACAGTATATTTAAGAACAATTAATCCCCATGGTTTTGAGGTAGGAGGCCAAGCCCATTGCTATCTATTATTCAGTATCTTTATCTTCATAGATATGTTTTATGAATGTTACCAGATTTGAAGATTTGCATTGGTGAAATTATTTTTAAATGATTCTGATAATTTCCCAGAAATTTCCCTTCCATCTCTCCGTCCTGGTATGGCAGGGTTCCCAGACCAGTCAGGTTCAATTCTGATGTAAACAGATAATATGCATGTTTCCCTGAGGAGGAAGAAAGACGGAAGTGCCTATGCACTGTTAGAAAAAGCTCTTTAAATATTTTTATTAGACCATCTTTGGTGCAACCCCATTTCTGTCCTCTTCAAATATTTAGAGCAGCTCAGTTAGCTTTGGAAGGCTGTTTCAGAGAGCTTTCAGCTAGCTCATGGCCACAAACAGATGGCATCAGACGACCGTGGTGCGGAGGATGTCTAACCTCCCACGAGGGCGAATAGATTGTGAAGGCTGCATGTGTGAGGACTCTTGGCTGGAACAGAGCTTGTGGTTGCCAAGCAATCATAGGTCAGAGAAGAGGCGTAGAGATTTCACTCCTGTGGGAAGTTTCCCATTTCCCATCTCCTGCTTCCTCGGTTAATGTTCTCAGAAATTCCCTGGCCTGCAGTGTGCTTGACTATAGCGATGATACCTGAGGACACTGCCTTGAAGAGCAAGACCTGAACCACGAGTCAGCAGACCATCTGTTTTGGCTTTATCAGCAGGTTGGGATAGGGAAAGCATAGGGAAATTGTATTTGAATGCTTTCTAATTACCGACCATGACATTTTGTAAACACTGTCTTAAAAATCTTACTAAGTAGGTATTGGTTGTTGTTTTATTTAGATCCAATTGTAGACTTATAAAAATTGCAAAAAAACAGTCCAGAAAGTTCCCATTTACCCATCACACAGTTTCCCTTAATATCAGTGTCTTATATAATCGTAGATGAATGATCAAATCCAGGAAATTAACACCAGTACAAATCTATTAAACTGCATACCTCCTTCAAATCGCAGTGGTTTTCCCATTATTGACCGACCTATCTCAGGATTCTTCCTATTTTGAATATAAGGACACTGAGGCATTAAGTAAGGGTATAATCATTTTATATCTGATTTCAGAACATGTGATCTTTTTACTGTATGATGCTTGGTCTAATATTTTGGAAAGATCTCTGGATTCCAAGAATCTTTAGGAAATCTCATTTCTTTTCCTGGATCTGCCTTCAACCATGTAACTTGATCCAAGTCATTATTCTCAGGGTTTCAGCGTCCTCAAACGAACTTCAGGTGATCATTTGATTGCTGTGATTGTATAATTCTATTTATGATTCCATGATCTAATTGGCTTAATCTCTCTGCACCTTGGGTTTCTCTTGAGTTCAATGAGCTCAATGCCCATAATAACCTTTTTAAAAACAAACAAGCAAACTTATAAACATTTGTTCTAATCATTATTTCTGTGTTACAAACCTCTCTAAGCTTAGTGGCTTTTATTTATGTTTACAGTATAATTTTATATGCTTATGATTTCTGTGAGCCAGGTATTTAGATAGGGTACAGGGAGTGTTTTTCTTCTGCTCTGGGATGTCTGGGAGCCCAGGGGGGAAGACTCAAATTTCTCAGGGGATCACTTTTTTTTTATATATATATATATATATATATGAAATTTATTGACAAATTGGTTTCCATACAACACCCAGTGCTCATCCCAAAAGGTGCCCTCCTCAATACCCATCACCCACCCTCCCCTCCCTCCCACCCCCCATCAACCCTCAGTTTGTTCTCAGTTTTTAACAGTCTCTTATGCTTTGGCTCTCTCCCACTCTAACGTCTTTTTTTTTTTTTTCTTTCCCCTCCCCCATGGGTTCCTGTTAAGTTTCTCAGGATCCACATAAGAGTGAAACCATATGGTATCTGTCTTTCTCTGTATGGCTTATTTCGCTTAGCATTACACTCTCCAGTTCCATCCACTTTGCTACAAAAGGCCATATTTCATTTTTTCTCATTGCTACGTAGTATTCCATTGTGTATATAAACCACAATTTCTTTATCCATTCATCAGTTGATGGACATTTAGGCTCTTTCCATAATTTGGCTATTGTTGAGAGTGCTGCTATGAACATTGGGGTACAAGTGCCCCTATGCATCAGTACTCCTGTATCCCTTGGGTAAATTCCTAGCAGTGCTATTGCTGGGTCATAGCGTAGGTCTATTTTTAATTTTCTGAGGAACCTCCACACTGCTTTCCAGAGCGGCTGCACCAATTTGCATTCCCACCAACAGTGCAAGAGGGTTCCCGTTTCTCCACATCCTCTCCAGCATCTATAGTCTCCTGATTTGTTCATTTGGCCACTCTGACTGGCGTGAGGTGATACCTGAGTGTGGTTTTGATTGTATTTCCCTGATAAGGAGCGACGCTGAACATCTTTTCATGTGCCTGTTGGCCATCTGGATGTCTTCTTTAGAGAAGTGTCTATTCATGTTTCTGCCCATTCTTCACTGGGTTATTTGTTTTTCGGGTGTGGAGTTTGGTGAGCTCTTTATAGATTTTAGATACTAGCCCTTTGTCCGATATGTCATTTGCAAATATCTTTTCTCAGGGGATCACTTTAAAATGGTTTCTTCATCCTCAATTTGTGGCATGTTGGAAGGGGTGGGTGGAAGTCTGGATCAGTATGGGCTTTTCTCTGTCGTGGGATGGGCAGACCGCTTCCATGGTGGATGGCCTCTCCAGAGCAGGTGTCCCAAAAGCACCAGGCAAGAGCCCCATGGCCTTTCTGACATAGCCAGGGCATTCAGTATCACCTCCACCACATTCTTCTGGCTACCAGCAAGTCAAAAGACCACATGGATTCAAGCAGAGGCAAACTGGACTTCACCTCTTGATGGGAGCATGGCAAGGTCACATTGGGATGTGGGATGGGAGATGTGGTGGGGAACATCTTCAGAAAACAATCTGCCACCACATTAAATAGAAGAATGATAATAAAGAGTTATCAGCTAAGTGGAAGATTTCCACAGGGTCCCTGGTTAATCACATCACTTAAGTGCTAAGAGTTTCTTCTACCTTTAATTTGACATGTCTTTTATTGGCCCCGAAAGCTGTCCTTTTGCATAATGAAGTCAAATAAAATTCTGTCCTGGGATTTCAGGCTCCATACTCATTACCTGCTACCTAAGAGACTTTACCTTCTCCCTCTATCAACACATTTCTACACAGACTTTGTTTCACCCTGAGACAGATTTCATGGCATCCCACAGATGGTGCCCTCGGCCGCCACACTTGCTGGGCCCTGGAAGAGTCTGTGTCCTCTCTGTGAGCTCTCTCCTGAGGTTCGGGGAGTCAGGCAGATGGTTCCTGTGATCCCCACAGCCTTCATTCTCTTCCTGCCTGTGTGCATGTGGAAATACCCTACATGTGGGTCTTCTTTTGTCATGCTGGATACCCCCCTAGAAAATTTTTCTGCAGTTGACCGAAGTGGATTTTAACATCCTTGGAAATCCTCATAGACCAGACCTTCATGTTGTCAGTTCATAGTCATTGCTGCACACAGATCCCCACACGTCCTTGTGCATTTGAAGGCCCACGTAAGTAACATGAAAAGGTGATCATTTGTGATGGTGTCATCTGGGCAGATAAAGCCTGTTTGCAATTACAGTGTGGTTTCTAAAACTTTTCAAATCTTATATTTAAAAAAAAAGCAACACAAAAACTACATGGTGAATAAGTTGTTAATGTGAAGAGTTTTGAAAAACAATTGTTTGCGTTTGCTCTTAAGTGTGAAGATGGCTTTCTCCAATCACTTCCTGCTTATCTTTCAGTATTTGGCTCAAACGTCACCTCATTCAAGTAACCAGGTCAGATTTCCCTGTTATACAAATTCCTGGTACCTTGTTCTTCTTCACACTGGCCGCAAGTGTCATGTGATGGAATAATTTTTAGGTAATTCAGTAATTCACTGTTGATTATCTCCTGCCTCTGCTCCGTGGCACCTGACTAACTCATTCTGTGCCTCATGCCTACTACAATGCCTGACCACTGATAGGCTTTCAGCTAAGGTTCACTGTACAGTTGAAGAATGGGAAGCACTCTTAACTTTTTAGATTGAGTTGGATCATCTCATGCTAAGGACCAGACTCTGCGAGACTTGCCTTTTCCATAGCATGCCGGGAGGAAGTGCTCGCAGATAAGGACCCAAGCCTTCTCCAGCCCCTCACGGTACCTACACGCTGTGACAGTAGGAAGCACATTATTTCGTACATTTTGGAGGAGATTTTGACATTCCTGCAAAACATTTCAGTTTTTCACCTAGAGAATAGGATGGATTTCTTCCTCCTCCTCGCTTTCTGTTTCTGAGGCAGCGTCTTCATTTGGCTAGCAGCCTCTTTTACAAAAAGGTGTGTGAGGGGATTATGAGGGACTTGGGGCACTCTTTCCTCCATCACTCTTAGTTTGAAATGCAGCCACTGGGCTGTCCTTGTGGATGAATCAGTGCCCTGTTGGACAGCTGCAAACTTTCTCCTGGCTGTAACCCAAGTGTTGAGGGCCATTGCATTAAAACCTAGAGGAGATTTTATATGTTTAGCATATCGGACCCATTTTTCCCTAACTCTAACCACCACTAAATGGCACTCTTTTCTCAGTGGCAGCAAAACAGAGCCGACGCAACATGGAAACTGCAACTGGGAAGTTGGCATACAGCTCTTGTTTATATCCAGCTCAGGCTGGACTGTTATCACTGCTGTTATCAGTACCTAACAAGTCAGAAATAACTGATCTCCAAGGAGTGTGCGTACTTTCACCTTCTCTGTCAACATGAACTTTAAGGTGCTAAAGAAGTCATATGCTTAAAAAGAAGCTTGGTGGAAATATCATAGTCACTCAGAGGCCTGGAATATTTCTCTAAAAGGCACATCACGCATTTCACATTCAAAGCCTGCTCACTCATTCATTTATTCATTCATTCATCCAGTGGGTCTTTGTGGAGCAGATACCGTGGTCCAGGTGCTGGGGGCACAGTGCTAAATATGAGAGAAGAATCCTCCCTGCCCTCAGGTGACCTGTCCATTTTATGAGAGAGGAAAGAGAGCGCAGGGTTTTAGGATTTGTTAAAGTTCTTATGATATTAGCAATGAAATCAGGTATGTTATACCTTAAGATAGTTGGTATATTGGCTACATATGTCTTTTTTGCAGAATTGCTTGAAGTTTTGGCATAATTTAAGCCCCCTTCATTTAATTTTCCCTGAATTATAGGAACCTATCTAAAATGTATTTTTCCCAGATTGTACATTTTCCTCAGTTCCCCACTATGCTTCAAGTGCTGGACCACAAGCAACATTTTGGGGTCTAGGTCATTTCCAAATAAAACTTCTGTTGAAGTCACACTGTGCTTCCTCTGCCCTGCTACACACTGCACAGGCTTCAAAACTGTAGTGGGTCTGTTTGAAAAGCTTGTTCCGGAGAAGATGAGACAAAGCACAGATGCAGAAATGAAATGGAATGATTGACCATGGTAGCTTCTAGAGAAGAGAGACATGCATGGTCTTGCATTCTGTCTCTGGAAGTATTTTATCCACAATTCTGTGGTATTGAGATTCAGAGTAGTCCAGAGTTAGCCTCATGTTAGGTCTTCATCAAGCTACGACTGGTCAGAGTATTGCTGTGAACCTTCTTTTTAACATAAGTGATGGAAAGAAAGAGACCGTATGTTCTTATAAATGGTGTTGGAAACCACAGACCGTATAAATGTAGTGTGTGTGTTCTGTTCACCAGTCACTAGATGAGGCATTTCACAAGACATCTTTCCTTGGGAGTCCAAGCCATGGAAAACTAGACTCTCAGGATTGGAATGGGACTTAATTATCTTCTGTCTTGTTTCCTTCTAGTGCAGAACCACAATTTCAGTATCTACTTGAATGTTTCAGTGGATGGAACCTCTCACCAATGTGAGTGAGAATAGACACAAAAATACCCAGAATTTCATACACTTTTACAAAACATATTTTCTCATTAAAATTTCATAGCAACCTTGCTTGTTCTTTTTAGAATAGCACTAGTTATTGGAAAGTGTTCTTTATATCAACTAGAACTTTCTTTTTTGTAACATCTTACTTATGTCCTGGAGATTTAACTCCCTATAGATAAGCAGAATAAGCTTATTTTATCTGGTAATAACCATAATAACATCTTTCATATTATAACTTCTCCAGTATTAAAATTTTTTTAATGTTTATTTATATTTGAGAGAAAGAAAGAGGGGGGATGGAGAGAATGAGCAGAAGGGGCAGAGAGAGGAAGACACAGATCTGAAGCAGGCTTAGAGCCTGATGTGGGGCTCAAACCCACGAATTGTGAGCCTATGACCTGAGCTGAAGTCAGATGCTCAACCTACAAGCCACCCAGTCACCCCTAACTTCTCCAGTATTTGAAGGCACTGTCATGTTTTCTTTTTCCAATATTTTTTTCTCTTTACTCATCAATTTAATTTTGCCTTTTTAAAAACCCAAGTCTTACATATTCTTTTACCTATTTCTTGTGGGACCTGCTTGCAGATTGCCCAGCAACTTGGTCCCATCTCTCTGATACCATTTTACTGTCATCTTTAAACTGTGGTTCTAGGCTGACCGGTGTGTTGCACAGTGAGCTTCTTGGTTATCTTCATCAGGACATTTTCTTTAGGTTAACAGGAGATTTTGCAGCTTAGACTTCAGAGTATGGACTATGGGGTCAGCCAGATCACCAAGTAAACTGTAGCTCTGCCCTTAGCTGTGTGACTTTGAACAAGTTACCTCGCCTTTCAGTGTGAGCTTTGGTTCTCTCATTTAAAACGTGGGAATCATAATAATTATGAAGTAGTTTTGTTGAGACATATGGGTATCTCCTCCTGTTACCATTAATAACAACAACAATGATAACATAGCTCAAGAACTTTGATGTGTGCCAAGCACATCGCACTGTTCACTTATATTAAGCTTTTCACTCTCTTGGCTTCTCTTCCATATTGGTTTTAAGTCTGGTCTCTGTCATCCTGCATACCAGTGGTTCTTCAACTTGTCTGCATTTCAGAATCACCTGCAGAGCGTTAGGAAATTCCAGTTCTAAGGCTGTATTTTAGAAACTAATTAGTATATATTTCTGGGAATGAAGACTAAGCACCACTATCTTTTAAAACGTTAACATTTTTTCATATGCAGCTAACTTTGAGAATCATTGCTGTAGAATGTTAGAGAATCAAGGATATAATACTTCCTATTTCAACATCTGCTGTATTAGCCAGATTAAGTAATGCTTACAGCTGTAACAAACCCACAGATCTTGGTAGCTTAGCACCGTGAGGGTTTCTCACTAACCCACGTTCGGTGTGGATGTTTCCAGTTGTCAGGAGGACTTCTGACGTGGAAACCAAACTCATACCATTTTGTTTTCACTCTCCTTTAATTCTTAGTGTTCTTTCTAAAAAGTCATAGTATGAGTCAGGGCTGTGCAGAGAAATGGAACCAATAGGGTGCGTGCATGAGAGCGCACACACACACACACACACACACACACACACACACATTTATAGAGAGATTTATTTTAAGGAGTTGGGTCACACAATTAAGACAGTTGTCAAGTCTAAAATATTCAGAGTGGGATGACAAGCTTGAGATCCACAGAAAGGCTGATGCTGTAGAATTCTCTCTTGCCCAGAGGAGGCCACTCTTTTGTTCTGTTCAGGCCTTGGACTGATTGGATGAGGTCTATCCATACTATGGAGGGTAATCTGCTTCACTCAGAGTGTACCAATTTAAATGTAAATGTCTTCCCAAAATACTCTCCCAGAAACATCTAGAATAATTTTTGACCACATAACTGGGCATCGTGGCCCAGCCAAGTCAGCACATAAAATTAACCATTATAATCACGCATGAGTAGTTTTTATTAATCAGGCCTGGATGTGGTGTTTATCATGTCTGTTCATACTCCACTGGCTAGAACTCAGTCATAGCACTACAACCAAAAATAGGAAGGCAGGAAAATCTGGTTGAGGTGTGTGCTCAGGAAGGGAGAAAATGGATAGCTACCTGGCCAGTCTTTGCTGCTTTTGCATTTAAGAAATAAAAAAAATAAATATTTTTTCACTAATAGAGGATGAGTTCTTCTTTCTTCTTTCAGTGAAATGTGGAACATTGTGTTTGTATAATTTTTTTAGCTTTGCTTCATTTCTTCATCTTATTTCATTATAACCTCACTTCCTAATATAAAGAGTATTAACAATATTAATGATATTGATAATCACACTGTTAACACAGGAAGAATCCACCTGTCCCAAGATTTAGAAAGGTCTTTCTGATACATCAGTAGGACTCCTCTAAACAGCTAACCACGGCACATAGTTAGAACACCTGTCTCTATTCCAATATTTTCTTTCCTTTGGCTATAATTTGAGGGGCATTTACACCCTTTCCTACTTAAAAAAAAAAGAGGAGGGAGGGCAAGAGGAAAGAAAAATAATTTTCTCTAGGGAATGTACTCTACTATCAAAGGAGCTTAACCCTGATTACACATCAGAAATGACTGGTGAGTTTTAAGAACATTCTGTGTCTGGATCTCATATCCAGACATTTTAATTTAATCGGTCTTAAAAAAAAAAGATCCCTAGGTGAATGTGACTGGAAGTAAGCATTCTTTAGGCTAAGAGTTGTTTCTTTTCAAAATTCCATTCATTGTCAGGATTAAAATATTTTATGTATAAAGTCTTTTTCAGTAAGCAGCCTAACAAAATGAAGCAGTCCATATAGCAGTGAGGTGAAAAAAATTGATGACAGAATCTCTGAAGTAGAAATGTATTTCTTATTTACATATCAGGTTAGAGATTAGCAAGTGTCCTTGGCATGGGATTTAAAGGCTTCCTGTGATGTAACACACAACACGTAAAAGATGTGCACTGTCATGTGTATGGTGATATGACATCAAGGAAGCAGAGAATAAGTCAGCTTCTTCTTTTATTGGCCTGGTCATTCCAACTGGTGGCTTTAACATTCAGCTACACCAATATCGAAGAGCTGGGGAAGGTTTGGACATAACTATTTTCATTTTTATTTTAACTTTCATAACAGGAGTATCATATGAATAGAGGTATGTGTGCAGTGGGCAGGGGAAACAAAACAGTCCGTTCCCCTTCTGCCCGAAAATTTGGCCTTCACTTATCTTCCAGTTGTTTCCCTGGAAACATATAAAGATGGTTTGGGTCAACTTTGTTACTAGGCAACATTGTAAAATTGACCCCTGATTAGTAATGTACTTGGACAGGGAGACCTATAAATGCCTGGCTGGAAGCCATAATTTTGATTCTAGATGATGACTCAAGTAATCAACATGTTTTTTGGGGGGTTCCGGGAAGCGACGTTTATAGAGTAATTTTAAAAAGATGTGAGGCATGTGATTTCTACGCTGAGATGCCTCTCAAACCTGCCAGATGTGAATCTTGTAACTGCTGATAACTGGGTGTCCAGCTATAAGGCCTCCTCCAGGAAGAACACTTGATGTCTTCATACTGGCAAGCTGTATCTCCTGTCCCAAAGCTTCTAGTCCGGGTTTCTCAAAGTGTGGTTTGCCAGTCCGGCATCATTAGTATCCCCAGGAAACTGGTTAAAAATTCAAATTCTGGGTCTTACCTAAGGACTACTGAATTAGAGACCCAGGTGGAAGGGGAGGGTTGGGGAGCAGCAATGTGTTTTAATGATCCTTCCAGGTGATTCTGACGCATGCTCAAGTTTGAGAACAATTGCTCCAGGGGGACTTGATGCTCAGTCTGAGGCCTATGGGTCTGAGTGTTTCGTTGAACCTGTAACAGTGGTCTTCTCTGGTGGGCACTGTGCATTAATTAGATGTGAAAGTGTGTCAGGGGACTGCGCTTGTCTTCCCAGTGGGTTAGAAGTGTTTTCAGCATTTACTGAGGATGTACTTTGGCCTATATGTTATGGGTCATAATATAGATAAAATTCCTATTTGTGGCAAAACTCAGTGGGAGTCAATTTGACCCATTAAATCCCATTTTCTCTAAAGCAAAAGCTGTCACCTGAAGAAGGAGCAGAGAGGAAGTATGAAAAAAGATACTTGAGACTTGAAGGAAACACATTTGTGCCCTTTCCTCATTAGAATCTATCAGAACCTGAGGGTGAAGAAGAGTGTCATTCAAGGATACACACACACACACACACACACACACACACACACACACGGGCACACATGGGCACATACATACAAATGCATTTATCCATTTACCTATTTATATATTTTACCAAGTATTCTCATATGATTCTTTCTTTTTATTAATGCCTCAAAAGATAGAAAGGAGTAACCAGCTAAATGGTTAGTTAGCTTTGCTCTTTTGAATTTTAGAACCTGCAAAATCAATTGAAGTCCATCTGAGAGCTTATCCTGCATTAGAGAATTCTTGATTACCATTTTCCGTATTACCTTTTTGTGTCAAGTTGAAATAATCTTGAGTCTGAAGGGCTCTGGTTTGAGAGGAATGTAATTAGCCTAGGCTTAACATGTATGTTCATTAAATGAATAATTGGTGCCAATCATGTGATTGGAAAACCCTTTAAATTTAATTGGAACCTTAAGTTTTGCAAGTAAGCCACTTGGAAATGTAAAAGGAGAATTTTTAAAGTGCATTTAGGAGGCTTTTGTTGGCACTGATTGGATTTGCAGTCTCAGTGGGGTCTCATGCTGATCCCACTATGGGGTCTTTGAAATCATTTGGGTTTTAATTGAAGGGAAGTTTTGTCAATGGAGTGAACTGGCATGATAAGGTTGCAATACAAATCTGCCTTTGGACTCTTACTTCCTGTATTACATAGAGACTCATAGTTTTAAGTAATAGTCCAACTCTATTAGTCTACTCAGGCTGCCATAACAGAATACCACAGACCCGGTAGCTTAAACATTTGTTTTCTCACAGTTCTAGAGGCTAGAAGTCTACGATCAAGGTCCCAGTAAATCCAGTGTCTGATAAGGGCTCTCTTCCTGGCTTGTAGGCCTTCTCACTGTGTCTTCACATGGCCTTTCCTTGTGCATTCTCATGGGCATGGATAGGAAGGAAGAAGAGCTTTCTGAGATCTGTTCGTACAGGACACCAGTTCTGCTGGATCAGGGTCCCAACCTATGACCTCATTTAACCTTAGTTACTTCCTTAGAGGCTTCATTTCCAAATATAGCCACACTGGGGTTACAGCTCCACCAATGAATTTTGGGAGCACAAACATCCAGTTTTTAATACCAACTCAACTGAAAATGTCTTAAGGACAATTAGAAGATTAAAATAACTGAAAGTTCAGGTATACCTTCCAGAGCTTCAGGATTCTGGTTTAAATGAAGTTATCAGGACTCTTAGAAATAAAGTATTTCTAAGCATTGCTTTTTATTCTCAGACTCTCCCTAAGAGTTGGCAGGATGGCCACCACTGGTTCTAAGTTTACATTCTACCCTCAACATCAGTGAAAGAAAGCTTCCCTTTACCAATTGTTTTGTTCATATTCCCAGGATTATATCTCTTTCAATTTATATGGGCCTCAAGCTCATTCCTAAATCAATTACATTGATCAGGAGGCCAATTTCTCAGACCTGGGTTATGTGGCTAGAGCTAGATTTGGGGCAGACGTGTCCAATAGCATAGATGGAGAATAAAGGAGAAGTTACACAGAGGAAACATTATGTTACTGGGGAAAGGAGAACCCATCCTTGTCAGTGGAAATAACATCCCCACTATACTTTCTCGGTAGAGTGGACCTTCGCCCAGAAAACCACATCTCCCTTCTCACAAATATGGCCGGTAGTGACAAGATCCTGTCTCATTTGGTTTGTATTTTTCTTCTGAAAATGAGTTGGACTTAGAATGAATTCACTATTTGAAGGTTTAATTATAGTAAGTTATCATCTAATCAGGTGTTCTTTAAGTCTATAGAATTAAACGGGCCATGTTTTCTTTTCTTTCTTCTTTTTTTAAAGTTCAGTGAGGTTCTCAACTCTTCAAATGAGGTGGGTATAATTCTAATTTAATTGGTATAATTCTCTACTGTTCTATTCAACATTCTTATGTCTCTAACATGTGTGGACATTGATGCTTTTCCCTTCAAGTACTTTGGAAAAGTGAAGTTCGGTTATCTTATGAATTTTATTTTCCGTATATTAGCTTCACTTAATTTATAAATTTGTGAATTATGATGCAGTCTATTCTTTCAAGTAGATGAGCTGAAAGATGAGGGATTGTAATTATGCCAGTTTTAGGAGGGTGCTTTCTTTTCCTACTAGGGATTTAAAAGTGCATTATCTTCCTCACTCATATGAGAGACAAAAAAGGCTCAGGCATTGGAGAACAGCCTACTGATGTGCAAGATATGATAACGGTTATGAAATGGAAGATGTAACAATGGTTATGACTGTACTCATGTGCACTGGTGGGTAGAAGGCATAGTTAAGGTATTCCCATGAGAGAGTTTATAGTCCAGTCTGGGAGGCAGTCCACTCAACTGAAATGCAAAGCCATCTCAGTTTTCTGGGGTGGGGGAGAGGGGGAGGCTACTGTGGAAATCGTGTGCCCTGAAGTAACTCTATAATTAGCTTTATGAACCTATACAAGTCACCTAGAATTTCTGAGCTTTAGTTTCCTCAGTTGTAAACTTACAATAATAGAACCTACCTCATTGGGCCTGTCATGAGAATTAAAGAAGTTCATATATGTTAAAATTATAAAAGAAATAGGGCACAGAGTAAATACTGTTATTATTATTTGTGGAGAGAGGCACATAGCCTTATCTATTTATTTAAAAATTATGGGGCACCTGGGTGGCTCAGTCAGTTGGAGCGTCTGACTTTGGCCCAGGTCATGATCCAGCACTTCGTGGGTTCGAGCCCCTTGTTGGGCTCTGTGCTGACACACTTAGAGCCGGGAGCCTGCTTCAAATTCTGTGTCTCCCTCTCTCTCTGCCCCTCCCCCACTCTGTCTCTCTGTCTCCCAAAAAATAAATAAATATTAAAAAAATTATTTAAAAATCATTTTGTTCAACATAACAACACATGTTTAAAAATTCAACTGAGACACGCTGGTCTTCATAATTGCAGAAAGGCTTGTGTAAAACTAACCTTGTGCTGATAACAGTTATAAAGTCTGGAAACATTTTTTTTTTTTTAATCCTCATCACTGGAAAACAATCAAAAGCAGACAGGCGTTGAGGGCATCCAACCCTTCAAATAAGGGAACTGGCATTGGTCAAGTCAACATTTGTAAACGTTTTCCTTCAGGAGCACTTTCCAAATCGCATTTCATGGGTGGCTAGACCTGAGGCAGAAAGTTAAAGTCCTATCAGCCTGGGGAGCCATAAACATAAAAAGAGGTTGGAATGGCCGGGATAGCTGGAAGTTGAAGAAAGAAATGCCAGAAAAGAGAGATAGAAGGAGGAGCTGCAAAATACGATGTAAACTCCCATCAAGTCCTTGCTTGACCCCTGAACTGCACATGTGCTGTTGAGTCTCCAGAGAACCCAAGAAGAAAGCACCAGCTGGAAGCTGGAAGAGTTTAGCAGGGATTTCAGCTGTTTCCTGTTACTAACAGCTTTGAAATTTGAGTCCTGTCAGGTTAGAGAATGTTGATAAACTTGTTTCAACTTTCCATTAAAAACTTCTAAATTCTGCCCTTAGGAATAAATGTGATGTATCCAGACTGAGCTATTTGCTCTAAGACTATAGACATTAAAAATAGGTATATACTCCTGAAACATGAAATCAAATTTCACCTTGGTCAAGATGATTCACCAGTAGTTTAACTGCCTACTGGTACAAAAGTCAGTACTCTTAGGAGGGAGACAACAAACTCTAAGATGTTACAGTGAAACATTGACAATGTACTAAACAATCAAAAATTACTAGACCTAGCCAAGAAGAAAATAATTTTATAGAAACAGACCCACAAATAGTACTGATATTGCAATTAGCAGACAACTACTTTAAATTAACTATCATAAATATGTAAAGAGTCTACCAGAGATGATAGAGATAATCATAAAGAAGTGGGGGGGTTCAAGGAAAAAATAAGAAAAATGTAAAAAAAGCAAACCAAATAGAAATATAAGAACTGAAAAATATGAAAGCTGAAATTAATATATATATATGGGATGAGATTAACAGCAGACTAGACACAGCAGAAGAAGCAATGTATTGGGTGACAAATCAATAGAAATCACCTAAAATGAGACACAAAAAGAAGATTAAAAATAAACAATTTCACAGTGATCTGAAGGACAGTATTCAACTGTCTAACACATTTTAACTATAGTCTTTGACAGAGAGAAGAGAGAAAATGAAGAAGAAAATATTGGTGAGGAAACTTTGGCAGAAAATTTTGCAAGTTTGGTCTAAAACAGTTTTCCACCAGGCCCAAGAATTTTGGTCAGTGACAGAATGAAAACCACATCCAGACATGTCTGCTGAAATCCAAAGGTTAAAAGGAAATCTTAAAGTCAGAGGAAAAAGAAGCATATTCCTGGATAAAAGTGATAAGAATCTTCTAAGATAGCTGATGTGTTGTTGCCAACAGTTGAGATCACACTGAAATGGAATGATACCTTTCAAGTGCTGGGGAAAAAGCCTGTCAATTTTATATTAAAAAAGGCCATATTTGGGATGCCTGGGTGGCTTAGTCGGTTAAGCGTCTGACTTGGGCTCAGGTCATGATCTCCCGGATTGTGAGTTGAAGCCCCAAATCAGGCTCTCTGCTGTCAGTGAGGAGCCCACTTCAGATCCTCTGTCTCCCTCTCTGAAAAATAAACATTAAAAAAAAAAAAAGAAATAAACAAGATCATATTTGTGAAAAACAAAGGCACAATAAAGACATTATCAGATAAATAAAATTGAGAATTTGTTTCTGGCATGTCTACAGTAAACTGATGTAAACTCCCCTCTGCAATACCAGTTATGCTAAAATTGAGTTCTTCAAGCTAAAAGGAAATGATACCAAATGGAAACTTGGACCCACAGCAAAGAAAGAAAAGCAGAGGGCGTTGTTGATATGTGCATAAATAAAAGACTATTTTAGTTTCTTTTAAAAATTACTTTAAGTCAGGGTGCCTGGGTGGCTCAGTAGGTTAAGCGTCTGACTTCGGCTCAGGTCATGATCTCACGGTTCTTGAGTTTGAGCCCTGCATCAGACTCTGTGCTGATAGCTCAGAGCCTGGAGCCTGCTTCGGATTCTGTGTCTCCCTCTCTCTCTGCTCCTCCCCCACTCATGCTCTGTCTCTCTCTGTCTCTCAAAAATAAATAAACATTAAAGAAATTAAAAAAAAATAAAAATTACTTAAAGTCAACTGATGTTCATACCTAAGTTAATAACAGTGTATCGTGGAGTTTTTATAACATGGGTAAGAGTGCTTTAAACCATAGCAAAAGGATTGAGTGGTCTGTAAATGGAATTACACTATCCACAGGCCCTTACATTAAATATCAAGTGATGTAACATTAATCCCAGGCGTAAAACTGCGATAAGAATGCATATCCTAATCACTATGGCAGCAACTGGAAGACAGGCACAAAGAGGAATACCAACGTTTTCAGTAGTGATTTTGAGCGTGACTATAAGGGAGGTGGATGTTGACTAGTTCCTATGCAGACATCAATTAAATTTTCCTGTTTCCATTCCTGTGGCTCACTTTTACCTTCTGTCATATGTGATTTAATTTTACATGAGTGGCAACAGCCTGAATCAGATAACTTGATGTGACTTTGGGATTCGCTCAGATTTGTATGCGAGGAGCATAAAGTAATGATCGGAGCAGAAGGCATTTCAGTGCTTAGCCACCGCAAGTGAGATTCATGGTTGGTAACTTAACATCTGATGCCCAAGGTCATGCTTGGAAACAAGACGTTATGTATCAATGAGTCCTCATCCTTCAGAAACATTTTGATAGATAAATAACACAGCACTGTAAATGTGTTCCCAATAAGCAGCATCAGTGCAGAGCCCAAAGCCTGTGTCTGAAGGTCACCAGCAGGCTGTCAATACTTGAGGATAAATAGGAAAACAAAAACCAGTAAGGATAGCCCGTTTTCTCAGTGACTGATTGTAGGGGCTTTGTGAGAAGACAAGTTACCGAGGAAATGGGAGCTGCGACCCACAGAGCAGTAGGAGGTAGATTATGAAGGACACCTGTGACCTGGGACACAAAGCCAGTCCTGCAACCACATCTGCTTATTCCAGAGCAGGTCATTCATTAGACAGAATGCAGGAAACACACCGCTGATGAGCGGGGGGAACTTGGGCAAAGTGCTGAAGTTCTGAAGGGAGACCTCGATTTCTTCAACTGAAATCAGAGGTGGGTCTGAATGACTTCTGAGGTCCCTGTGATTTGGATTCAGTGCTACAGTCACATGCAGGAGCTTCCTTCACTGAGCCTGCCTTTTCCTCAAACTCGCCCACCCGTGGTAGCATCAGATTCAGCTTTTATCCCACTGGCAGGACCAGCTACATAATCTGTGAGGTCTTGTGCAAAATAAAAATGCAAGTCCCCTTATTCAAATACTAATTAGAATTTCAAGACAGAGACAGCAAAGCATTGAATCAAACATATGACCCTTCTAAGCATTGAGACCTGGGACTGCCTGGGTCACCTGTCCAGGAAGCCATCTGTGCTCTATGGGATTTGGCTGTGAACACTTAGTAGGGATACAGAATATCCCAAGTGACAAATACACAAGTATTAAAAATTTGATGTTGGAACATTTATAAACTGTAATTATATGTACCTGCCTCCTCATAGTACAAATTTCATACCTGACATATTAGAGAAATGACGATCATGGTTGAGCGTAATCATCGTAGACTGAGTTAACAACTAATACTGATGTTGCTTTTCCAATACCTTATTTTTAGAGCAGCTTTAGACACAGCAAAATCAAGTGGAAGGTACAGAGATTTACCACATACCCCCACCCCTACACACGCATAGCTATCTCCATTATCAACCTCCCCCACCAGAGTGGTACATTTGTTACAATTGATGAGCCCACACTGACACATCATCATCACCCAAAGTCCACAGTTGATATTAGGGTTCACCTTTGGTGTTGTGTATTTTTTGGATTTAGACAAATTTATAATGATATGTATCCATCATTATAGTATCACAGAGTAGTTTCACTGACCTAAAAATTCTCTGTGCTGCACACATTTCTTCCTTCTTTCCTCTTAATCCCTGGTGGCCACTGATCTTTTCACTGTCTCCATAGTTTTGCCTTTCTCAAAATGCCATGGAATTGTCATCATACAGCATGTTGCCTTTTCACGTTGGCTTCTTTCACTTAGTAATATGCACTTAAGTTTCTTTTGTGTCTTTTCATGACTTGATAGATCATTTCTTTTCAGCACTGAATAATTTTCCATTGTCTGGATCTACGGTAGTTTATGTATCCATCCACTTGCTGAAGGATATGTTGGTTGCTTCCAAGGTTTGGCAATTATGAATAAGGCTGTGCCACTGACCATATATGTCAGTGTGCAGGCTTTTGTATGGATGAGTTTTCAGTTCCTTTGGATAAGTATCAAGGAGAGCAACTGTTGGATTGTATTGTGAGAGTGTTTAATTTTGCAAAAAACAGCCAAACTATCTTCCAAAGTGGCTGTATCAATTTGCATTCCTACCAGCGATGAAAGAGAGCTCCTATTGCCGCACATCTTCTCCAGCATTTGGTACGAGTGTTCTGGATTTTGGTCATTCTGATAGGTGCACAGTAGTATCTCGTTGTTGTTTTATCTTGCGTTGCCTGATGGCATATACCAGAGGCATCTCTTCATGTGTTTATTTGCCATCTGCATGTCCTCTTTGGTGAGATGTTTGTTCGGGTCTTTGGCCCATTTTTAAAAATTTTTTAAAAAAATTTTTAACATTTATTCATTTTTGAGAGTGAGAGAGACAGAGCGTGAATGGGGGAAGGGCAAAGAGAGGGAGACACAGAATCGGAAGCAGACTCCAGGCTCTAAGCTGTCAGCACAGAGTCTGAAGCAGGGCTTGAACTCACAGACTGTGAGATCGTGACCTGAGCCAAAGTCAGATGCTTAACTGACTGAGCCACCCAGGCGCCCCTAAATTTTTTTTTAATGTTTATTTATTTTTGAGAGAGAGAGAGACACAGAGTGAGAGTGGGGGAGGGGCAGAAAGAGAGGGAGACACAGAGTCTGAAGCAAGCTCCAGGCTCTGAGCTGTCAGCACAGAGCCTGACTCAGGGCTCAAACCCACGAACGGTGAGATCAGACCTGAGCTGAAGTCGGACCCTCAACCAACTGAGCCACCCAGGCGCCCCGGCCCATTTTTTAAAAAACTGGGTTGTTTTCGTTTTGTTCAATTTTACGAGTTCTTTGCATATTTTTGAAAATAATCCTTTATCAGATGTTTCTTTTGCAAATATTTTCTCTCAGGGTTTGGCTTGTCTTCTCATTTTCTTGACATTGATTTTTGCAAAGTAGAAAATTTTAATTTTAGTGAAGTCCAGCTTATCAATTCTTTTGTTCACAGATTTTGCCTTTTGTGTCATTGCCGGACCCGAAGTCATCTAGATTTTCTCCTGTTACCTTCTAGGAGTTTTATAGTGATACTGATTTCTTATTCTTGTATAACTTGTTACTGTTACACAGAACACTTTTCATCTAACACAAGTATATTAGATTCTTAGAATTCTGTGAACAATACAGTTATTTTTTGGATTAAGAAACGGAGGCACTGAGACACAACAGTGATTCCCCCCCCCCCTTTTTTTATTCACTCTTGGTCCAGATTTCCTTCTATGACACTGTTATACCCCATTGCATTATCACCATGAACTAAAGCTTGGTGGGGCGTAATGCCACTTTCGTTTGGACAGTTCAAACTGGGGGTAGGTGCAATTTCATGTGGCAGATTGATTTCACTGCTTTGTATAAAATAGTACTGGTACAGCAGCCTAAGAACCTAGCCTCCATTCAACAAATTCTCATGAGTACCAACTCTATGCTGGAGTAGCCTTGGCTGCAAAGTCTTTTCTGATTTCTTCTTTTGTCAAGTACAGAAGAGACCTACCTATGAATGGCTTTGGTCGCCACTGCTTTGTGTTTCTTGCTATTGAGGTAAAGTGATGGGGTCTTTGTGAAGTTCAGAGACTGCTAAACTTTACAGTGAAGTTGCCATTTCAGGAATGAGATGGCATGGTTCCCAAATAATTTTAAAACTATTATTTGCTTGATACTATACTATGCTGCCTTTTATTTCATGGTGGAATGTGAGGTGGATAGAGGAGGATAGCCTAGTGACTTAAGGTTGGGACTTTAAATTCTAGCTCTGTCACTTACTAATTGTGTGACCTTGGCTTAACCTCTCTGTGCCACTAAAATATTAGAAAATATTTGTACCAATTAAAAAAGATTATATATACTCCCTAAAAAATAGATAATAATTATTTTTTAGAAGGAGGTGAAAAACTTGATGGAAAATGTTCTAAGAGTGATTTTGTCAACAACTTGATGACACCCAGCAATGGGGATGAACGAGGATGAACAATGTTCAAAACGGGGATATAGTGAGATCACAGAAATGGGAGGAAAATGACAAAGTCAGAATTTAGGGGAAAATGACAATAGTAAGGGAACTAACAACAAACAACAAACAATAAGCAAACCAAAACCAAAACAAAAAATTCCTGAACTAAACTTCAGAAAGGTAAATTCAGTCAAATCAGATTATATGAGAAAATAAAAAGTAAAATCTTTAATCCAATTAATTTATTTACCTGGCACATGCATTATACTGAAAGGCAATTTAAAACAAATGCAAAATGGGTTTAGCAGTAGTTGAAAGCAAATACAGTTAAGGTAATCTGTGGCCAAATTCAAATTCATATGGTGACAGTTTGGCTTTAGGTCAGTGCACTCTTGAAATATCTATTTGTTTCAAAACAATAGGTGATAGTTCTTTCAACATAGCTATTTCTATTCAGGGGGAAGTAAGCTGTAAGCTTATAAATAAGGCATGATCCCTGCCTCTGGCTAGTTGGGCATATAAAAGTCAGTAAGTATTGCATTTAATTAAAACAGTTAGAGGTTCAGATAGAGAAGTCTTCTTAAAGGACTTTTAGTTTGGTTATCATAATTTACCATTTGCCTGGGATTTACTTATGCTGATGTATTACCAAAATAGTATCTACAGTTGATTGTGTTAGAATCACAGAGTAAAGATCCCTGGTAGTCACTTGGTTCCATCATCTGGTGTCCACAGCTCTTATATTGTCAGTGAGGTATGATTCCCATCTTACGAAGTCCCACTAGAAAGCTTTTTGTGGAGCTCATATTTATTTTCTTTTGCATCTAATCCTCGTTCTTTGTAATTTGGGAAACTGAGAGCAAATAGTCTACGGATATGCTGCCATGATTCTCATGACTGGCCTCTGAAACAGCACAGCCCATGTCTAAAGCAGCTGCTTGGGTTTGAGGATTCCCACAAGCTACGATGTTCCTCTCCTCTTTCTGTTCTTTGGATACAAATTCACAGGTCTTTTCTACTTATTTTTTTCTTTCAAAGTTGTTGCTTTTCTCAGAGCCCAGAACAGAATACAACAATTTAAGTGCAGTCTGATGTCATTGATTCTCTTGTTCTGGGCACCATTCTTTAATAATACCTAAGATAACACTAATACTAATACGATTGACAATCACATTACGCTATTGATTAATTTTCAGTTACTTTATGTCTTTGTGTCTCAGTTTCTTCACCTGTAGAATGAGGATACTGATACTTCAAGGGTGTTGTACATATTAAATGAGTTAATAATACATTTTAAATGATGAGAACAGTGCCCAGTACATGGTAAACCCTTGATAAATGTTAGCTGCTATTACTGTCATGATTATTATTACTGTTATTAATAGTCAATTAAAACTCCTAAGTTGTAATCATATTGATGTTCAATCACATTCTGCCCTTTCATTCTTGTAGAGTTTTTGTTTCATTTTTAAGATAATTTTGGGGTTTACTAAATACCATCTTGTTAAAATTTCATTATGTCCTCTTATCTGGACCAAGATGCTCCTGCCCAATTCATGCTGTGTTCCTCTGAGCTGTGTGTTATTTCACAGATGATAAGTGTGTCATCTGTGTGCCCCAGGTTGTCAAGTCACTGCTGAAAGTGTCAGATTGGACAGTGCCTCACACAGTGCCCTGCCATGGACCACTAGAGACATTGCTCCAGGTTGACACCGATTTAATAATTAGTTTTCTATGGGGCTAGATGCTTGATAGGTAAAAAGCCACAGAATTTTTATTATTATCATTATAGGTAAAAAGCCACAGAATTATTATCATTCAGCCTATATACTGTAAGAAATGGGTTCCACACTCAGGACATGGTGTTGGTGAAGATAGACTCTCTGCCTTCAGAGAAGCTCCTGTTCTGCCTGAGTGTTTACAGGTTTCCAACGCTGGCTCCAAGGCCTCTCAGCAAGTTCTTTCACTGTCTGGTAATGTGGTTAAAACAATCAAGGGTCCCCTTACCCTTCCTGAAGATCTCTCTGCTAATTATGTTTTTAAATCTCACAAGGTTTCGTCCCTTTGTTTGCCAGACCACATAGGCTGATTGGAAAAGAACAAGAGTATTGCAGTGTTATGAAGATTTTCAGGATCTTTTTTTCTGGTTTTGACATGGGGCTGGGGAGGGACAGAGGGGTGGAATAGGAAAGGCATGGTGGTATACCTTTCACTTGCAATGTTCCTCTTTGTTATGGCAGAGGAAGCTGCATAGGGACAGGGCCAACTGGGAAGGGCTGAGGATTAAAATTAAACCAGCTCATTGAGATGCTCATTGTCACTGAGGCGGCAAGTCTGAGACAGGTGCTGGGAGAAAATTCAGTCTGTCAGGAAACACACACACACACACACACACAGCAAAGCAGACAGAATCAGTGCCCTTTGTCCATCTTACAGCAACAGAATCCCATTGGGTTTGCAAATGTCTCCAGGTTCATGACATCACTAAGCCTGTTGCAGCAATCTCATTCTGATGGCCAGTGTTTGGCTCAGACATGGGCATGAGATGCATGGTATGGGGCAAGGGCTAAATCAGAAGAATTATGTCCTCAGAAAAATGCAAGAATCATTCCTCTTTTTTTTTATTTTCAAGAAAAAACAGAAGGCAACGATAATAGGGGTTCTACTTAAAACCTTAAAAGAGTCAGTCTACTTTCTAATCTACCTTTTTCCCCCAGTGGCAGCAATTCACTGAACCTTTCACTTGAGTGTAGTTTATGGCCAGTTAGCTGCTTCTGTTTGTGTTAGAGATACAGCACAATGAGATATAAAATTGTAAAACACTTTTACATCTCACTTGATTATTTTGGTGGGTTCAGCTAATGAACCCTTTTGAATGAGTCTGTCATAACTTTTTTGCTATTACTTTTTAAATTTCATTCCCAGCAGTTATCATGGGCTGAAATTTTCTTGCTTGTTCTCTGTCTCCTCCAGCTAGGTGTGGGCTGCATAAAGACAGTGACTTTGTCTCATATTCCAATCCCTGGTTATATAGGTGCTTGATAAATATTCACTAAGTGAACAATTGAATTTTGTAGATGTCTCTGTGACATCAACATGTAAACTATACACACACATTTTTAAGTATGCACTCTGTTCCTGGAACAATGGTGGGGAAAAAAAATACATGCATGTTTCTTAACTTTTAGAAGAGAAAAGTGGAAAGGAAAGAAAGAGAGGGGGAAGGAGGGAGAGAAAGAAGGAGGAAGAAAAGAAAGAGTGGGTCACTTTGGGCTGCCATATTGAATACCATAGACTGGGTGGCTTAAACAACAGAACACTATTTCTCACATTTCCAGAGACTGGGCTATCTAAGATAAAGGTGCTGGCCAGTTGGTTTCCTAGTAAGGCCTCTTCCAGGTTTGAAAATGGCTGATTTCTCACTGTTCTCCCACTGCCTTTTCTTACTATCATACTGGGCATTAAGTCTTCAACATATGAAGTTGGGATTGGGGGAGGGGCACACAGATATTTAATCCGTAAGAGAAAGAAAAAGAGAGCGAGAAGAGGAAGAAAAGAAAGGAAGGAAGAAAAGAAAGAAAGAAAGAAAGAAAAGGAGGGAGGGAGGGAGGAAGGAAAGAAAGAAAGAAAGAAAGAAAGAAAGAAAGAAAGAAAGAAAGAAAGAAAGAGAAAGATCAGACAGCATTAAGTGCTATGGAGACAGTTAAGATTCAGCCATGTAACATGACTGGAGATTATGTTAAATAGGCTGGACACATGACCTCTCCAAGGCAGTAACATTTAAATAAAGATTGACACGTAAAGGTGATGAATAAGAGAGTTCCAAGCAGAATGATAGGCGGTCCACAGGTCCTGAGGAGGAAGTGGCTCAGTGTAGTTGAAGAACTGAAGACCAGTGGGATGAGTATGGTGGGAGAAAAAGGTGGTGATAAGGGCTAAGATTGAGTACACAGATGGGAATTTCATGTAACATAGATTTTTAAGTCAAAGTAAGAAGTTTCTAATTTATGCTGAGAGTATGGGAAGCCAATGAGAAGTTTTTAGAAGAGAGGTGAAACCATCCGATTAGGTTTTTAGAAGATCATTCTTGGGTCATGTGGAAAATGGATTGCAGGTGGGTAACAGTGGCAACAGAAGACCAGGTAAGAAGCTGGTGTATGAGTTCATTCCTTAATGATGGTGTGTGGTACCAGGGAGAATGGAAAGAAATCGATGTCTCTCAGGTATGTTTTGGGGGTGAGTAAACTGAATTTGCTAACGAGTTAGACATGGGGATATGAATACAGAAATTACAGCCAGGATTTTCAGCTTGAACTGTTATGCCCAAAATTCGTGATCCCCAAAAGACCACCAGGGAGCCGAGTCCGATGCAAAAGCAAAAGAGCCTTTATTCGAGCTAGCTCGAGCTCAATCCCCTACCTGCACTGACGCAGTGGTGAGATGCTGGGGAGAGAGAGCGAGTTTCAAAAACACAAAGGTTTTATTGGGGTCTAGGGGCAGTTGGTGAGGTAATGGCTGTGGCCTCAGCCGACTGGCTGGGGAAGGGTCGTGGCCTCGGCCGATTGGCTGGGGAAGGGTTGGAGTCCTGTTCGGGAAGTTTGAACGGGTGAGCGAGAGTTTACTCGAGGGGAGGAGGTGTGGTCAAGGTGGAGGACACAGAACAAGATGGAGTCCGTCGGCGTAGGTCCGCCCTTTCATTTCCCCCTTGTCATGTAGCTTATGGACCCAATCATGGGACCGGCTGCATTTATGGTGATGAGGGGAACAGAGTTTGGAGGTTTACTCAAAGTTCTGGGAACCAAGTGTCCCTGGGGTGGCTCTGGGAGATCTGATTAAGTATTGTCCCCGAGCTGGTGTCTATGATCTGCCAGATGATGTTTTGGGGGGCGTGGGGACTCCCGGCAGCATGAGCAATGACAAGCAGAGTTAACAGAGTTACCAATATTAGGTGGGTCGAATGCGCTGTAGCTTGAGCTTGAGCGGGTTGTGTTGGTCCCGATTGACGGCCTATCGCGTGATGAAGTCCTTCTGGATCGAGGAGGGGTCCGCTGGCTGAACGTGGGTGTGATGGACCCAGGTCGCGATGCTGTCTACTTTGAGAGCAGTGGGGGTTGTCAGCACCACGATGTAGGGTCCCTTCCAGCGCAGCTCGAGGGTCTCTCGGTGGTGCCTCTTGACGTAGACCCAGTCTCCGGCCTGTACTGATGAGGTGTCGGGGTCAGGCCAGCCTCGTAGATGGCACGGAGGCGCGGCCAAATGTCCTCGTGCACCCTTTGGAGCCCTCTCAAGGAAAGAAAAAGTTCTTGATCTTTAAGCTCAGCAAGAAGTTCAGCTCGAAGGTTGGGAATAATAGGGGGTGGCCTGCCAAACATGATCTCGTAGGGAGTAAAACCCAAGGTGTAAGGAGTGTTCCTAACCCAGTAAAGGGCATACAGTAGCAGAGTCACCCAGTCCCTGCCAGTCTCCATGGTTAATTTGGTAAGGGTCTCTTTTAGGGTTCTATTCATTCTTTCTGCCTGTCCTGAGCTCTGGGGCCCCCACCGCTTTGGCTACTGCCTGCATTACCTGCGAGATAAAAGCTGGTCCATTGTCTGATCCTATCATGGCAGGAAAACCATACCTGGGTAAGATGTCTTCTAGTAGCTTCTTAGCCACCGTCTGAGCTGTTTCATGCTTGGTTGGGTATGCCTCCACCCAGCCAGAGAAGGTGTCTGTAAATACTAAAAGATATTTATAACCATACTTTCCTGGTTTGACTTCAGTGAAGTCGACTTCCCATTGGGCTCCCGGTCTGGTGCCTCTGAGCCTGGTTCCTTTTTTATTTGATGTGGCTCTCGCGTTGGTGAGTTGGCAGGTCTTGCAGGCAGATACAGCTTGCTCTATTTTGGTGTCCTGTTGGTGAATCTTGATTCCTGAGCTCTAATATTGAGACTCCGAGCCGGTCTGGCAGCACGAGCTCCTTGTTAGTTGTATACCACCATCCCTTTATCTCCTGGGCCATGGGGAGTTTCCTGATCCTCTGTAACTCCTCCTGTGTCCGTCTTGCACAAAGCTGCTGCCATCAGTGAACCAAGTAGCCTTGGCATCGGGGAGGGGCTGGTTGGTTAGATCTGTCCAGAATCTATGTACTTGTTCCAGGATTCCCGCAGTCATGTAGTGGATCACCTAGGTCAGGGTCGGGCAGCAGGGTTGCAGGATTGAGGGCTGCACTGGGGTGGAACCGCACTCGTGGAGGGTTGAGTAGGAGGCTCTGGTAATGAGTCATATGTGTATTGCTCATCCATCTATCCGGAGGCTGTTTCAGGACTCCTTCAATGGCGTGTGGGGTCGTGATCCAGATCTCCTGTCCTAGGGTCAGTTTGTCTGCGTCCTTGACTAGGAGTGCTGTCGCTGCAATAATTCTTAGGTGTGGCGGCCAGCCGGCAGCCACTGGGTCTAGTTTCTTGGACAGGTAAGCCACTGGGCGGTTCCAGGGGCCTAAGGCTTGAGTTAGAACCCCTTTTGCTATTCCCTTGTGTTCGTCTACAAAGAAGTGGAAGGGCTTTGTAATGTCTGGTAGGCCCAGGGCTGGGGCACTTAGGAGGGCCTTTTTTAACTGATTAAAGGCAATTTCTTCTTTTTCAGCCCATTTAAATGTTTTCCCCTCTTTGGTAGCTTCATATAGGTGCCTGGCGATCTCAGCAAAACCTGGAACCCAGAGGTGGCAGTAGCCGGCTGAGCCTAGGAATTCCCTTACTTCTCTTTGGGAGGTGGGAGTAGGGAGCTTTAGGACAGTTTCTTTTCTGGCATCTGATAACTGCCCCTGTCTGCCCTCCAGGATATATCCCAGGTAACTTACCCTCTCCCTGCATATCTGAGCCTTCTTCGAGGATGCCCGGTACCCTAAGGCCCCCAGGGTAGCCAGCAGGTCCTGGGTCCCTCGCTCACAGTCTTTGGCCGTGTCAGCAGCAATCAGGATGTCATCTACGTACTGTAGAAGGGTGAGGCCAGGGTGCTCCCTTCTGTACTCACCCAGGTCCTCGTGTAGTGCCTCGTCAAAGATGGTGGGCGAATTTTTGAATCCCTGAGGTAGCCGTGTCCAGGTGAGTTGCCCACTGTAGCCCTCCTCCGGATCATGCCCCTCGAAGGCGAACAAGGGTTGTCTCTGGGGTGCCAGCGGCAGACTGAAGAAGGCGTCCTTTAAATCTAGTACAGTATACCAGACCCTGGAGGGCGCCAAGGAGCTCAAAAGAGTATATGGGTTGGGAACAGTTGGGTATATGTCCGCGACCCTCTTATTTACTTCCCGGAGGTCTTGTACCGGTCGGTACTCGTTTGTGTGAGGCTTTTTGACCGGCAGTAGGGGGGTGTTCCAGGCAGACTGGCAAGGAACTAGTACCCCTAGGCTTCGTAGTCTCCGGATGTGTGGCTGGATCCCCTTCCGGGCCTCCTGAGACATGGGGTATTGTTTGATCCTTACCGGACTCTCTCCTGGCTTGAGCTCTACCAGGACCGGGGTCCTGTGAGCGGCTAGTCCTATTCCCACCCCCCCCCCCGTCTCTGCCCAAACCGAGGGGAATTCTCGTAGCCATCTGTCTATATTATCCTCTCTCGGGGGCGCCTCCTAGCGGAGGCGGTATTCATCCTCCAGTTTCATGGTTAGGACCTGCATGGGTGGCCCTTGCCATTGGTGACCTGAGGCCCCCCTTGTCTGAAAGTTATCTGAGCTCCAATCTTGGTCAGTAAGTCCCGTCCTAACAGCGGGTAGGGGCATTCTGGTATTACCATAAAGGAGTGGGATACCCGGCCCGTCCCCAAACCTACCGTTCTTCGGGTAGTCCATGAATACTGGCTCATACCAGTTGCCCCTTGTACCCAGGACTTCTTGCTGGCTAGTTTTCCTTGTGGGCTGCGGAGGACCGAATGTCGCGCTCCGGTGTCGACGAGGAAGTCAACAGGGGTCCCCTCCACTTTAAGAGTTACCCTGGGCTCGGGGAGAGGGTCCGAACCCCGACTCCCCTAATCACTCAGTTCATCTAGCTCTAGGACTTTTACTCAATCAGTCTTGCTTCCCTTCCCAACAGCCTTTTCTGGACAGTCTCGGGCCCAATGCCCTATCTCCTTGGCAGTATGTGCACTCATCTTTCTGCAGCCTCTGCTTCCCCCCCTTGGTGGTTCCTTTACCTTTTCTTGCGTCGTCTGCCAGCTGCCGGAGACCGCGGTCTCGTTCCTCGGGGGAGTCAACAGTGGCAGCTAGTAGTATTCTGGCCATGGCGCGAGCCTGCTTGTCCTCAGGAGGCTCCCGGTTATTTTATACCTTTTCGGCTACCACTAGTAAGTCCCGCAGACTTCTTTCTCCTAGTCTATTTATTTTCTGTAATTTTCTCCTAATGTCTATGGCCGATTGGTTTACAAAGGCCATGCTAACAGCTGCCTTGCTTTCCGGAGCCTCTGGACCCATGGGGGTATAGGTACGGAATGCCTCCATGATCCATTCTAAAAAGGCAGCCGGAGATTCATCTTTTCCCTGTTGTACATTTCCTACCTTGGCCAAATTGGTTGGCTTTCTAGCAGCCATTCGGAGACCCCCCCATTAGAGTCTGGCGGTAGACCCGGAGCCTCTCCTTACCTTCTGCCGTGTTGAAATCCCACTTGGGCCGAGTTAAGGGGAAGGAGGCATCTATCTGAGCCTGGTTGGTGGTGGGATTCCCGTCTGCGCCCGGAACTAGTCTTCGGGCCCCATTGAGGATTCTTTCTCTTTCCTCAGTCGTGAACAGAACCTGCAAAAGCTGCTGGCAATCGTCCCACGTGGGCTGATGGGTAAAAAGAACAGAGTCTAATAAATCAATAAGCCCTGCCGGTTTCTTGGAAAACTTAGGATTCTGAGCTTTCCAGTTGTAGAGGTCACTAGTGGCGAAAGGCCAATAGTGATGGGGCTGATTCCCCTCCGCGTCTGGGGGTCTTCGCGTCTTCGCAGGGGCAGAAGAGTGGAGTCGGCGGCGGAGGCGGATTGCTCCCTCTGAGCCCTTTGTCTGGTAAAGGGCGGGCTTCCCACTGGAGCGTTTCCATCTGCCTCCCGCGGAGGGGGAGGATGGTGTTCTTCCGGCATCCTAGAGGGGTTATACGGGGGAGGAACAATTAATTCTTCTTCAGTCCCCCCCTGTAGGAGAGGGTAGAGGGGTGCTGAAGGCTGGGTAAGACTTTTCTTGTTTTCCTTCTTCTCTGTCCCCTGCAAGGCAAGAATGGGCTTTGGCTCCGGAGGGAGTGGGGCTAGGAAGGGCTTAAGCCAAGAGGGTGGGTAGAGGGGTAGTCTGAGTCTGTCCCATAACGTCCGTCCAGTAAGTCCACAGAACAAAACAGAGAAACACAGAAACAGACAAACAGAGGGCCCTTAGAGACAGTCTTCCAACTCTGTGGAAGCAAAACTGAAAGCTAGCTCAGACCTTTGAGGGGATTCCACGTCCCTCCAAAAGGGAGGATCGGAATGTCTTCCGAAAACTCCCGGCCCGTAGTCCTCCAGTGCGTCCGCTTAGACCGCGTCGGGCACTACCAGAATTTCAGAAATGAGCTCACACAGAAAAGACGGACGAACAGACACTAACCGTGGCCAGTCAGGCTCTCCGGGTCGGGGGGTCCCTCGGGTTCTTGGGGATCCCGGGCCAAGCCCCCAAATGTTATGCCCAGAATTCATGATCCCCAAAGACCGCCAGGGAGCCGAGTCCGATGCAAAAGCAAAGAGCCTTTATTCGAGCTAGCTCGAGCTCAATCCCCTACCTGCACCGACGCAGCGGTGAGATGCTGGAGAGAGAGAGCGAGTTTCAAAAGCACAAAGGTTTTACAGGGGTCTAGGGGCAGTTGGTGAGGTAATGGCTGTGGCCTCAGCCGACTGGCTGGGGAAGGGTCGTGGCCTCACCCGATTGGCTGGGGAAAGGTCGGAGTCCTGTTTGGGAAGTTTGAACGGGTGAGTGAGAAGTTACTCAAGGGGAGGAGGCGTGGTCAAGGTGGAGGACACAGAACAAGATGGAGTCGGCTGGCGTAGGCTCGCCGTTCAGAGTTTACAGCTGTGAGATGTCTCCTGTCTTCATACCTCATCCACTGTTCCATTCCTCCAGGCTGTGAGTTATCAAGTCTCTTTACCTCTCATTACTGGTGGGCCCCTATGGTGATTTTTTATGGAATTTCTTCAAAGTTAGGGTCAGGAAAATATTTAAGATAGGCCATTCTATCATACTACTTGCTTTTTCTTAATGAGCGAATTAGTTCATTAATTAAGCAAAAAAGTTCAAAAATAATGACTGAAATGAATTTAGGGGACTGGAATGAATCCATTATTGATTCTTGAATTTCATGATCATAGATAAAAAGAGATGAATCTATTTTAAATAATTTTTCTTTTGTGTACCTATGTGTTTATATTATTAATGTGGATATTATTTTACACTCAGCAGTTCTGATGGCAAGATGTTCAAATATGAATTTTTACTGTAAGTCATTTTGAAGCTCTCAGGGTATTTCATTAATGATCCTCTGTATATTATCCATTTTATAGTTCATGTAATTGTTGCTTTATAAAAAGCCAATTTAAAACATTAGTGAAAACTTCTACCATTAGCATTTCTTTTAATATCCTCATTCTTTTTTTTTTTTTTTTTGGTAGAGGATAGGAAGAAAAAAAACAGCACAAAGACACTTGAGACAATAGTCTCTTCTCTTTTGTTGATAAATCTAGCTGACTTTTGTAGAGAGTTCTCTAAATTAGATTCTTTTGTCTTTAAACATTTCTATTCTAAATTGGCAGGCACCACAATTAATTAGCTTTTCAAACATTAAGAAAAAGAATGCTACAGTTACTTTAATTTTAAATTTTGCTAGATGAATTTCTCCTTTATTCACCAACAAGATTGTACAATACCCATTGCAAATTTGTGATATGTGCTATATATTTTAAGAACTCGCTTATCACATCTCACCTATCTCAACCTCTCTTATGGCCTATAGGCTAAGAGAATATTCCAGAAAAATAATCAAAAAGTGAAAAAAAAAAAAAAAAGAATGTTCCAGAGCTTGGCAAACAAACACAACAGTCTGGCCTTTTTGTTCTCCAACTTTCTCTTCTTCTGGGATCCATATGCTATATTTTAACAGAAAAAAAAATAGAATTGTTGGGATTAGCACACTGGTTTTGTGATTGCCCTGTATATGTCAATCAGAAGACTGGGATTGTATCAGGCAGGATTCTTGATTTTAAATCACAGAATCTTAGTTTGATTGGTGTAAGCAGAAATAAATCTGCTGAAAGGTTATAATTTAGGGCACTCAGTGCTCATGTGAGGAATGATCATCAAAGGAAAACTGGAGAACCCAGTTTGAAAAGAAGCAGGTGCCAAGATCCCAGTAGGAAGGTATGGCAGCCAAAAATACAGATGCTTCTAGAGAGAGAGGAAGATATTGCAGAATGGAACCATGGCCTTGGGTTTGAATGATAAAGATACATGGATAAAAGGTAAAAGATCTTCTAAGCAGCAAGATTACATGCTGAGTGTTCAGAACAAAGCATTTCAGAATGGACCCATCTCTGTGCTAGATTCCTTCTATTTTTGGTGCTATCGCTCAAATTAGTTTGATAATTAGAGAGACCTGTTTTCTTATTAGGGAAGGGGAATACATATTAAAAGTAGGTTTGTCTCATATGTGAGCTACTTCTAGACTAATAACTATGCCGAGTGATGTCGTTTTACTTTTGTTGTCCTCTATGTTTGTGAGTTCCACAGGGATAAATATAGCTCTTTTATTGTTAATATCTATCATAAAAACTGAGTAGATGTTTGTGAAGAGATCCTGGCAAAGTATCCATTCATTTATTCAACATTTACTGAGTCAGATTGTTATGAAAGAAACCCAGCTAGGGTGTGTGTGTGTGTGTGTGTGTGTGTGTGTGTGTGTGTGTATGCTAAGTTTAGGGAGGGGACAAAACTAAATAATTCATATTCTCAGCAATCTGAGAACATACATTCTCCTTAGGGCAAGTTGAATAGACAACCATTTAATAGAAATTTTTCTACAGAGTATAAAGAAAATTGAACTTGGAGTCATATAATTCTGAATTTTGTTTCTGGTTCCTGTATTTGTCTGACACAGTAAGATCTGGGGTGAATCATTCAATCCCAATGAACCCCAGTTTGTTGTCACCTCTAAAATACAGCATTGCTATGATGATTAAATGAATTATATAAAATGTCTATTAGAATGCTGGCACGAAGTATACATAAAATTGTTGTACTTTTTAAGTTTTAATGTATGTATTTTTTTAAGCTCTGGATTCTGAAATGGAGTGATTTATTCTGTGAGGATTATACTTGCCTTACTTTGCAGGATACATACTGTTGTAGTAAGTAGAGAAGAGGCAGAACATTAGAAACAAAAGCATAGTATTATTGAAATGTAGGAGCAATGATCCTGTAGGATCAAATTCAAATTGTATGAAGCTATTTCATAGTGGAAAGTTCTGGAAATGAGGCAGGTTGCCAGGCTAAGGAGTTTGGTCTTTATTCTGCCTCTAATGCAAAATGGCTGAAGCAGAAGCCTGCCATGATCTGACATGCATTAGGAAAATAAATCAATTAGAGAATGGGAGATGGGTTGTAGAAATGAGACTGATGACTAGCAGGCCAGTCAGGAAACATTTGTACTAGTGCTGGCAGGAGAGAAAGAACTGAGTTAGAAGAGTGGGGGAGGAATGGAGGGAAAGAGGCATTTCATTTCAGAGGACGTTATGGTAGTAGAAAGAACAAGTCTTGGCAAATGAGCCAGGGAGAGTTGATCATTTCAAGATTCCTTACCTGGGTCACAAAGTGATAACTGAAATAAAGAATAGGAAATAAGGAGAAAGTTTGGGGAGGAAAGATGAATTTGTTTTTGATAGGTCATATTTGATTTATCAACAGGACTTGAACTGGCAGTTGAAAATCTTGGACTGAGTTGGGAGAACAATCAGGATTTGGATTTACCCTTGAGAGTCACAGCACTAAAATGATCAGATGAAATTGGCTAGAGAAGGAGAATTGAATGAGAATGTGTGAAGTTGGGAAAGTTGAGGACAGGATTCTGTCTTGGGCAATGCAGGCATTCAGAGGATGGGTGGAAACTGAGCAGTGAGCCAGGGTGACTGGATAAAGCTCATGTAGGCTAGAGGGACACCAAAGGAGAGACACGTTTATTAGGGAGAGGGACTTGGTTACCTGCAGTATAGTCCTAGAACTGAAGTGTGACACAGGTGGGGCATATGTTGCTCTTAGCTTCTAGATGAGGAAAAGTAGCAGAAAGGATATAAGGAAGACCCTAAAATCAAATAACACATTAAAAAAATTTTTTTTTAATTTTATTTGAGAGAGAAAGAGAATATCCCAAGCAGGCTCCATGCTCAGCATGGAGGCTGACACAGGGCTTGACCCATGACTGTGGGACTTGAGCCAAAATCCAGAGTTGAATGCTCAACCAACTGAGCCACCCAGGCATCCCAAACAGTGCATTTTTAAGATTAGAATATGAGTTGCTTAACTTCAACCTGAGTTTGTCAATGTGAAAGATCTTCCAGATGATCAAGTTATGGGAAGAACGATCTGGATGTTAGTTACATGAATGTGTGTAGTTTATGAAAACCCAGTGAGTTTTACATTTAAGGCGTATGTATTTTTCTGCTCACATGTATCGTTAAAAGGGTTTTTTTAATCATAAGAAGGAGATGGAAAGAATATATTATGGTAGGGCCAAGGAAATAGTTGACTAACACATTGATGTGAGTCTCACAAAGTTTTTATTATTTTAGGGGTGCACGGGTGGCTCAGTCAAACATCCGGCTCTTGATTTCACCTCAGGTCATGATCTCACTGTTCATGAGTTTGAGTCCTGCTTCTTCAGGCTCTGTACTGACATTGAGAGCCTGCTTGGGATTCTTTCTCTCCCTCTATCTCTGACCCTCGCCTCCCCTCTATATCAAAATAAATAAATAAATAAACTTAAAAAAAGTTTTTGTAATTTTAAACCATAACCTTTTTCAAATAATCTCTTAAAGCTGTTCATTTTAGGTTTGGGGTGTGATTTATCCACACCTGAGATTAATTTCAGTGGTTCCCTTAACTGAAGGAACCAAGGCTTTGGAGTTGTTACTAATAATCTCAATAAAATCTGCATAGCATTTAATACCCATATCTAAAGACTTATACATGATATAATTTTATTCAGCCTTCACACAGACAAAGAGGCACCCACATTTTGAAGATAAAAACACTGAATGCTACATGACCCATGTTCTGTGTGATGGCAGTGCTTTTCCTCACCTGAGGTTCAAAACGTAATTCTGACTCTTACCGATGTCAGGAAAAAAACAGCATAGCTATGCATATTGTTAATACTTCAGGACTGGGAATCATTAAGAGAAATATAGTAGACATCTGCTGTTGTTTTCATTCTCAGCCTCCTTTCTCTTTTTTTCTGGAAGCAGTACCCTGTTTTCTTTTGGGGAACCAGCCATCTGTCTTTCTGTTGGGTTCTCGTGAGGTTGCCAAATATCCCCACCTCACTCCTCACCCCAACTCTAGGGGTAGAATGTGACACGTGTAGTTTTCACACCGGTTTCCCTGGGGTTTTATATTCTAATGCCATAAGAGACAAGTTCTCTCATTTGGGAGCCTCACTAGCTGAGATGAGGTAAACCTGTAGTCTCTGTAGCCATTGCCATTCTTCCACCTTCCCCCCCTTCCCCCCCCCCCCCCCCCCCACCTATAGGAGATACATCTGCAGTAGAAGAGAACCAGGCAAAGTCATAGAAAGACGCAAAGGAAGGGGGTGGGAGGGAGACAGAGAGTGAGAGAGAAAGAAAGGCAGACTATTTAAGTCATAGGTGTTAGGATTATTCATATTTTTATGTTTTGGAGGGATCATTTTGGTTAGCTTGTATTTTTCTAGTAATTTGTCCATTTTGCCTAAATTTTCAAATTTAGTGGCACACAGCTTCTCAAAATAGTCCATTCTTATCTTTTTAACATCTACAGGATTTGTAGTAAAATCTCATCTTTCATTGTTGATAATATTTATTTTTGCCTTTTATTTTTTCATGATTAATATTGCCAAGTGTTTATCAGTTATATTAGTCTTTTCAAAGAACCACTTTTTTTTGTATCCCTCTCTCTATTGTGCCTTTGTTTCAGTTATATTAACTTATACTCTTATTTCTTGTTTCCTTTAATACTTTCTTTGCATTAAACATGCTCTTCTTTTAAAATTTCTTGATATTCTTTTATCATTGATTTTCAGTCCTTACTCTAATATATTTTTAAAGGATGTAATTTTTTCTCTTTTTCTTTTAAAGGTTATTTATTTTGAGGGGAGGAGAGAAAGAATGGGAAAGGGGGAGAGAGAGAGAGGAAGAGAGAATCCTAGGCAGTGCAGAGACTGATGTAGGGCTGGATCCCATGAACCATTAGATCATGACCTGAGCAAAAATCAAGAGTCGATGTTCAACCAGGCACCCCATAAAGGATGTAAATTATTTTCTAAGCACAACTTTGTAGAAAACGTCTAAGTATTGAGGTACAGTATTTTCATTATAATTTCGTTCAAACTATTTCCTAATCCCTCTTATGATTTCTTCTTTGCTTATGAGTTATCAAATGTACAGCCTATTTTCCAAGCATGTGGTGTTTTCTAGTGAGATTTTTAGTAATTTCTAGCTTAATTCCACTAAGGTTAAAAAATATGCTCTATAATTTCAAACCTTTGAAATAGCATGTGGACCATTATATGTTAATTTTGATACATTGTGTACTTGGAAAGAATGTTATTATATAGTTATTGATTGCAATGTTCTAAAAGGTCAACTAGATCAAATTTGTAATTACATTTTTTTGTTATGTTGTATCTCTTTACTGATTGTTCTTGTTTGTCTGGTGTATTCATTCCTGCATGAAAGAATTGAATCTCCCACTAATTTCTTTATATGTTTTGAGGCTGTTTATTAATTGTGCACAAATTTTAAAATGTTTTATCTTCCTTATGGATTAACTCTTTTATCATTGAGAATAGCCATTTCATCTCAAGTGGTTCTTCTTGCATAAAGTCTACTTTGAGACTGATCGAAATACTATGATGGGTATTCTTGTGGTATATGTATTTCCTATTTTTACTTTCAACCTTTGTATATTCTGTTATTTCAGGTGTGTCTCTTGTAAGCAGCATGTGATATATATATATTTTTAATTCAGCTGAACTGTTTTTTTTGTTTTTAATTGAATAGTTTATCTACATTTGATGTTATTGATCAATTTAGTTTAAAACCATTTGTTTTCTGTTTACCCATTCTGCTCTATATTTTCCTTCTCTTATATTCCTTCAGGTGGATTTGGTATTATTTATTTTTCCATTTCTCCCCATGTGAGCTGGTTAGATACACATTCTTTTACCATTATACTATTAGTTACTTTAGTTTATAAAATGCATCCTTGAATTATTGAAGTCTAATGTGAATTACCATTTTTTACCATTACCAACTCAATGCAAGAGCTATAGTATACTTTAATTCCACTTGCTCACATTCTAGTATGTTTCCAACCTTTGTTATGGGTTAGTGCCTTTCCCCCAAGCTAGCCCCCAGTCCTTGAAAGGTATTTTTCTACTGTCTTCTGATGTCTGTTACTTCAGTTGAGAAGTCAGCTCTCAGCTGTCAGTCTTATTGTCCACACCTCCTTGCAGTTAATATATATTTTTTTAATCATATATCTTTTTTTAAGGTTTTCTCTTTGACTTTGGTCTTCAGCAATTTTACTATAATATACCTAGCTGGGTTGTTTTCTTTTTATTGATTCTTCTTAAGGTTCATAGCATTTTGAAAAATGTTTTTATTTATTTTTGAGAGAGAGAGAGAGAGAGAGCACACACAAGTTGGGGAGGGGCAGAAGAAAGAGGAGGGGGGCAGAGGATCCAAAGCAGGCTCTGCACCCATAGCAGTAAGTAAGCCCAATGCAGGGCTTGAACTCACAAACGGTGAGATTATGACCTGAGCCGAAGTTGGACACTCAACTGACTGGGCCACCCAGGTGCCCCTGTTCACAGAATTTTTTAAAAAATTAGTAGCTTAGGGGCGCCTGGGTGGCGCAGTCGGTTAAGCGTCCGACTTCAGCCAGGTCATGATCTCGCGGTCCGTGAGTTCGAGCCCCGCGTTGGGCTCTGGGCTGATGATGGCCCAGAGCCTGGAGCCTGCTTCCGATTCTGTGTCTCCCTCTCTCTCTGCCCCTCCCCCGTTCATGCTCTGTCTCTCTCTGTCCCAAAAATAAATAAACGTTGAAAAAAAAAAATTAGTAGCTTACAGTATTTGATCAGTTTTTGAAAATGCTTTGTAATCATCTTTTCAAATATCGCCATTGCCCCCTTTTTCTATTTATCTACTTAGATTTAAATTACACGTATGTTGGGACGCCTGGGTAGCTCAGTCAATTGAGCATCCAACTCTTGATTTTGGCTCAGGTCATGATCTCATGGTTTGTGAGATCGAGCCCTGAGTTGGGCTCTGCACTGACAGCATGGAACCTGCTTGGGATTTTTGCTCTCCCTCTCTCTCTACCTCTCCCCAGCTCGTGTTCTCTCTCTCTCTCTCTCAAAGTAAATAAATAAACATTAAAAAATAAATTACATGGATATTAATCTTTTCGTTTGTGCATGTCCTATAAATTTGACATGCTCTTCATTTTCTATCATTTTTTTCTCCTTCTTTTGATTTTTTTTTTTTTTTTTAATTTTTTTTTTTTTCAACGTTTATTTATTTTGGGGACAGAGAGAGACAGAGCATGAACAGGGCAGGGGCAGAGAGAGAGGGAGACACAGAATCGGAAACAGGCTCCAGGCTCCGAGCCATCAGCCCAGAGCCCGACGCGGGGCTCGAACTCACGGACCGCGAGATCGTGACCTGGCTGAAGTCGGACGCTTAACCGACTGCGCCACCCAGGCGCCCCTTCCTTCTTTTGATCTTAATATTTGACGCATCTTCCAATTCTCTGATTTTTTTCCTTCAGTTCTGTATGACATACTGGTATATATATTTACAGAGTTCTTAATTTCAATTCTAGAATTTACATTGTCTTTGTTTTCATCATTGTTAACTCGGCTTAATTTTATCAAGTTATTTCACTATTTAATCTCAGTTATTTTGAAGTTTCTATCAGAAACATACAATAACTGGATTTCTCATGGGTCTTTATGCACTGTCTGTTTTTTTTTTCCTCTTGTTATTTGGTCAGGTTTTTTTAATATGCTGATTATTTTTTATTGAGTCTCATATATTGTATTGTCATATATAGTAAAAGAAAACTCGTGAGATGTTTTGAGGTTAAATGAATGTTCTTTTTCCATGTAGGAGTTAGATTTGCTTCTGACCAGTAGCTTGGTCAAATGCCAATCACCTCAATCCTTTAAGGGGTTGAGCTGACCTAAGGCTTTTCTTAGGTTCTTATGAGGGCTGATCTGTTTTCCTTTTAACACTTACTTGTAGGCTGAAGTGCCCTGGGGTCCCTAATGACATCCTATGTCTTCACCTAAGGCTATTAATCCCTGGAAGACTCTAAACTCAAGTTTTTGTTGCCTTTTCCTGTGCAACTTTTAAATATTTCATCCCATCTGTAAGCCTTTCAGCTGCTGCTTTGGGGGTAAACTTCTCTTGGCTCCCCTTCTTTCAGACTCTTGGCCATGAAGCTTCTCTTTATCTTAATGACTCTCTGATGACTTCAAACGTACAGTTTTGTATATTTTGTTCAGCTTTTATAGGTATTTTCAACAGGCACTTGGTGAGAAACAAAGTGATTTCCATTGCCAGAAGCAGAACTCTGCTTCATTTTTGAAGAACAAAAACTTTATCTTTGTTTGTTAGATTACCCATTTTCTGGAAGTCACTGGCTTCATTATAATGAAATGATTAACAATACCTGCTAGAGGGAAACAGTGGTTGGAAATCCCACTAGCTAATTTTCATGATCCAGGATGTCAGGAGATACCATTGTAGGAGACCTGACCAAACATGGCAGGAGCCAAGCCCTGTGCTGACGTAGGACGGTGATAAAGTGAGTCTGAGATTCAGATGCACAGGGCTGGCCAGCCCCATCCTCTGGTGCAGCAAAGGATGAAGCAAATTCTGAGGGGAGCTTAGGAGGCCAGTGTTCCTGGATTAGCCATCTCATTACAGGCTTAAAGAGGATGAGTTATTTATCAATTGATATACTTCCAGCCTCTCTCAGAATTGGCTTTTAGAACTGATGTCTGATCTTGTAGGTGTTGGATTTGGTTACAAGGAGCGAGGAAACCAGAGAAAAAGAAAAACTTATGGTTCCCAATACAAACATACTTAATCCTTTCCTACCAATGTGACCTATTTTATGTCATTCACTAGAACCTTACTATTATTATAGTATTTTTTGTATGCAGGTTGTTAAGGTATTCTGAGAGAGACTTTGATTTTTTAACTTAATTTTCTCTGTTGTGTTTAGCATGAGAGTACCTAAAAAGTGAGTGATTAAAATATATGTCAGATAGATAGACATATATGTCTATATATGTCAGATAGATAGATAGATAGATAGATAGATAGATAGATAGATGGATAATCTCTATTGGCTAGACTGATGTTGGAGTCAGCCTTAGAATATGCCTGACCTTTTTGTATTTTGGGGTCCTACACTTGCCTTGAGGGTGAGGCAGGAGTAAAGTAAGGAATGGCATACAGAAACTCTTCCATTTTCTCCTATTTTCTGTTTTTCTCCTTTCCTCTCTTGAGCTTTCTTCTCCTGAGACGTAGCAGACTGTCCATAAAGGGGCAAAGGATTAGTTTCATAAGTAAAGATTAATGTTTTGATCAGGCTGTTTAATGTACCACAAGTTCATCTCTGTCAATTTATTTGAAACTAATTATTTAAAGCTAAGCCCTGGATGACTTCTGTTTCTGAGAGGTAGAACAGGCATACTTTTCCCTGTTCATCCTGCTAAGTACAACTACAAAGTCTGAATACTATATATAAAAAATACATAAGGAGACTCTGAAAAGTGGAGAAAATAAACAGGCTCTCTAAGGTCTTTAGAACCTGAGACAGCATCGTGATAAGCTTTGAAAGCTGAAGAGCTGCTGGCATCCCAGAAAGGTCCACAGACACAGAGGACAATATAAAACCAAAACAAAACCCAAGCCAAACCAAAACAGTAAGAAATGCCTGCTCTCTCTAATTCAAGGAGCAAGAAAGGGGCAGCCTTGTAAGACAGAAACTTCTTAGACAATAATCTCCAGCCAAATACCACAGAAAAAAATGTGGCCCCACCACTATTCATGTAAGAAGAGGCCCAGGGGGATACTTGAGACTTTCACCTCCTGAGGCTGTAATGAGGTGAACAAATACCATCAGCAGCCTGATGACAGAGAAGTCCAAGTGGGGTGTTTGAATTTATATCTCCATTCTGGTTGATAGAAAGCATTCCTTTTCACCACAGGAACAACTTTTACACACATAAATGGTCCAATTCATCACAAAGTACCACAACTAACTCAATATGAAATAGATAATTTGAATAGCACCATAACTATTAAAGAACTTGAATTTATAATGTTTTAAATATTTTTTTGTTTATTTAGTGTGTGTGTGTATGTGTGTGTGTGTGTGTGTGAGAGAGAGAGAGAGAGAGAGAGAGAGAGAGAGAGAGAGGGAACATGAGTGAGGAGAGGGGCAGAGAAAGAGAGGGGTGGGGACCAAGGATCTGAGGTGGGCTCTGTGCTGACAGCACAGAGCCAGAGGCGGGGATTGAACTCACAAATCCTGAGATTATGACCTGAGCCAAAGTCAGATGCTTAACCCGCTGAGCCACCCAGGCACCCATAGGCCCATTTGATTTCATTGGAGAATTCCACCCGGTGTTTAAAGAATTAACACCAATTCTATAGAATCTCTTCCAGAAAACAAAGAAACAGTACTTCCTAATTCATTTTCTGAAGCTAGTATTATATTTATGCCCAAACCAAAGATGATTCAAAAACAATAATGACAACAAACTGTAGACCCATATATTGCATGAATATACATGAAAATATCCTTAATAGAATATTAGCAATTAAAATTCAGTAATATATAAAAAGTTAAACTCTATTACCAAGTGGAATTTATTCCAGAAATGCAAAGCTGTTTTAATATTTGAGAGTCAGTCAGTGTATTCCACCCTATTAAGAGGCTAAAGAAGAAAAAAATTCCATGATCATATCAAATGGTTCAGAAAAAGCATTTTAAAAATTCGATAATTATTTATGATAAAAAATTCTCATAAAAATTACAGTAGGGGGGAATTTTCTCAATCTGATAAAAACATCTACCAAAAAACCCCCAAACAAAATAAAACAAAACAAAAAACAAAATGAAAGAGAGTCATGCAGAGTAGGAAGGAAGAAACAGGACTGCCACTATTTTCAGATGCAATGACATAGAAAATCCTAATAATCTACAAAATAACTCCTAAAATCAATTAGTGAATTCAGTAAACACAGGATATAAGATAAACATACAAAGACCTATTGTATTTCTCTATAAGCACATGGATATGGAAATTAAAAGCCATTTACAATCATTCACAATTTTAAAGAAGTAAGTATTTAGGTGTAAATATAACAAAATGTGCAGGGTTTATATGCTGAAAACTACACAATACTGATCAAGGAAATAAAAGAAAGTCTAAATAAATAGAGAAAAATATCTTCTTTTTTTTCATTTTTTACTTAAGACAACAGAAATTTATTCTCTCATAGTTCTGGAGACTAGAATCTGAAATCAAGGAGTCAATAGGATTGATTCCTTTCTGGAGGTTCTCTGGGAGAATCTACTCCTTGTTTTCTTCCTAGCTTTGTTCTTAGTGGCAATCCTTGGCATTGTTTGGCCTGTAGACTCATTACTCCAATCTATGCCTCTGTGTTGTCACACGGCGTCCTCATCTCTGTGTGTCTGTATCCAAATTTTCTTTGCTTTATGAAGAAGCCAGACCAGTCATTGGATTAGGATTTATGATTACATCTGCAAAGACCTTATTTCCTGCAAAAATCACATTTATAGGTTTCAGGGTTAAAATTTCAGTATGTCTTTTTGAGGGACACAATTCAATCCATAATATTATACCTTATTTTTAATTATATTTTCAGAGATTGGAAGACTTAAAACTTTACTATTTGATATCTTTACTATTTGATATCTTTACTATATCAAATCCTTCCAAACTGACTTACAGATTTAACACATTTCCTAGAAAAATCCCAATGTGATTTTTATAGTATTATAGTATTATATAATATATTCATTATAGTATATGTATAGTATAGTATGTGGTATAGTATTTATTAGCCTAAAACTCATATGGAATTCAAAGAAACTAGAATAGCTAAAACCATTTAAAAAGAAGAATAAAGTGGGAAGAATCAGTGTACCTGATTTTAAGACTTAGTATACTGCTACATTATGAAACTGTAGAATTAACAGTGGGATACACACATAGATCAATGGAACAGAATAGAGAATTGGAAATATATCCACGCAAATATGACCAACTGAATTTGACAAAGAGTCAGAAACAAGTCAGTGGAGAAAAGACGATCTTTTAGTAATTAATACTGGAGCATTTAGATGTTCATAGACCAAAAAAAAAAAATGAGAGTCTCAAAGTCTGATAGCTTATATAAAACTCAAATATATTAACCAAAAATGGATCAGACTTAAATATAAAATATAAAAGTATAAACCTTTTTAAAAAAAGAAGAGAAAATCTTCAGTGTTTGGGCCAAGGCAAATAGCTATAAGACTTGATACCAAAAGGCTCTGTGCTGACGGCTCGGAGCCTGGAGCCTGTTTCGGATTCTGTGTCTCCCTCTCTCTGACCCTCCCCCGTTCATGCTCTGTCTCTCTCTGTCTCAAAAATAAATAAATGTTAAAAAAAATTTAAAAAAAGAGGGTGAAAAGACCAGCTACAGACTAGGAGAACATAATTGCAAACTCCATATCTGACAAAGGCCTAGTATCTAGAAAATATATACAGAACTTAGAAAATTCAGCAGTACAAGAAACAAGCAGTGCAATTAGAACATGGGCAAAGATAGGAAGAGATATTTTACTAGAGATGTACAGATAGCAAATAAGCACATGAGAATATGTCCAACATTATTGTCAACGAGCGGAATACCAGTCAAAACCACAATAACGTGTCACTCTACACCTATCAGAATGGTAAAATAAATAAATAGTGAAAACTCCAGTGGCTGGTGATAATGAGGAGGCATGTAAACACCTGTATATTGCTCACGGTAATGTAAATTAGTCATTTTGGTTTAGTCATTTTGGAAAACAGTCTGGCAGTTTCTGAAAAACTAAACACACACCTACTGTACTCCTGGGCCTTCTTCAGAGAAATGATAACTTATGTTCACACCAAAACCTATACACAGGTGTTATAGGACCTTCATTAATAACAGTTCCAAATGGGAAACAATTCAGATGTCCTTCAGTAAATGATTGGTGAAGCAAATTGTGGTACAGCCATACCATGGAATACTACGCAGCAATAGAATGAAACCAGTGATCGATATGGGCAACAGCCTGTATGACTGATTTTCCAGAGAGTTATGCTAAGTGAAAAAAGCCAACAAAAAAGTTACCTACTACATGGTTTTATTTACACAGCATTCTTGAAATGCCAAAAGTAGAAAGATTGAGAAAGTAGATGGGTGTGGTTGCTAGGAGTTAAGGAGAGCGTGTGGTCAGAGGAGAAGTGAGTGTGGCTGTAATGGCATCTTGAAGGTCTGGTGGTAATAGAAATGGTCTGTAGCTTTACTGTATCATGTTAATATCCTGATTATACTATAGTTTTGCAAATGCTACCATTGGGGGAAATTGAGTTAAGGGTGCATGGTATCTTGCTGTATCATTTCTTAAAAACATTTTTTTAATGCTTATTTATTTTTGAGAGAGAGAGAGAGAGAGCCGAGCAGGGGAGGGGAAGAAAGAGAAACAGAGAGAGAGAGGGAGAGAGAGAGGGAGAGAGAAAGATATGGGGACACAGAATCTGAAGCCGGCTCCAGGCTCTGAGCTGTCAGCACAGAGCCCGACTTGGGAGTCAAAATCACGAGCTGTGAGATCATGACCTGAGCCGAAGAGTGATGCTTAACCGACTGAGCCACCCAGACTTGCTGTATCATTTCTTACAGCTGCATGTGAACCTTACTATATTAAAATAAAAATTACATTAAAATGTAATAATTGAATAAATTGTTAAGATGAAGAACTTAAATCCATGAATATATTGACTGAGACAACCACTTGCTGACCGAGCTCCTTGATCTCATCTAATTTCTACTTCATTATTGCAGACCATTTCTTGTTCTTAGTGTCCATTATCTCAGCCTCCTCAGCTACACTGTGGACCACTGGAGCATGTCTTTTATATGCCTTTTGTCCATATTCTCCATGACTCCTAGCATAGCGCTGAGCAGGTGGAAGTGGACCTCTGTTAATGTTTTTGGCAGTTGGATAAATAACTGAAATAGAAGGCATTGTCACAAATGAGTTAGAAATCTAAAACTAAAATAATAGGATATTTCTATTTTGTTTCTTCATCCTGAATAAAACCAAAGAGATAATAAGGGTTAGATTTATAGAGCAGGTGCATTGTATTGGCTGAGTGTTTGAATTTCTGCTGAATTTCTGAACATTCAAAGTACTTTTGTGTTTCCTCATACAATTTTAAGCTAATTTTTTGAGGTAGTCAATAGGAAGGGATTCTTATCCTCTTTCTAAATAAGTAAGTCACTTATGAGCGGGGTTGATTTACTATGTAAGGTCACACAGCAATGTTGTCACAGAACTATGACATCAGTCAATACCAGTCCTAGGCCTTTTTCTCAGTTTTCCAAGACTGTCACTAAGGTGATTCTTACTGTTCCTATCACTGATTTCTACTCTTAAACATGGTTTCTTTGTAAAACTTGTGAGGAGGGTTAATAAAACTATGATCATGAAATTACTTAAATAAAATTTTAATGGATTGAAAGCTGAAAATCATATTTTTATTACTACTGTGTTATAATACTTTGCTTTAAAAAGTAACCTTATAATTGATATTACCTTTTCATTTTTGTACATATTTCATGTTTATTAAAATTAAATGCTTTTTTTCTGAAAAACTACCAAACTTTTTAAAAAGTAGATTGATTATATCAATAATTAACCATATTCACTTGTGAAAAGCATTGCGTGTAATTAGTTAAGGTCTTCTTGTGTGTGTGTGTGTGTGTGTGTGTGTTTTCAGAAATGAAAGGACTAGAATGGAAATGATAAAAATCTAACTTTACTTTTATCCTCAGATAAAGCCGTAATGCAATCAATGTGGTATACCTTTGATAGTCCATACCCTGTGATCTAACATCAAACTCAATAATGGAATTACACTAAACAATCTTTATGTTAGATGAAGGGAAACAGATGCTTGAAGGTGAATAGAGCCTTAGACAGTAACTTTTAGTTTTCTTATTTTAGAAATGAGGCAAGGTAAATGGCAGTATGCACTTGGTTAGTGTTGGTTTCTTCAAAAAGGCATGAAGTGGGGCAGCCACCCTGAGCCTGAAGGGTTTGACCTTTGGCATCCCACCTTTATTGAGCTGTACACCACAGGTAGAACTGACCCTGAAAAGAACTGTCATTTATCACACACAATTGAAATGCTTTCTGTAAAGACTGCCTCTTTCCTGAAATAATTGTATGCTGGCATTTTATAATTTTTCCTCCTGAAATTAACACTTGAGAAAAAGTATACAATCTCTAATTTTGAGTTCAACTCTTACTTCACTTACTAGCAGTAAAGCCTTGGAAACTCATTCAAAAAGAAATATATTGGGGCACCTGGGTGGCTCAGTTGGTTAAGCATCCACCTTCAGCTCAGGTCATGATCTCGTGGTCTGTGAGTTCGAGCCCCACGTCGGGCTCTGTGCTGACAGCTCAAGCCCGGAGACTGCTTCGGATTCTGTGTCTCCCTCTCTCTCTCTGTCCCTCCCCTGCTCACACTCTGTCTCTCTTCCTCTTAAAAATACATATACATAAAAATTAAAAAAATATATATATATATTTAAGTAATATCTGTACCCAACATGGGGCTCAAACCCAGAACCCCAAGATCAAGAGTTGCATGCTCTTCCAATGGAGGTGCCCCAGCCATGGACAAGTCATTTATCTACTCCAAGCTTAGCTTTCTTTGTCTATAGATAGAGATCTATTATCTACATCACAGGATTGTCAGGAGGATAAAATCAGGTGACATACTGTGTCTGATTTCCAGTAAGTAAGATCTTAGTATATGTTGAACCTAAACTGAGATCTCATTTGTAATACTAAAATTTCCCCTATTTATTGTCTTTTTTTTTTAGTTCTTCTCTCCTCTGTAACATCTACCCTTCCTTTTTTAAAATGATAATAATGACAGAGGTTTATACTGAATACTTTTCTCTGTACTATAACCTTTGCATACTTGAAAAACAACATGGTTACAGTTTTCTTATCTCTAAACTGGGCAATCTATTCTTCTTCAGTATTTTGGAGAAGCCATTGGGATATGATATAAAAGAACATAAGTTACCATGAGGATAATGTGAGAGAATCATGATACCAGGCAAATGGAGTTAAGACAAAAGACCACAAGATCCATCATCTATTTCTTTTCATTCAGTGTGGAATTCATTGTCACAGTTGTATGCTAATGCCAGATAAGGAGCATGTTCAAGAAATGGATTTTTTGAGAGAAAAGAAGTTTATGAAGTTCCACAAGAATCAGGTAAAAATGCTAGAAAAAACATCTTAGATGACGGATCTTGTGATCTTTTACATAATCAAAATTAATAACTTTTTCATTTTAAAAGAAGCCATTAAGATAATAAAAGAGAAGTTGTAGATTAGGAGAAAATACATGCAAAACATATATATCTGACAAAGGACTTGCATCTAGAATAGACAAAAAATTCTTACAACTTAAAGAAAAGCAACCCAGTTAAATGGGCAAAAGCTTTGAAAAGACATTTCCACAACGAACATCTACAAATGGCAGATAAACCTCTCTGAAAGGATGTTTAACATCACTAGTCATTAGGAAGAAGCAGTTAAAATACAAGGAAATACCACTGTCCACACACTAGAATGGCTGTGATCAAAACAACTGCAGTAGCAAATGTTGATGGGAAATGTGGAGAAACTATAACTTACATTTTTGCTGGTGGGAATGTAAACTGTAGAGACACTTCGGAAGACAGTTTGTCACTTTTTTAAAAAGTTCACTATACCTAACTATATAGTACAGCAATTCTACTCCTAGTTATTTACTCAAGAAAAGAGAAATGAAGAAAAAAATCTACACAAAGGTTACATGTGAATATTCATAGCAGCATTATTCATGAGAGTCGAAGTTTGGAAACAAATTGAGTGTCCATTAGCTGGTAATAGATATAGAAAATGTGGTATGTATTTTTCTTAAGTTTATTTATTTATTTTGAGAGAGAGAGAGAGAGAGAGAGAGAGAGAGAGAGAGAGAATATGCATGTGTGCACATGGAGGAGGGGCAGAGAGAGAAGGTGAGAGAGAATCCCCAGCAGGCTCTGTGCTGATGCATGGAGACTGATGTGGGGCTCGATCTCACCAACTGTGAGATCATGACTGGGACCAAAATCAAGAGTTGGACGCTTAACTGACTGAGGCACCCAGTTGTCCCAACAAAATGTGGTAGGTATATTGATGCGATAGTGCTATGTGGGAAAAAAGAGAGAGAGAGAGAGAGAGAGAGTCTACTGATACATGTTAACAACATGGGTGAACTAAGAAAAATTATATAAACTGAATGAAGACAAACACAGCAGAACAAATACTGTATGATATAATTTGTATGAAATGACTAGAAAAAACATTTAAAGACACAGAAAGTACATTAGCAGTTGCCTAGGATTGGGTGGGGATTGGTTATTGATTTCAAATAAGCACAAGCAAATCATTTGGAATGGTGGAAATGCTATAAAACTGAATCCTGGTGATGTTTGCACACTATATATGTTCCTAAAATAATTGAATTATATACCTATATGGGGTGAATTTTAAATTTCACTTCAAAGAAAATTTAAAAAATATGACTTTTTAAAAATTTAACAGTTTTTAATGGGAGTCTGTCTGCAATGCATGTGGTTATTTTTACACCTATATTTAACTTATCACTGACTTTGGAACTTGACCTTTGCCAAGATCCAACTCCACTGTTTTGTTTTAATTCAGAGTAACAGACAAATCACAAAATATGCAGTAAGGTTACAGGTAGTGTTTTATTCACGTTTTTCCTAAACAATAAAATTTACTTTTTTTTTGCATTAAAGTTCCATGAGTTTTGTCAAATACAGTGACATAACCACCATCACAATCAAGATAACGGACTATTCCATCATCCCCCAAGATTCCTTCATACTATCCTGCTCTAGTCAGTACTTCTCACCTCTCCCATCCCTTGGAAACCTTTGATCTGTTTTCTGTCCCTATATTTTTGCCTTTATAGATGGAATCATATATCATAGATGGAATCATATATCATAAAGCCTTTTGAATGTGTCTTCTTACACTTAGTGTAACACATTTGAAATTCATTCATGGTATTGCATATATCAGTATTCTTTCTATCCATTTGTATTGCTGAGTCATATTGTATTTTGTGGATGCCATTGTTTCTCTTTTCACCTGACGAAGAGTCTTTGGCTTGTTTCTAGATTTTTGAATTATGAATAGATTCTCTATAGGCTTTCATGAACAGGTTTTTAGATGAGCACAAAAGTTTTTTGAGTAGGTAAGAGTGATTTAACATCTAGTTACTAACATCTGTTTATTTTCTTTCAAAATTTGTAGGATTTTATAGTGATGGTCCCTTTTACTATCCCCGATATTGGTGATTTGTTTCTTCTCTTTTTTCTCTTGATCAAACTAACATTTGTCAATATATTGATTTTTTTTTTTTGAAGAACCAACCTTTGATATTCTCTATTGGTTTTCTGCTTTTGATTCCACTGGTTTATCCTCTTAAATATATTTCCTTACTTCTCTTTGTTTTGGGTTTAATTTGTTCTTCTTTTCCCACCTTTTAAGATGGAAACTTGGATTTTTTTTCTTAATTTATGTGCTTAATGCTATGAATTTTCCCCTAAGCAATGTCTTGGATACATCCCACAATATTTAATATGTTGGGTTTTCATTTTCATTCAACTCAAAATATTTTCTAGTTTTCCATGTGACTTTTTTTTTTTGTTGGTGGTGGTTCATAGTTATCTAGAAGCATGTTTTTAATTTCGAAACATGGGGGATTTTCCAGCTATCTTTCTATTCCTGGTTTCTAGTTTAATTTTACTATGGTTAAGTAATTTGTATGGTTCTAATTTTTATGATTTCTTAATGTTTGTTTTATGCCCAGAATATGGTCCATTTGATGAGTGTCCCAAATACACTTAGGAAGAATGTGCATATCACCTCTGTCAGCTTGGTTGGTACCATTGATCAAGTTTTCTGTATTCTTACTTATTTCCTATTTGTTATATTGATTACAGAGAAAGAAATGTTGAAATCTCCATCTACAATTTTGGATTTTAAAATTTCTTCTTTCAGTTTTATTAGTTTTTTGCTTCATGAATTTTGAAGCTCTGTTTTAAGCGGTCATAGAGACTTCATGTTAAGATCGGATAAATTCTACAGAGAAAGAAACAATAGAATTATCTCTTGATTCCTCTTTATGAAGTTACTTTAAAAGCAGAATTATTTTCATGCATAGACCATGTAGACATGGTTTCTTTCATTCTGTCCTTTAGATTGACTTGGTGGTTCTCAGACTTTAAAGTTAAAAATTCTACAGGATTGTAGACTCAAATCCATGTGTACTTCATGGATGATTTCAGGAATATACAAGGATAAATTTTACTCTATTGATTTTTTTTCTCATATATTTACTTTAGAGCTCAGTCTCCTATAAAAATACACCTGCACAATATTTTCTTTCTCTTTTATTGTACTTGGGAATATCCAAATTAAATGTTGCTTTCTCATCCAAATTTCTATGAACTACTTTTTTCCTAGTAGATTAATCTGGGCTTCCATAGCTCTTCAATCACATCTCTATAATGACATCTGAAATTCTATGATTTTTGATATATCTATGAACTTCTGAGAATAACTTAACCATATGCTTCTCTATTGTTTGTCATAGCAACCTGACCTGTGGTTGTGTTTTAGGGATTGCTTTTAGATAAATAGATGAATAAACTCATATAATTTTCTGTTACTTTCAACAAAGTGGCTAGGTAATTTATATTTTCTTGGGTGTTGACCTCACTTAATAATTATGGAGTCATGATCCTTAGCAGGATACTTCACTCAATATATTTTTTTGCTGATTAATTAACCACCCTGTTTATAATCTTTGAGTGCACAAATTGTCCAGTCAGGTACTAGATAACATCCATTATTTCTGTGCTTATCCCTTCTCTGTTGACATACTTAGAATCCTTATAGGTGAGTTACTGCCAGTGGGTAGCTCTTCACTCCCATCATCCAGTGCTCTGTCCACCTGCTTCAAGTAGGCAACACTATCACTTCTAGCTATTTCTGTCTCTTTCTTGAATGAAGCCACAGATGTGCTTTGGTTTGAAGATGCCTATGGGATGTCAGGTTCTTTGATGTCCTTCATGTGCCAAGGCCATACAGAAGTAGAAAGAATGCTCTTTTTCATTAATGCTCCACTTTTCCACATGGTTCGCATATAGTTCTCTGGTGTTTTCCCATGTTTTTCTACACATGATCTCTCCTTCCCACTTCCTGACAAAATTCAGACAGGAATGTATGGGAGGACTAGACTGGAGGACAGATTTGAACTCATAGAATCAGTCCTCTTCTCTACAGTTTGGCTTTGTACTTACCCCAGCTTGACTCCTTTCTTGAGAGTGATTTTCCCTGCCAGGAGACTTTTTTTTTTATTTTTTTTTTATTTTTAAAAAAAAAAATTTTTTTTTCAACGTTTATTATTTATTTTTGGGACAGAGAGAGACAGAGCATGAACGGGGAAGGGGCAGAGAGAGAGGGAGACACAGAATCGGAAACAGGCTCCAGGCTCTGAGCCATCAGCCCAGAGCCCGACGCGGGGCTCAAACTCACGGACCGCGAGATCGTGACCTGGCTGAAGTCGGACGCTCAACCGACTGCGCCACCCAGGCGCCCCAAGAGACTTTTTGATACCATATGTCGATAGACTGACTGCAGGCCTGACTCACCTGTCTTCCACACATACTTAGATGGCTGAATTCCAGGGGTCATTACAGCTGTGACAAATGGAGCATGGTTACTGTACTTTGGGCATCCACAGGACATATTTAGTTATTTGCAACAGGATGGGCCAGACCAGAAACATCCTAGTCCTCTTTGCTGAGATGGAGTGAATGAAGGTAGCTGGGCTGAGCCTTTTGTAAGTGCCGACAGTGCAAACGAAATACCACAGATAGCACACACCCAAATCATACTGCAAGTCGCTGATAGTGTAATAGACACATGTGTGAAGTCCAAAGACTGGGAAGCTGGAACATGATTTACTTGTACGTCCAAGCAGTAAGGCATGTGGACTTTGGGTGCTCTCTAACAGAGAGAAGGGCTTGGCCACCAGACTCAGTTTTGAGTCTGGGCTTCAGGTTTTAGATAAGGGACTAGATAAGGGACATGGCAGGGATCAAATGCTAGCAGAGGGTTATTAAAATGAAGGTAAGTGAACGGGGACTAGAGCATGTTATGCATACACTTATCCATTCCTTTTTTCAAAAGACATTTCTGGGAACCTAAATGTGCCAGGTGCTATGTTACAAAGCAGCTTGTTCATAAGATCTGGAAAACTAAGGCCCAGGAATGTGATGCAAACTCAGTTTTCAAAGCAGAGACACGATACCAAGGTCAGAATAGCAGCAAATGTAGCTCTGTGCTGACACCTGAAAGTCACTGTGAGCTGTCATTTAGAAAGCATTCCTATCCATACCAACACTGATGTAGCATCTATTATATGCTGGGAGTGTGTGTTAAATGATTTATATGCATCATTTCATTCAATTCTTTCCACTGCTTTGTGAGACGCATATTGTCTCCTTTTTTATAGTTGAAGAAATTGGTCATCAATCATTGCTGTGACAAATGGATTTCTCTGGGGCTTACTTAGCTTTTTGCAACAGGATGGCCCATACCAGGAAGGTCCTAGTCCTGTAAGCTGACATGCAGCAGACAGGAGCTGAGTCGATCCTGTTGCTGGTGCTGATGTCAGGGACCCAGCTCAGGGTAATGAAGTGATTTAGTCAGAGTCCCCAAATCATGGGATTGAAGGAGAGTGAGAATTTCCAACCCTGCTTTTCTTACCTGCCAGTGCTGTTGATTGTATTGCCATGATGTGCTAAGCCTCGCTGGTCAGCTAAGATGCAGGGCACTGTGTCCTTACTGTACAGGCTCCACACAACATTCTTTCAGAATTCTTATGCTTCTTCCCATTATTCTTCTGTGTTCTCCCGTAACGTGTTTTCACCATCAGTATGTCTTCTTCTAGCAGTTCTGACTTTTCACTGCAATCAGCAACTTTTGACTTATAGGCTAAGAAACAAGATCATAGTAATAGCTGATATTTATTGAACACTGGCTACCTGGCAGGTTCTGTGCTAAGTTTTATCTCATTTAATTCTCAATACTGTGTGGTAGAGGTAGTATTCTTTGTTTTAAATAGACTTTAGTTTTTAGAGCCATCTTAGATTCACAGCAAAATTTAGAGTAAGGTACAGAAATTTCCTATATTCTCCCTGTCCCCATACACACATATAGCCTCCTACATTATTAACATTCTCTACCAGAGTGGTGCATTTGTTACAGTCGATGAATGCACGTTGTCCTGTCATAAATACCCAAAGTCCATAGTTTACATTAGAGTTCACTCTTGTACATTGTATGTGTTTGAACAAATGCATAATGACATTTGTCTACAATTATGGTATTATATAGAATAGCTTCACTGCCCTAAAAACACCCCCTGTACTGTATCTATTCATCTCAACCTCTGACCCGTGGAAACCACTTATCTTTTTACTGTCCCCTGAGTTTTGTCTTCTCTGGAATGTCACGTAGTTGGAATCACATAGTATGTAACCTTTTCAGATGTAACCTTCTTTCACTTAGTAACATGCATTTCAGTTTACAGAGGTACTGTTCTTCCCAATTTATAGATGAAAAAAAATATAATCTGTGAAAGCGGAATGACCTGCCTGGGATTATACAAAAAGCGAGTGGCAGATGTGTCTGACTGCAGAGCTGGAGAGAGCTCCTGACTCCCTGTGTCCATGCAGCTCTCTCCAGGATGGTGGTGGAAAGGACAGACGTCGAGTTGGTAGCAGAGTCAGGAAACTCCAACTTCAAGCCCTTTTGACTCCTGATTTTCTACAATGGCATGCTGCTTCTCAAATGAGGTGTTATTGTAATAGAAGAGGGATTATAGAGACAGAAACCTTATTCTCTGTTTGGAAACATTGTTCCACACCCAAGCTATTCTCTAGAGATTTCCTTGCAGCATTGTGCTTCTTTGTGGTTGCCATGCAACAAGAATGGGTATCGAGTTGGGTTTCTTAAAGTTGATGCTCTGGAACTAATTTTTATTTTAAGGGAGAACAAACCACATGTATACGCACATACACACTTTATGTTACTGTGTTTATTTTTCACTTTCTGTATTTACCAAAAATTCTACTAAAGATTCTTACCCACCTTATATCTGAACCACACTGATGGGTGGATGACTGTGAATCGTATGTGACCTCATAACATTTTATCAATTCCCTTTTATTGTAATGTTAGATTATTATTTACTATTTCATATAATGAAACGCATCTCCTTGACTAGATTTTAGGACCCCTGGAGGTCAGGAAATGTATATGTATATGTGTATCTTACTTTTCTGATAGTACCTATCAGAGTGTATCTTATGAGTATGATTTAATGTATATTTGCCAGTTAACCTATCACTAAAACTGAATTGTACTAACAATACACCATATAAAAAGAAACCCGAGGCAAATTCTTGTGAATCAAAAAACTGTCATATTTTCATGTTTTTCTGGAAGTTGGTGGAGAACTGGAATAACATGCTTTTTAGGAAGACTAGAAATCATTAGACCTTCTTTTGGTAATTACTATGTTGAGGGAAACTGTGGATCACATGTTGTCCGTCTGAATCTGTGTGGTAATGAATCGTGTGTTTGTGGAGATTTAATATGCAGTAGTATTATGAATAATGGAAGGCCTTTGCATCTGGAATGGGAGTTACCTGCCTTTGGCACTGTGCTTAGTTGTGGCCTCCTTGTTCCAATATGTCAAGTGAGAGTGATAATAGCCCTTTACTTGCCCAAATTTGGTACTACAATGACTCATAACATTAACTGATCATAAATCATCTCATCAACCAATGTTTTTGAGAATATAAAAAATAGTAGACATTTGTTAAATCCTAAGACCGTATATGTGAACATATCAGGCATGTTCCCAACCCTCCTAAAGCTTACTGCGGTAGACATGTGGCCCCTGAAGCAGCATGGTGGAAGGTAATTAGCATGTGAGCTTCAGGCTGAGCTACCATGGAGTAGGCACCTTCAGAATTCTACCCAGTGAGCACTGAAGAGATACAGCTCCTTTGGGTGCATATCAATCCTACAGTAGGATCTATAGCAGTTGCACAAGTTATAGTCGAGATGGTGATGAATAAAAAGTTTATTTCTGTGATTCCAAACATCTGGTATGAATAAATGGAGGTGTTCCCACCTCAGTACCATTGTAATTGCTCTTCCCTCTGCATCAGCCCTTTGCACGCTGACTCCTTGTCACTGCTGGTTCATGTGTTGCCATGGCCAGTGCTAGGATATAGGCTTCCACTTGGTTACTTTATGACATGATATGATTTTCTTTCAGAGCCCCTTTCTTTTTCTCTTTACTGAGTGTTACAGTTGTCTTTCTCCCTGCATTAGAAGGGAAACCCCTTGAGACTATGCACTTATCCATATAGTCATCTGATGTTTTGTCCAAGTCAGTCAAACAGTGTTTCTAAATCACTTAGCTCTGTGTGTGCCCTCAAAGGCCTTCTCAGTTTGGTGAGTTAGTGATATGTCAATTTTACTCATCACCGTCTTACAACCTGAAATGAAGAGATGCATAGATTTCTTTTTCTGGAGATTGCTTCATGCCCAATCTCAGTATTACTCAGAGGAGGGAATCCCCACATTAGGCTACAGAGGAGCCTGCCATAGGGCTTCACCCTCCTGGGTTTCTCTCAGGTCATAAGGCTTCAGAGTAGAAGTATTTTGCTCATAAAGTTGATAGTATAGTTGGTCATATCCAAGACTCACTGTATCCTATAATGGGGAGGCTGCACAATGAGCGAGCTTTGACTACCTGAAGTACAGCTCCTTTGTGTCTTTATGTAAAATACAAGCCTCAGTGCCCTGTTTCCTGCCCCATTGGTTGAGCACAATCTCAGACCCTCATTTACTACTCCTCAGTTTATAATCCTCAGCCAATTAGAAAAGTTGATCTGACTCTTCTAGGTGCTTAATGTTAGTTTAGAGGTAGAGGAGGGTGAAATGAGCACTTGAAAGATACTGACTCAAAAATAACTAAAAATTTTTTCCTCCATCCTTGAGATAAGCTTGTAAACAAGTAAACAGACTAAGAATCCAAGTTTTAAAACAGTATTCTGGGAAGCTTTAATCTTTCCAAAGCTCATCTCTGATACCAACTCCTGGATAAAAATTTTCAAGGCTTTCTGTTGCTTACATATCTTATCTTAGGATAATATCCAAGGGCTTCTGACTTCAGCCTGTGACCTCTTCACAACCTTATCTCTCATATCTTTACTTCAAAGGACAGCAGAATAACAAAGGAAGCCGGGCCAGGCTGCCTGGTGGTTCTTGGCCAGTTAACTTCAGTGAGTCTAAGGTCCTATTGTAAGTGGCAATAGTGATGGTTCTTGCCTTATGTTGACAGAACATACTCTATAGCACAGACTAAATAAGATAATTGCATGTAAACCACTTAGGATAATTCCTAGTAAAGAATCACTGTTCTTTAAATGTTAGATATTCTTGTATATCCACTATTTCTCTTAGCAAATGGGTCACTGAAATGGACACATACATTCCTGTTTCAGTAGTTTGTTTATAGCTGCTCTTTCCTCCTGGAGTGCCCTCTTTTTCGTCCTCCCCAACTATCACCTCCTTGCTAAATTAGTCAACCTTCTTAGGCATCTGGTCTTTCCATGTTTAAATTTACAGACAGCGTATGCCTCTCTGCCTCCTCTGTCATGGATTCCTGCCAGCACATGGCTTGGCACACTCCTTTCTCTGAATTCTCACATTTCTCTATGGCCCTCTTATGGTACCTATCACAAACTGCTAGCATTCTGCTATTGTTGTACCATCCACTTTTCTTCTTAGATCGCAGGCACTTTGAGGTCGGTGAAAACTCATTAACCTTGCACCAAAGCCTGGCCTTCCCTCTGAGGAGGACTTCTTCTGCACCTGTGGAGTATGGGAGACTACCCAACAAGCAGTGAGTGAGAAATCCAGTGCTCACTCAGAGAGCTAGATGAATCCCCACCAAACTGGGGATGACCAAAGTGTCTCTGCTGTAGCACCTAACTAGTTTCCCTCTCCTTTGTTCTCTAGTTTGCTTGCAGTGATGGTATAAAGTTGCTAGAGAATCTTACAAGCTACTAATGTGTAACAGGAGACAAGAATGCCTTCTTTTTCTCATGCATCTTCCTTCTGATATTTTCTGTAAATTAGAGTCCAGAAACATATGGGAAACATTTTCTCTTTTTTTTTTTTTTTTAATGTTTATTTATTTATTTTGAGAAGGAGCTCAAGTGGGGGAGGAGCAGAGAGAAAGGGAGAGAGAATCCCAAGCAGGCTCAGAGATGTCAGCACAGAGCTCGACTTGGGGCTCGATCCCATAAACCATAAGATCATGACCTGAGCCAAAACTAAGAGTCTGACACTCAACCAACTGAGCCACCCAGGTGCCCCAGATTTTCCCTTTCAAATACACTAAAAAGAACTCCATAATTTGTTATTCACAGTTCACAGAACCACCCCTGATAGAAGTCCTCTTCCTGTTGACCACAAAAGTGTGGAGGAGAAGGAAGGAGTTGCCCTCGTGTAACTACTTTTGGCTTACATTTGAAAACAGCTCAAGAGTGTGATGTGTTCTAGCTTTGGATCCACCACCAACTAGTGGTTTTCTTGATGTACAAAATAGGAATCAGTGATAGCCCCATATAATAATGTCATAAGGATTGATGAAAATACTTCATACAAAGCTCTTGGCCCAGTGCCTGGCAAAAAGGATGGCTGAGTTGAGATCGTAAAAATAAAAGTGTCCCGGGGCGCCTGGGTGGCGCAGTTGGTTAAGCGTCCGACTTCAGCCAGGTCACGATCTCGCGGTCCAGGAGTTCGAGCCCCGCGTCAGGCTCTGGGCTGATGGCTCGGAGCCTGGAGCCTGTTTCCGATTCTGTGTCTCCCTCTCTCTCTGCCCCTCCCCCGTTCATGCTCTGTCTCTCTCTGTCCCAAAAATAAAAAATAAAAAAACATTGAAAAATAAAATAAAATAAAAGTGTCCCTTGGGTGTGCCGTGCAGTACATTGTGCTCTCGTCAGTATTAATGGCTCACTCTAATTCTGTGGATCTGAACAGATCAGTGTCTTACCTGATATTGGGAATAAAATAAACTTATACAAATCTGCCAAGTAAATTTGGCCAAATCAAAGATTTGCTATCCTCAAGTTGCCCTTGTTTTCTGTCTCTGATTGGAGCATAGTTTTCGTGGAACATAGCTAAAGGGATGAGATGCTTCCATGTCAGATTTTCGGTTTTCTCAACGTGGTGCCTGAGGTAATGCCCCAAGCTCACCATTTTATCTAAAAATTGGATGCTATCTCACTAGTTTCTTAAGATCACCACACATATTGGGAAGGTCCCTAATGTAGTCCTGAAAAAGGATTGAAAAATATGAAAAAAAAGTTTATAGTTTTCATTGGTTTCCCTTCAGCAGACTTGAAGTTAGGTAGCAAGTGCTGGAACTCCCCTTAAACATATGAAGTCAACACACTTGGGAATAATTTGCATCCTTAAAAGAGTCAACCTCTGTATCCTGTGGGTGTTAGGTTAGAACTGACTCAGAAACATGCATAGTATTTTCTCACTCAACCTTCCTCCAGGATAAATATGAGTAGGTGTTTTGGCTGTGTGTGCTGTGGGAGGATGGGAATGTGGACCACTGTGGCCTATTACTCCCTCAAGCAGTATGTCTGACTGTAAAACTGGGCTTCTCTAGCTTGGCTGGTGGAAGAGTAGTGGTGGGGGTTGGGGGGTGGGTAGGAGACAAAAACTGTAATTTCAAATTACCATAAAAGTAACTAACCTAAAGCCAAATCACACTTTTCTCTCAGAAAAATCAACCATACTTTCTGTATGCTTTGAAGTAAAACCTCCTGGCTGTTAAGTTCCTTTTAGGAACTTATTTCTATACATTATGAAACTTGACATTCATAACAACCCTATAACCTAAGTAAGATAGGCATAGTTATTTCTTTGTACAGAAAAGGAAAGGAAGAGTCAGGTAATGAAAGTATCCAAATTCACTGATGAAATGAGCTTATTAATAATAGTAGAGGCCTGGGGTGTAATCCACGCTGTGGTTCAAATCCTACATCTGCCCCATAGGAATGGTGATTTTTGCCAAGGGAAACAAAACTTCTGAGCTTCAGTTATTAAACTGAAAAATGAAGATAATTGTAGTCATCATGTATGCTTTATTACAAGGAATATAATTTGGAAGTTGCATTTAAGATCCAAGATGGTCTAATAATCTCTAAGGGAAAAAATGGCAATGGCCTATTTATGCTTCCCTTTCTAGGGCAAATAGTTATACCAAGCAAATTCGTTGGCTTTGGTTTATTGCAATAATTTGACAGAAAGAATGCCTGATTGTTACATGTATTCTTTTTTTTTTCTTTTAAAGTTTATTTATTTATTTTGATACAGAGAGCATGTGCATATACGAGTGAAGGAGGGGCTGAGAGAGAGGGAGAGAGAGATAATCCCAAGCAGGCTCTGCACTCACGGTTCCTAAATTCGAGCCCTGCCTTTGGGACTTACAAACAGTGAGATCATGACCTGAGCCGAAATCAAGAGTCAGGTGCTTAACCAACTGAGCCACCCAGCACCCTGTTACTTGTATTCTTAAAGTTGCTTGCCTTTTGTATTCTTTAAAGGAGTATTGTGAATTCTGGAAAATAAAAAAAAACAAACCTCACAACAACAACAAAAACAAAAACAATAGCACAGTTACTGGTAAACAGTCTCTAGTGTTTATTGCGTTGCCTCTGAACTTTGAAAATAAAATTTCCCTGCTGATTTTGTCCTTATCCATTTGACAGAAACAGATGACTCATTTCTCAAGGTTTGAGGATGGCAACAATTTAAAGTTTTCAAAGTCAACAGCAAATTAACTGACATAGAAACCAAAGCTGAGTTCAAACAACCAGATTTGCTTTGTCCTTGGATTGTCAGTTCAAAGGCTGGCTAATTCTAATATGAGTCCAATTTGTTGTCCATATAGCATTAAACTATGGGTAGTACCTTAGTTTTGGTCAGTGAGTTAAACACACACACACACACACACACACACACACACACACATTCCATTAACTGTACCCATTCTTTGCCCTCCTCTTCTTGTTAAGTATTGGATTTTAATATATTATTTTTTTCTGTGAATGAATGTCATCATTTCAGATCTGCATATAATACATCTTTTTATTTTACCATTTTAATCGTTATATTTCACCTTCTCCTGTCAAAGTTAATGTGTTCATTCATACAAAAGCATAATCAGCGATGTTAGGAAAGACTTTTGGACTCTAGATTGTCACATAGCTGTGTCTTTTTTTTTTTTTTTTTAATTACTAACTTGGCAGAATCAGAAAACAGAAGACAAAACCAACAAGTATCTTGACAGAACAGAAGTGATTGCATAATCAGTGGAAACAATGGAAAAGCAGCTTCTGGTACAGCTGAGTCCTATTGGAGAAATCCTAGTTTGCTAAGGGCTCAAATGAAATCAGTTCAGTTGAGCTTTCTACTTCACAATTTTCTACTTGTTAAATGCGCTTCTTAACTTGGTTGCTAAGTGGGATATTTCAAGAAGAGTACATACACTAATCTACATATTATCGAAAGAAATCCATTGAAAAAGAAACATATAGTTAATCCATTTGTCTACAGATGCATTAGCTTTTTTTTTTTTTTAAATTTTTTTTTTTTTTCAACGTTTATTTATTTTTTTTTTGGGACAGAGAGAGACAGAGCATGAACGGGGGAGGGGCAGAGAGAGAGGGAGACACAGAATCGGGAACAGGCTCCAGGCTCTGAGCCATCAGCCCAGAGCCCGACGCGGGGCTCGAACTCACGGACCGTGAGATCGTGACCTGGCTGAAGTCGGACGCTTAACCGACTGCGCCACCCAGGCGCCCCCATTAGCTTTTTTTTTTAATGTTTATTTATTTCTTTTTGAGAAAGATTGAAGTAACAGAGAGGGAAAGAGAGAATCCTAAGCAAGCTCCACATTGTCAGCGCAGAGCCCAATGCAGCGCTCAAACTCATGAACTGTGAGATCATGACCTGAACTGAAATCAAGAATCAGACACTTAACCCACTTAGCCACCCAGATGCCCCTACAGAGGCATTAGCTTGACTGAATTTTTTTCTCCTACTGATTAACAAAACATTACAAAGTTGTTTAAATTAACTAATTATCTGAAGAGCATTCAGAGAAAGCTAGAATCCTTCCTATTTCATTTGCGTATGTCACTTGTGAATTAAGTATAGAAATAATCCATTTCTCAAAATACCCAAGGTATTCCCATATGTAGCTCCATGAAAGATATTATAAAGTAATTTAAAAACTCTAGAACCTACTTATCAAACCAAACTCCAGAGAATTTTTGAATCATGTCATATTATAATTGTGGACTTACATTCATAATTAAACTTTCTGATATTTTATTTCATGGAACTGTGGGTCATATTAATGCTCAATAAGCATGTGCTGAGTGAATGGATGGGTAAATAAAGGAACATTAATAGGAGTTAAAAGGACGGAGTCCTTGACTTGACTAAGATTAAGTGGTTGCATCTCAAATGAGTCATTGGCACAAGGGGAATTACCTCTGATTTATGGGATTATGGTGAAAAATGAGGAAACATTTTGGAAACCATTAATAACTCTATTCAAATGTAATGTGATGCTTTACTTAGTATGGTAGCATTCGATTTTTCCAGCATTATGAGAAAATGACATATTTGATGAATGAAATTTCAAGGCATTCACCTATTTAGGTAGCATTAAAAATAACTAATTTGATGGAAACATTTAACATAGTACATGTTTCTTTCCTTTATTAAATAGAACATAATGAACATAATTTAACCTCACTTTAATGACTCATGGCTATTATTACAAAGTGGGCTACAAAACCATAATTTTGTTCTTGATTATTAAAATTTGTAGAATTGATGGCTTCTACATCCAATGGCCCCAGAGTGCTTTGCTCACCAAATTAGGTTATTCCTATCACCTGTCACTTCTCAACATCCTAAAAAAAAGATGACATTATGGCTTTTAATCTTGAGTGCTCTGTAAGCTTGGGTGAGATCAGATTTACAGGAGAAAATAGGAATCTAAGCCTGTTAAGAGTAATATTGATTTACGTAAAATGCAAAATAAATAATTCCCTCTTGGAACTGGAGTGGTTCTCTATCTGTGCTACAATGGTAGAGTGAAACTTTCCCTACTTCACAGGCACAGCCACTATGATCTTCATCTGCCTGTTGAACACCGGCCCCCCTTGTCATTGTGCAATCACTCTGCCAGCCTGACTCTTCCTCAGTGACATGGTAAACTGGGGCAGGAATCATAAACTTCATACCTCACACTGCAGTGCTTCACATACATAGTAAGTTTAAAATAAATGTTTGTAGGGGTGGCCTGGTTGGCTCAGTCAGCGGAGCATGAGACTCTTGATCTGAGGGTCATGAGTTTACACCCTATGCTGGGCATGGAGCCTACTTAAAACAAACAAACAAACAAACAAACAAACAAATAAATAATTATCTTAAAATTAAAATAAAATAAATGTAAATAAACACACCTTTTCAGGCTGACTGCAAAGTTGTCTAGAATCAAAATATATTTAAAGATAATTGGTTTTGATAAAAAAGTGAAATGGATTACTTCACGTTTTGTTTTAAGTTTATTTATTTTGAGAGAAAGAAAGAGAGTAAACAGGGGAGGGGCAGAGAGAGAGGGAGAGAGAGAATCCTAAGCAGACTCCACACTGTCAACACAGAGCTGGATCACAGGGCTCGATCTCACAAACCATGAGATCATGACCTGAGCCAAAATCAAGACTCACATGCTTAACCAACTGAGCCACCAAGGTGCCCCTAAAGTTTCACTTTTAAAATGACATTTTTAGGACATTATCCATGTGACTAATAAAAGGGAGGTAGGCAAAAGAGAAAGGAATATAAATGAAAATGAAGTTTATTCATTATTTCCAGTCTTTGGATACTAAGAAAAACACAAGTATTTACTGAAGTATAAATGGTGCCCCTGACACACTTTGTGAGAAGGGTTAGCTGTCAAAGAAATTCCAGAAAACCTGTATGTGAGGATGCTGCTATTGTTTGTATTAGTTAGCTGCCTTGGTGGCTCCCCTCATGCTGATGAGCATCTCTGAAGTGGGAGCCACATGGCAACTGTCCAACAGAGTCATTGCAGAATTTCATTAGGGATGTCACTAAGAGACCAGTTGAGATTTGGATGTATTCTTTATTGCTGCAGTTACCTATTCTCAGCTGAGCTAATGCGTAAAGAAGCACACGTTTACAAATATACATACATTGTCACATTCACACACACATTTGGATGAAAAAGACTCTTGATTTTCTTGTTTTTAAATTTTTTAATGCTTATTTGGTTTTTGAGAGAGAGCAAGCATGAGCAGGGGAGGCACAGAGAAATGGGGAGACAGAGTATCTGTAGCAGGCTCTGTGCTGACAGCAGAGAGCCCAATGTGGGGCTCAAACTCATGAACCATGAGATCATGACCTGGGCTAAAGCCAGCCACTTAACCAACAAAGCCACCCAAGTGCCCCAAGAGTCTTGATTTTCTTAAAGAGCATAAAATCAAGGAGTATATACATATATATGCATATATATGTGTATATAGTTTTTTATGTATATATAGTTTTATATTTATATATGAACATATTTAGCATACACATGTGTATGCATATGTATAGTTTTCTATAGCTGCAGAACAAATTACTACAAACGTCCTAGTGACTTAAAACAACACCCACTTATTATCTCCCAGTTTCTGTGGGTTCAAAAGTCAGGAGTCTGGGGAAAGCTTAACCAGTTCCTCTGCTCAGTGGCTCACAAAACCAGAATCAGGATGTCAGCCATGCTGCATTGTTATCCGAAGGCTCAACTAGGGAGGGATCTGCTTCTAAGTTCCTTAAGGTTATTTGCACCATTCACTTCCTCTCAGCTGTGTAACTCATGGTGGTTTGCTTCTTCCAAGCCAGCAATGGAGAGAGAGCATTTGCTTCTTCAAGTCTCTGACCTCTAGATGCTTTTAAAGGGTCAAGTCCCTATAGGATAATCTCTGTTTTGATGAACTCAATAGGGACTTTAACTACAACTGAAAAATTCCTTAAGCTTTGTGATATAGCATAACACAATCATGGGAGTGACATCCCATCACATTTTCCGTATTCTCAGGTTTAGCTCATGCTCAAGGAGAGGCAACGTTATATATATAAAGGTGCAAACTCCAATAACCATATCTTATTCTTTGCCCTCCTCTTCTTGTTAAGTATTGGATTTTAAGGTATTATTTTTTCTGTGAGTACATTCATTATTTCAAATCTGAATATAGGAAATCTTTTTATTTTACCAGTTTAGTCTTTATATGTTGCATTCTCTTTATTAAAGTCAGTGTGTTCATTCATCTAAAAGCATAATCAGCAATGTCAGGAGAGACCTTGGACTCTAGATTGTCACATAAGTTGTGCTTTTTTTTTTAATTAATAACTTGGCAGAATTAGAAAACAGAAGACAAAACCAGCAAGGTATCTTGACAGCACAGAAGTGATTGTGCAATCAGTGGGAACAATGGAAAAGCAACTTCTAGTGCAGCCAAGTCCTGGTGGAGAAAACCTAGAGGACTTGTATATATAAGGGCTTATATACCCCAGAGAAATTTCAGTTTTCAGTGAATTTAATGGAAATAAGTATCTTTTGTATTTTACATGAGTTATAGGCAATATTTTATTTTTTTCCCTTTAGTCTCCTTATCCAGTTCATCAAAAAGTACTGTATTTTATCTCTAAAACATAACACACATGTATCCCCTTCACCCTGCCTCCATCACTGCCGTCGTTATGCAGGCCACTATACTCCACATGGGCTGTACTTCTGTTTCTCTTTCCCATCATTCTTCACAAAGTTGGACATAAAATGTAAAGTGGGTCCTGCTGTAATAAGTGCCTGAAACTCTCTCATAAGCTGCGTGAAATCTCAGGAGTAGGGTAAAATCTAAACTCCTGTTAATAATGGCTGAAAGTCTACATTGGTTGCTATTGGATTATTTGCAAATAACAGAAACCCCAAATTGACACATACATTTTATTTCTCTCACAAAATCTTGAGGCATGTGGTCCAAGGCTCTGTTCCAATATTTTTTTTAGTTGTCCACCCTTCTCCTAGCTCCCATTACCATACCACCCTATGATAAGGCCCTGGTTGTCTCTGTCCAAGCAACATTTGGGTAATAACAGGGTCATGGTAAGAACAAAACAAAAGGAGAGTCAAAGTTTATAACTTGTATTTGTATGGATGACTCCTGGATGATGTCACACAACATTTTTATTTATATCGTATTGGTTAGAACTTAGTCACAAGATCCCACCTAACCTCAAGGAAGGCTAGACAATGTATTTATCCTGGGTGGAAATATACTCAGCTAAAAGCTGATGTCTTTATCACACTGAAATGTGGAGCATAGGTAATGGAGGAAATCCAGCAATCTTTGCTTTAGTGTGCCCCTGGCCACCCAAATAGTTGTGTTTTTACACCACACGTATAACATATCTCCTTTGATCCCCAAAGGAGGAAAGCCCATAGTCCTAACCAGTTACTGCATCTGAACCAAAGTCCAAGATATTCTGGGCCATCCTCACACGTTCTCCCATGTCTGAATAGTGTTTTTCTTTGTCTAAAAGACAAGTTATTTGGCCCCCAACTCACCCATCTGCAATGGATCAGTGGCATAGGAAACCCTAATAAAAATTCTCATTCATAGAAGAGGAGAATGGGGAACACAGGCCAGACACTGTTTCATTGTAATTATCAAATCTGACTGGTCAGAAATAGCAAAAGATTTTCTTCCCTGGTAGCAGAGCATTTTTTCTTACTGAGGTTATCCTGCAAGCCCAGGTTATGCCCTCTGAGAGGAACACCACTCTTCACTGTCTTTGTGCCCTCTGACTCAGCCCTCCGAAAGATTGTTCTTCATGCATTACTGCCCATGACTTCATTCCTGGGAGGACATTGGAGATCATACCCTTCTTGGGGTTGTTCAGTTGATGTTAGTTTTAGAGCCCAGGGTTCTCTTGGATTCTGAACACTGGCAGGTTTTTGCAGGCTGGGAGTACGGTTTATTTGGCAGTATAGTCTTTCACAAACTTAGAAGTGTTCTCATCCGTTTATTCTCGACAGTCTCGTCTGTAAATAACTACAGCCAAAGGCACTGTCTAGGAAATTTTTAAATCCCAAACTTCAGGCTCTTCCCATCCTAGTCTGTGTCAGCTACAGAGTGACTTCTTAGAGACCTCTGAAATAATGTCTTCAGCTTTTCCCTGTCCTCAGCCTTGGGGCTATACCTTGGAGCTGCTTTGGAATAGCTGATTTGGTCTCAACTCTCTCCATCTCTTCCTGCTTACTGGGTTCCAACCACAGGGGCTTCTTTTGGATATGCTCATCTCTTTCCTTGCTCAGGGTCATGGCCATATGCTACTTCTCCTTGAAATGTGTCCCCCCACTCATTGTCTTGTTCTTTCTCCTGTCCTTCAGCAACTGATTGCATCTCATCCGTCAGTTCCCAAGTTCAGATGTAGCCTATTAAGGGAGACTTTTCTGTCCACTGTAAGTGAACAAGTTCCCCATTTTTATTCTCTAAATTCTCTATTTTGGCTCCTTGTTTTCTTCATGATGTTCACTCAATGGATGATTTTAAAATTTGCTTTCTGTAGTGGGTTGAGTAGTGCTCACTCCGTCCCAACAAATTTATGTCCACCCAGAACCACAGAATAGGACCTTATTTGGAAATAGGATCTTTTTTTTTTTTTTTTTTTTTTTTTTTGCAGATATAATTAAAGATCTTGAGATGGAATCATCTTGAATTTAGGGTGGGCCCCAAATACGGTGGCTAGTGTCTTCACAGGAGGAGGAGAGGGCATGGAGAAATATACCAGGAAGAAGGCCATGTGAAGATAGAGGCAGACGTGAGTTATGTTGTCACAAGTCAAGAAATGTCAGAGGCCATCAGGAACCGGAATAAGCAAAGGAACATTTTTCCTTAGAGCCTTTGGAGGGAACATGGCCCTCCCAATACTTGGTTTCAGGCTTCTGGACTCAGGAACTGTGAGAGGGCTAATTTTTGTTGTTTTAAACCAGCAAGTTTGGGGTAATTTGTTATGACATCCCTAGAAAACTAATACACTTTCTTTTTTATTTGATTTTTTTAAATTGTCCTCTAGAATGTTGCTTCTCGGACATGAAGTATCAGAGTCACCACAAAGTCTTAGTAAAACAGATTGCTGAGCTCCACCCCCAGTGTTTCTAAGGTGGGCCCTAAGAATTTACATTCCTAATAATTTCCCAGCTTATGCTAATGCTTCTGGACTGGGGGTGGGGGGAGGAGTGTCGAACTTGGAGAACCAGAGAACCACTGCTTTTAGGTACAAGTTTTTGAAAGTTTAGTATCAGATTTGTCTTTTTCAACATTGTGTGCTCACCCTTGGCATGGAGTCTGACACCCAGTGTACAGCCACTGAATATTTGCTGAGTGAGTTAATAAATTGGTAGGTTAAGAAAATCATATTTGTGTATGTTATTCATCCAACATATTCCACTCCCAGAATGAGCCAACCGCTTAAAAATATAGACTTCTGTGCCCCCAAATCAAGTTATATATAAACTTAGTGCCTACCTCTTGGTATCACAAATATCTAGGTCTCCTAGCTCTTTACCAGAGTCAGTCCATCAAACCATGAAGATTCACATACAAATCAGTGAGCTCTTTACACAGAGGAAGCTGAAGATTTGAATAGAATGGAAATTTGACCAGTGAGATTGTATGTGAATGGCCTAACTCAGTATTTTGTTTATGGCTATGGCTGTTTGAGATAGATGTTTTTAGGTGGTGTTCAGTTTATATTAGACCTTATTGACAACTCTGAGAATAGTTCCTTAAATTCAGACACTTAGGAAAAAAAAAAGTTTCCTTCTTATTAAATTTATTGATCCCAAGTATGTTAGCATATGCTCCTTGCAAACTGGCGGTCATGGGCAAAATCTGCCACGTGGACACATTTTGTTTGGCTTATAAAGTATTTGTAAATGTGGAAATCTTCCCATACATATTCAGATGTCTAGTTTCTTTAGAAAAGTCCTTTCCAATGGTCTGCCAGATCTGAATAGCAGCTGCCCCATTTAGTTGGGGCAAGGGCTCCTAAGAGTGACAGTCACCCCACTGTTCATCTTATACCTGGCTTTCATTCATTTACATTTGCTTGCTTGGCCCTCCTGTAGACAACTAAATGTTCAACCTGTTGGGTTGTATAACAAACATCAATGAACATGTATTGTGTATCAGGAACTGAGAATGGATGTGAAGGAATGATTAAGACAGCCCTAGCCCTCCAAGCACACTAGGTCTGCTGGGAGAGACCGGTGCTGAAGCAAATAATCTAATGGTAAAAGCGCTGTAATGGAGGTTTGCATAAAGTATTATAGGAGATACTGCTAATTATTACAAAGGAGGATCAAGAGAGAGAAAAAAACAAAAGGATCCAAAGGTCTTTTTTGTCTTTCTTAGATGAATTGCCACTGATGTGAGGAAGATAAAAAAAAACAAAACAAAACAAAAAACAAAGCAGAACGATTCTCAGCAAAGAGCATGATTTCCACTGAGATTTTCCTGTGCTTTCTTTCCTTTTTGTGTGTAACCGTTCTATTTATTAAAAGCATTTAGTTTGTACTCTTCTTATCTTTGCCACTGAAGGTAGTGATATGATTACAAGGCTATCGATTTTGGTTTTTACTTTCTTCATGGTGTCAAGCGCATGATAAAGTATTTCATTTCAGAGTCCTGCTTTTTCAGGGTCACCAGAAACAAATGATAATAAAAAACAATGAAATAAACAAAGCACTACCGCCACCACCACCAACAGGCTTTGTACTTGGTGAGCACTGTTTCAGTTTTAGCTAACTCTGGCCTACAAGCCACTCTTCATCGACTTGTTTTACTTTTCATCAGAATTACCATTCTTAACCTGGATGTATGAAGCAGGATAATTCCTGGGCAGTTATGACAAAAGTCCTATTTAATGTGGGATTTGGCTAGGAACACTGGGAGAAATGTCTATATGTAATTTGTGATGGCATTCGTACCTCTTTCTGTTTGTGACCTCTGCCCAAAGGACTTTCCCTTACCTCTCAGGAATATGCACTTGATTATCTGTGTTAATTACTGGTGGAAAAAGAACAAAACGCCAGGACCAACACTGAGAGAGGAGAGGTTCTCAGACTTGAAAGTCGATAGATGTTTGTACATGAGACGATCTTGAACGACACAGTGGGGTCCACCAACAAAGGATTTTCACCAAAATGAAGGCTGGATAGTAAGTGTAATTACTATGTCCAGGGATTTCAAGGTGTTCTGAAAGTGACTGTCAGTGCCAACCATTTGATTTTGTATGAGTCTCATTTCTTGACTATGTGTGCTCCATGCCCCTGCACCGATGCTTCTGCTTCTGTCTCTATTTTTCTGCAGTTCTACTCAGCATTTTTACTTTCTTCAGTGTTTTCTCTTGGTCAAGCGTGCTTAAGTTATCTTTGCTTTTTTTTTTTTTCTCTATAAAAAGAAATACTTTTTGCCTCTTATATAAAATGATAGTGATAAGGGGGCGCCTGGGTGACTCAGTCAGTTAAGTGTCTGACTTCGGCTCGGGTCAGGATCTCATGGTTTGTGAGTTCGAGTCCTGTATTTAGCTTGCTGCTTTCAGCTTAGAACCTGGAACCTGCTTCAGATTCTGTGTGCATGTGTGTGTGTCTGTCTCTCTCCCCTGCTTGCTCGTTTTCTCTCTCAAAAATAATACACATTAAAAAAAATTAAATGGTAGTGATGAGAATTAATCTGCTAAAGTGCAGAAAATAATTAAATATATATTATTTAATTTATTAAATAAAGACCATCCTAAAAATTTCACAGAACTATGGCAAATATTTCTTGAAAGTCAAACTCTGGAAACATGAAGAGTACCAAGCATTATTTTGTACTTAACATGTTCAGAGTAGTGTGAATTCATTTGGTATGGAATATTTCTTGAGAAGGTAATGTGGTCTGGTGTATCTGGCTGAGTACGTTGTTAAAAGCCCTGCTGTGCTTTTCATTCTTTTACCCTTTCCTCTGGGGTCAGCACATGGGATGGATTGTTATGACTAGAATTGGCCACCATGTTTAAATTTCCAGCAGTGCCAGTGTTCTTTATTTTCTGCCGGCCAATCCACATGTTACTTGTCCCAGAACAAAATGACATTTTATTTGAAGAATGGCGAGCCTCAGAAAAACTCTAAAGAAAGTATAGGGAAGAAGTTGGTGCAAATCATTAACCTTCAAGATGACTATTCTAGTATGTTGGAATGAAAGTTCCAATTTGATTTGCTTTGGCTTTAGAAATTTTGAATGGGAGGCACAAGGGAAGCTCTTGGGGGTTGCTGGGGTCTGCCTTTGTCCTTTTGCCAAACAGTCCCTGAGCATGATTTCAGTGGGTTCAACCCACTGTGCTCTAAGGGTGGGCCTGGCCCTGGGGACTCGGAGACCTGATTTGGTTGGCACAACCGAGAGTCGGTCCATCCCTAGTATGGAAATACGTATCATCCCAGCTTATAAAATCGTACCTAAAGCAGAGCAGAACTTATTAATTTGCAGTGGAAATTGGCAAGAATTCTGCCAACTTATGTTCTCTAGTCAATTTAAATACTCTTTACAGACAAAGTAATTAAGAAGCCAAATTACAAATGGAAAATTGGTTGCTGGCCTTGTGCTTAAAAAGAAGCAGTTTGCCCAGTTATCTCCACAAAGCCACATTTAGCATTGGGACTGAAAGAGTTGAGCTAAATCACCCTTTTGTCCACTGAAAGGGTTGGAAGGTCACTACAAGGCTTGCTTCAGGTTCCTTCTTTTCCTGGCTTCCTCTGATGAAGCCCATTTGTCACCCCTGTTAAGCCACAAGTTGTTTCCTGGCCATGCAGGAAAGAGATTTTGCACATATCTGTTCTGATCATATGGTTTTCATAGTGGCAAATATCAGGGCAGCCTAACTCTCATCTTTTATAAGTTTTGGAATGTAACAGTGTCATTTCCAATATAGTGACTCTAGGTCTGCCTTCTAAGCATGGGACAGGCTTTAGCGAAGGCAGCAATGCTCAGAACTGGAAACTGGTTTAAAAAGCAGCTTCAGATTATCTTAACTCAAATAACTGCTCCACTATTTACTGGCTGCATAAACTTGGAAAATAAATTTCTAACTTTTAAGTCTGAGTTTTCCATCTGTAAAATGGGAATAATAATAACATATGCTTAATAGAATAGTTATGATCCCATGAGATACTATACACACAATGCTGAGCAAATCCCCTGGCATATATTGAAATAAGCATTTAAGTTCAATGTTAGTTATTATTACTAATACTGTTATGGTCCATGCCATTTGTGTGAACATTTTTAATCATGTTTTTGAGACACCATTCGGGTAGAGTGGACTGGCCACATCTGAATAGGGATTTTGGCTCTGTCAGTGGAGTGAGCTCTGTGCCGTGTCGGTGGCAGAACTTTCAGCGGACTTGTGACTACATTAATAGTGTCCTTTTTCACAACTAAGGCCTGTCAAATATTATATTTCAGTTATCCTGATACATCTGCATATACAGACAACCTTGGAGTTATGTCGTTTCTGCTTTGGAACTCCTCCTGAAAGAGGATGTTGTATTTTATGAAGATTTCTTAAGCATTTTTGCAGATGGTTTGGGTGTTACTAATTCATGTTTAACCGAATTCCAAATGCGTTGTCTTCCATATTTGTTCTCAATTCTTCCATATTCCAGCATCTAACATAGTCTTTTCAAAGTCACAAAATGTGGTAAACAATATGAGTTCACTTTGAAAAGTCCTGCTATAGAAAGTAAGGCCTGGGTGGTTTTGTAGGGTCAGGAAAAGGGAAATCGAATTTCAGTTGAAAGATTGAATAAGATGCTGTGAAACAAGATATGCGACTCCTCCATAATTCTAAGACAGTTTACGCATCAAATTGACTTATCACCATTTTAATTCTGAATTGATTCATTACCTTTGTGGAAACAGCTTATTTTATTAGGTATACTGATGATATATATAAAAAACCAATACATAAGACTCACAGAATTTTTTGAGCATGAAAGTTAGAAGAACACTCCATTTTAAATTCAAACACTCGTCTACATCCCCATTCTTGATTGCTGCTCATTTCTTCCGTTTCACAGACTATTCAGGTGATGAGTCACTCACTCTCCCTCATTTGGAAGAACAAAGTAATATCTGCCATTTAACATCTGACGTGAATTTTATAAAGAGGACAAGAATCTTACCCAGAGCTTTTTGGCCTATTCAGAAGAAAGGTGTTTTGTTGATTTTGAGGGCTGAGTCATGCTCGGCATCACAAGATGATAAGGCAAAAACGATGGACCATGGTTCTTCCAAAATCAATTCCAGGACAGTGCCTAGCCCAAATGCTTCCAGATTGATGCTGTACAACTGACAGATTGTAAAAAGAGGAGCTAAAATAGGGATATCAGGTCCATATTACTTAATGATAGCATTAAGTTCCAAGTGCTCTATCAAAAGTATGACAAAATGGACTTAGGAAGAGGTTTTCTTCCTACCATGTTCACTTAACCTTTTCAAGAAGTTTCCTGGTTTCTCACCTGCTATGCCTTTGGCCCAGAATACCTTCTCCCCTTTCCCATCCTTCATCCCTGCATGTACCTAACTCAGCATCACCTCCTCTTAAAGATGTTTTCTACACTGGTGTACTATTGGTCTAAGTGTCTTTCTTCTGTGTTCTTTTTTGATCCCATAAAACTTTGCTCATACCTCAATGCTCTTATTAAGCAGAAACATCTCATTTTCTTGTCTATTTTTGAGTGTATAGTAGATGCCCAATATGTTTTTTTTTTTTTTTAAATAAAGAATAACAAATGGGTGGAAGTAATGTTTATTTCTCCTTGGGGCAGTTGGAAAGTTCCTACATTTGCCTGTTCTAGAAAGGTTGGTAGGTGTTTGTCAATAAGGGAAGAAAGAAAAGGGGATTCTGGGAAAGAAGAACAAAAGACATACAGTTACTGAAAACACATGGTGAGTAGGGGAAGGACTTAATGGTTTGGTCGATAGTGAGGCAAGTAGATGAGGTAGAGTGGAATCAGGTGGGTAAGAGAATGTAATGTTGGACAGGTCAGGTGAGATTAAATTATGGAAGGTATTTAAAGCTAAAATAAGTGGAAAAGAAAATATTGTCACTTCTAAGGTAATAATTGATGTAACAAAAATGGGTTATGTGTTCACAAATATTTTTAAAAATGTATTTATCATTTCTTTGTGAACTCTGACTCCCTCAAGTTCAATATGCCTTGAAAAATAAGAGTAAGCTAAATTCCTCAGTGCCCTTTTGAGAAATATTGCATAAATAAATTCATGGAGAGACAGATAGATGACTTCATGGGTAGATTTGTAACAAATTGATATTTATGTTTTGCAGTGCTTATAGGAACCCCAGACGTTTTTATATTTAATTGACCTTTAACGTGAACTTTTAGGATTGAACATCTCATTTCTAATCTTCTGATATCTTTGACTACATAATTTTTAGTATCTGAAGAGTAAGTGCTGTGTCAAAGCCATTGACACCCAGGGATGAGTTAAATTTTTGGAAATGTTAGGGAAAAGTCCAGGGAAAATATTTTCTACCTTACATTGAGAAGCAGATCTAAAATATTCTTTATACCACAATGGGCATCATCATTGCTGGCACATTTCTCTACTGCTTAAATATTAGAATATGAAGCCATTCATTCACCTATTCAACAGTAAAGTGGCTCCCATTTATTTTACAAATGTTATTTTTCCAGCTCCATACTCAATGCAGATATTTTGATGTAAAAAGATGTGAAGAAAGACAGCCTTTAGTTTGAGCTTGAATTGGAGTCTATAAATCATTGTATACTTTTGTGGAAGGTGTTTAGAGTTTTGTGAGAGGCTAGGCACTTACAGACTTGTGTATATGTAGCCACTCTAGCTATGTGAAGACCCAAATTGGGACATTCACCAATAACCAGATGTGTGATATTTTGCCCATGGAACCCTAAGTTATATAGCTCAGGAGTTAGCAAACTTTTCCTGTAGAGGGCCAGATAGTATATATGTTTGACTTTGTGAGCCATATGACACCTATCACAACTTCTCACCTCCGCTATTGTAGGGCAAAGGGGCCATAGAAAATATATAAATGAATGAGCATGGCTGTGTTCTAACTACAATTTTATTTATAGATATTGGAATTTGAGTTTCATGTAATTTTCACATACCATGAAATATTATGCTTTTTGTTCTTTTCAATCATCAAAAAACCCAGAAAACATTTTTAGCTCATAAGCCATACAAAACCAGGTGGCAGGCCAGATTTGGCCCGTAGGCCAATATTAGCTGATCCCAGGCAAAGATGATTGTCTCTGCTGCTAGAATGGCCATCTGGATCTGCTGGATGGATTTACTCCGAAGCTTCATGGATGAGAAGCTTCCCTTTCTTGCAAACGGTTTTTACTTAAGTATTAGTAGGAATGATTTTCACACCAGTTACTAACCATTTTCTATGGCAGGTGGTTTACCATGTGGAGCACAACAAGGAACACACTCTGGGTTGTGGAAGGAAGGAAGTGTGGGAAGTCCCTTTGCGTACTTCCAAAGCTTTCCTAGCCTCAACTCCTCGCCTCCTTCACTGACTCATGTTAGAGCATCAGACTTTCAGGAGCTGATGCCAGCCAGGGATCCTAGAGGTAGGAGGAAGCAATATAAAGGGATGTCCAGCCGGGAGCAGAGTGGCACTTATTTCTAGCTTCCGTTTTTTTTTTTTTCTTCTTTCAAGAACTGCCAGTGGGATATTTATGCAAGTTGCACTGTGGAAGTAAGGGTTCTAACAGCTTGAGTGGCAGGTAGCATGCTTATGTTTGGCAAAGACTTGTTAAATATATATGACACTCATGCATCTGTACGTATGTATACACATGTACATGTACAGGAAGCAGATTGTAGTCAGAGTTTGGGATATGAAACACTGATTAAGAAGTATTCTTGGGACCAACACCTGGAGGGGAAGAGAAGGAGACAAGAGGCAGAAGAGGAAGAATTCAGGCTACAATGCAGGCCCAGTGGCAGAGACCCCATGGGGATTGCTGGAATTAGAGTGACCTTCAGAGTTGTCCCACATTGGGCCAAGATGGGCAGGTCTTTATGCCCTCACTTGATTGCGTTATTAGATTGTAAGCCACCCAGGAAGGGATATGACCTTGTGTGAGGCAGCTGTCTGCAGCTAGGGCAATCCCTGAAGTGGTTGACAGCTCAAGGCTGTCTACTATCTGCTCTCTCAGACCCAGACTGTAAGTTCTTCAGTGCTGGGATCCATCTGTCTATCTGTGTCTCCATCTATTCATCTGTCTGTCTGTGTATTAATCCTCTAGTGTGTATGTGCACATGTGCATGCGTGTGTGTGAAAATTTAAGAATTCTAATATTATAGCTCCAAACATAGTGGTTAGCACTTGAAATAATTTGCTGGAAGGATTAATGATGATTGATGTCTGACTACACATCATAATTTCTGTGATGGTTACTTTAATTTGATTTAGTCACACAGGAATTACTAAGAAGTAATTGAGGCTTAGAGAAAAGAAGAGGGAACTCAAAGAAGGATTTCTGACTGAGCCTGTGATCCATTTGGCCTTTTCTAAAAACCAGACAATACCTAAATATTGGATTTGAAGAGTCATACTACCTGAAACACAGTGTTCAGTTGTGAGATTAACTGTCTTCATCTGTGTTTGTTTTTCATATTTTTAAAATAGAAGGCTACTGGAAATCTCATTTTGAGACTGGGGAAACAACTTTACTTTAAACATACATATTTTAGGGGCAGCTGGGTAGCTTAGTCAGTTGGGCTGATTTTTTTTGACTCAGGTCTTGACCTCATGGTTCGTGGGATCGAGCCCCACATCGTGCTCACTCTGATGGAGCAGAGCCGGCCTGGGATTCTTTGTCTCCCTATCTCTGCCCTTCCCCCACTCATTCTCTCTCTGTCTCTATGTCTCTCTTTCTCTCTTTTTCTATCTCCCTCTTTCAAAAAATAAATAAAACTTAAAAAAGTAAATTATAAATATGCATATTTTAAACAACTTTATTTAAAGGTGTTTGGTTTCTTAGTTGACTAGGCATCACAGGAATTTGGATTATTTTTCTTCAAATGAGCATAAATTTTGGAATATGTATTACTCAGGGCTTTCTGACAGTTCTCGAATTTCTTGGTTTTTCACTGGGCCCTGAAAAATACAAAAGATACCGTATTTTTTTCTAACAAATTCATGTATGCAAATCTCCATTGTTCATGTTTGAAGGTGTATAATCAAAATGGTTGTATTTCAGTATTAACTGGCTAAAAGGTATTTATTTTGTTTTCATTACTAAGCATGACATTTTTTGGCAGTTTATCTTGAGTTTGGTGAGTTTGTGATAAGGTTTTTTTTTTTATTGCCTTTATTTTGATTTTCTTATTTGTATCTTTTCTTTAAAAAACATAGCTGTTTGGAATATATATATATATATATATATATATATATATATATAGTCAATTACTGTCATTGGTGACTATATCTCCCTTTGGAGTGATCATTTATTAGGTGCCCTATGTCCCATCTCTGCCATCATTGGCAGTGAAATCAGGTCAGTGACCCTGACTTGCCTGTCATTTCTCTCTCCTCTTTGCCCTTGTCATCCAATATGTTCCAGAGCTCTGCCAACTTATCTTCATACGAGTTTGTATGAGTTTTCAGATTTGGGCATCTGCAGTAACTGCCTAAGGCTGGGTTCTAATCATTTTACACCTGAAATATTTTAATGGGCTCTGGCCAGTTTTCCTGGTGGTTCTGGAAATACCCTACACCCAGCAGCAGATTCGTTTTCAAGAATGTTCTAATCACTTCACTTTCTCTGGGCTCTGCCCTGGCGTTCACTGGCCCTTTCTTAAGGTGCCTCTCCTGCCACTGCCAGCCTATTATCACTTGTGTCCTGGGCTCCCACCCCCCACCCCCATCTTTTCCTCTCCCAGGAAGCCAGACCAGTTTTCCCTCAGGGTGTGTACAGCTGCTCTTCCCTGGGTCTGAGATTATCTCCTCCCCACATCTCCTCAGGTTCTTTCTGTCTCTGTTCAAATACTCTCTTCACAGACCAGAGCTCCCTAACCACCTGTCCAAAAGAGCCAACCCCCATTATTCTCTGCCTTCTTGCCTGCCTTTATTTTTATTCCTGGGACTCATTAGTGTCTATAAATGTTTTACATACTTATCACTTGATTTTGTCCATCCTCCTCCATTACAGTGTTGCCCACAAAAGCAGTATGTGTCTGTGCCCTTCACTGTTAATCTTGTGTCCCTAGAAGAGGGCATGAGGTCCTTATACTGACCATCTGAAAAATCATACACTTCTATCATGTAGGTGAAAGCCCTTGAGAGAATTCAAAATACATTCAGCTAAGAATATTCATCCTTGATTTTGTGCAGCACCCTGCACTCTGGAATATTCCCCCACCTCTCTCACATCCAAGCCGTATTTCTTCCCTGCTTCCAAGCTCAGGCTAACACTGGACTTCTCCATTACACATTTCTGTTGCTGCATCTGAGGGGCCAACAAACAGTGCCCCCTCCCTGCCCAGATTCTGGACAAATGGCGACACAGAAAAGAGCGGTAAGGGCAAGGAGATCAAATTATTACTGATAAGGCCACATAAGAGATGAGGATCTGCAGGTGAATGTGCTGGCCATTGCTTGCTGGGCCCCAGGCAGCGGTAGCCTGGGCCGTCCCCCTCCCCTGTTGAAAGAATTCCCCAGAGCAGAATATTTCCCTTAATGCATTTTCCCTGTAAGCCCTTTGTGAAACTAATCACTTTTTGGGGGGTCAAATCTGATCTTATGTGTATAACTTTTATAACTCTCCTCTTCTCCTCTCCTCATCATGCTTGTTATAATGCGATGCTCATAGAAAACAGGGATTATTTTTTATTTTAAGGTGTATTGAACTGAATCGCATGCATCTTGCAGACAGTGAGTGGGTCTCCCAGGAATGCTCTGCCCTCACTTCAGCTGCCAGCTGTTCTGACACCATTCTCTGCACTGGATTTACACAAAATCCACAATGACTATTCACTAGCAGCAGATGTTTATTTAAAAAAAATTTTTTTAGTGTTTATTTATTTTGAGACAGAGAGAGAGCATAAGTGGTGGAAGGGCAGAGAGAGAGGGCGACACAGCATCTGAAACAGGCTCCAGGCTCTGAGCTGTCAGCACAGAGCCTGACACGGGGCTCAAATCACGAACCACAAGATGATGACTTGAGCTGAAGTCGGACGCTCAACCGACTGAGCCACCCGGCTACCCCATCAGCAGATTTTTATTTTGAGTGACACTTAAATGAGAAATGTATTATCTCTATTAAACTGAATTCTAATTATACAACTCAGAGTTATAAAAATAAAGATATTATTGCAGTCCAGGCATACTTAATAAGTGACCCCATCAACATATATCTGTCAAGTGACAGGCAATAAGACATTTGTTTCAATCAGAGTAGTTTAAAGTACAGAAACAAATAACTTCCAAATCTCAGCGACTTAGAACAAAGTTCTGTTCCTCACTCTTGCTACATGCGTGCACAGCCAGCTGAGGGCACTGCCCTGTGCTGTCCGCATCCACTGAAACGCTGCTGGCTGCTGAGGTAGGCAGAAGAGGGTGGTCTCACACCAGTAGATATGTAGAATGCTTGTCAGGAGTGGCACATATTTACCACTCACAGCTCCTTGGCTGAGCTGGGCCATATGGCTCCATTTAATACAGGGGTCCACCTTGTACTCTCTTATCATCTCCCTGAAGTGGAGACTCTGAAATACTTGGGGAGGAGCATTAGGGACTATGTCAGTGTTGCTGGACACACTGAGTCGGCAAGATCAAAGCACACTAGAGCATGGCTGAAAGAATCTAGAATGTTCCACAACTTTAATGAAAGAGTTGCATTCAATGACAAAAAAAAAATAACAGTTGCTATTGGTGACATTCTCAGTATTTCTGAACAACTTGAAAGAGCCTTTGCTAGGGTACTGCTGCTCTATTTTCAATGAATGATAACATTTTCAAGAGTGATGCAAAAAGGCACTATCAGGCACCTGTATTTCCCTGTTGTTGTTTTTTTTTAATGTTTATTTTTGAGAGAGAGAGAGAGAGAGAGAGAGCACAAGCAGGGAAGGAGCAGAGAGGGAAGGAGACACAGAATCCGAAGCAGGCTCCAGGCTCTGAGCTGTCAGCACAGAGCCCAATGTGGGGCTCGAACTCACGAGCATGAGATCATGACCTGAGCCGAAGTTGGACACTTAACCGGCTGAGCCACCCAGGCACCCCTACATTTCCCTGTTTTTAAAAAATCCATATTGTCAAATGATGTCTTCTTGATAATTTCAAACTGGGAATTTTTTTGTTCCAGAGTTAGATATAAATTATCAAGAAAAGTATCAAATATACATGGCTTTGGTATCCAGCTCTTCATTTTCATTTTTCCTCTGGACTTTGGTCTGTCCTAAAATCCCCTTTCCTTGACTCTCTCAGTGAGCTAGAAGTATTGGCACGTTCCTTCCTCATTTTCCATTAAGTCACCCATTAAACACAAACATTGGAATCAATGAGAATGCTACTTACAGGGCCAAACATTAGGTTATAAAAGCAAATAAGAAGTAAGTATGTGGAATGTTCTGGAATAGCTTTGTTGATGAAATGAATGTACCATAGACATAGTTTGCAAAGGTAGCTCAGTCCACAGCCCAAGGTAGAGGAAAAGTTTTTGTAGATAACCATTTAGTATTAGAAGTTGGTATTCCATTCACAATACCAGTAGATGCCAACATGAGAAGGTATCTCTCCCTCTGAGACAAAGTTCATTAATATAAAGTTGAGATGCATTTCATTTGATATTTTCCTAGTTCGTCTAATGAATGTGTTATATATTATAGTGCATCTTCTCACTAGAGTAACAAACCAGTGGAAATGGAGTCATTGTATGAGGTGTAACCTAAGTATGTTGGCAACCTGGAGTTCATACCTAAAAGGGCTCTTAGCCCACCACCCTCTCTGTTCACTTGATATCTCCCATTTCCAGTGTCCTTGACATAGTTGAGTGTTTCTCCTCTGGTAGTTATTTATGATCCCTTCTATAATCCCTGAATACTGGGTAATACCCTTCAATTTCCTTCTGTTGGAGCCTCCTCACGTATCTGGGCTGTCTTCACAGGCAGGGTCCAAGGAGTCTACCTCAGAGCCTTCTTGCTGTGGGGGACTCTGGGGACACAGGCTGCAGCACCTGCTCTTCAGGGCACCGCCACCATTGCTTGTCAGCTACTATCTCTCTTCCTGTAGATTTTTAGGTATGAATCAGACAGATGTCAGTCCAAGCCCCAGGGGATATGTATCAGTTTTCCAATCCCCTCAGATGGAGGGGCATACCCTACATACCCTACATACCCTACAGGATGGGGCTTATACTGCAGCTTATCCAAGGAAACCCTATTTTAATCTCCAAACCTACCAGTTTGAACTCTCAATATGACTGAGGTATTCAGTCATGATTTTTTTCCCCCTGACCCTCTGTTTTTCAAATCCTGGAAGGACTTAGTGCTTCAGGTAAAACTGAGACTGAAATAATTTTATTTTAAATGGGAGGGGGCACTAGTCCAAGGGCACAAAGTTTCAGTTATACAAAATAAATAAGTCCTAGAGAGATTTGTTTTTATTTTCTTAAAGTTTATTTATTTATTTTGAGAGAGAAAGAGAGAGTGACCATTGAGGGGGCAGCGAGAGGGAGAGAGAGAATCCCAAACGGGGTCCATCCTGTCAGCACCGAGCCTGATGTGGGGCTCTATCCCATGAACCGTAAGATCATGACCTGAGCCTAAATCAAGAGCCAGAAGCTTAACTGAGTCACCCAGGTGTCACACAGCCTATAGTTAACAAAATTTCACTGTATACTCAAAAATTTGCAAAGAGGGTAAATCTTATGTTAAATATTTTTATCACACACACACACACATACATACACACACAAATAATCATCTTAAAAGATAAAATAAATTTAGGACAACCTTAAATACACAAAGATTAAAAATAATCTTAAAAAATTATATATATAATGACCAAACAAATGTATTATAAATTCAATAATGCTTTTAAATGATCCTCATTTCCTTAGGCACAAAAATCTACATACATTGAAACTGTTTTGTTATTATATTAGTGTATGTGTGTATGTGTGTGTGTGTGTCTATGTCTGTGTACATATGTGACAAATAATGTATTCAGTCTTTACACAGGCTTAGAATATATATGGATTTTCGGGTCTTTACAATAGCTCCAGTCTTGACCCAACTGGTTGGGAAACACCAGCCTTGTCTATCTGTATCATTTTGCAGGTCAGGAAAACATGAGGTGAAATTGGAGGGACTGTTGCCATTTAGCATTATGATTATTTTCTATAGTTCAACTAATCCTTAAGTCTCTTTTGTGCTAGGCATGAGGCTAAATGCTGGAAATAAAATAATGAGACATAGTTTATGAGAAGTAAAGATATACATAGGGAAACCAAGGGGTTTATGTTTCATCCTGACCCTGATTATCAGTAGAACCTATTCATTACCATTTGACGAAATTGAAGCAAAGTCAATAGAAAATTTGAAACAACCATATAGACCAATTCAGATTTTCTTGTCACCAGGCACATGAATATAGTTACAGCCTATGAGGCCCAATACACTTATTGGAAAAATAGTAGTCTCTCAATAAATATTTGTTAAATGAACAAATGAGTAAAAAGAGGGGTAAGAAAATAACATATTGTCTGGGTATTGTATTGACTCCTTACATGTATACACTTAATCTGGATGGGATATTTAATCTACCAAAAAAGGGAAAAATATCAAAATTCTATTGCTTTGTGGACTGACTCCCCAAATGATTTAAAGATGTGTTTTTCTGGGACCTTGCATAGGAATTCCATGTTGAGACTATGTTATTTACTTATCAGTATTGGCACTGTTTTGTCTAAATCATTTATGTCTATCATTATCAAAACTTTTTCTATTGTTCCTTAATCATAATATATGGAGAAGGGAAAATTCATTATGTTTTATAGATGGTGGAAGACCAAGACAGGGAAAGGTAAGTGATATATCGTATAACGAGCATTTTCATTCAATACTGAGAAAATAATCCTACTTCTAAGCTATGGTTTGCTAACCACAGCAAATGATAATGGTCATCTCACCTTACAGCAGATTGAGATTAATTTAGATTATGTAGTTCTGGCATACAAGGAATTATCACATTGGATACAAATGAGTGGAGGAAAAGGATGGGGGCATGACTTTCTTTGCATTATTCACTGGCTTTCCTGATTTTTGCAATGATCTCTGGACCAGCCAGAGAGCAATTTCTTTTTCTTTCTTTTTTCCTTTTTTTTTTTTTTTTTGAGCAGTTTCTTTCTGGAGTTGCCTTTGGTGGAAATTAGAATCTATATGTATGTGTTATCAGTTCCACGTGGCAGGCTGGAGGTGGTGATTGGTAACACCAAGGCAGAATGGCAAAACTTAGCTATTAAAAAAGCAAAGGGGGAAAAAAAGAAAAAGAAGCATTATATACTTGGGAAAGACAGTGACTGACCTCTGGGGAGAAAGAAGATAACTTCTGATTTTTTTTTTTTTTTTTTGCTTTGTCATATAGTGTAGATTGGGAATCTTGTCCTTAGTTTATTTATGATCAGAAGTCAGCTACTGTGACACCATAGGGTTTTCCAGATATTTCCTCTGATGCTGGCATCTTACTAAATAAGGGTAAGGCAGCAGTTGTGTGACTACTCTGCTCCTAGGTCACTCGCTTCGGGAAATGCTTCAGCCCAGAGCACACTTGTCTCCCTTCATCAGCTGCCTCTCCCACCCCCACAGAGCAGACCTGTGATTACCTCCTTATCTTTAGCCAACAGATATAAAAACTTTATCCTCTTCTAACTGTGGTTTTTCCCTTTAAAGGAGAACTTAAGTGACAAAAATCTTATAACTTGTATCTTCTCCAAAATGGAGAGGATTATCAGGAAGTATGCAAGGTAGGAAAATGCAAATTTCATTCTAATTTCACCATTAGAAGTGCTAATTAAACCAGAAATAAGACCATGCAATCAGAATTTTAAAGTAGCAGAGGACTTTGAAGGTTATCTAACCCAACCTTGAACCAGAAGTGGAAGCCCTTGTCAAAAATCCTTTTTGAATGCTTCTGGAAGTGGTAGGGATGCCTTCTCTCAGGTCAGCGTGCTCCTTTTTTATGGAGATCTAATTGGTGTGAGCTTCTGTCTTCAGACTCTGCCTGGACCTCCTTCTGTAGGCTTTGGTTGGGGCTCTGCTCCTCTCTTGCCCTCACTCCTTGTTGGTAGAGAAGTTTGATGGTCAGCCATCCATAATTCCAGTCTGGGTAGAGAGTATCTTTTGTAAAGGCCCATAGGCTCTAAAGGTGCTTATACTCGTGGACTACAGAAAGCTGCTTAGTAGACTGTAGGGAAACCAAAGTGTGGCTTTCCCATAATTATGCCATTTATGGTAGAGGTGGTGGAATTTTCTTCTATTATGAGTGACTACAAAACAAGACAGGGAGTTGAAGTCCTCAAGAGAAGCCCAAATGCTGTGAGATCAGAGAGGGATGAACATAATGCGTAACTGCCAAATATGGCTGAAGCAACTACTTTAAGATAACTGTAGTATTAACCTTTTGTTTATATGAATCTATGTTCTGGTCTTGCATTTAAAAGAGGAGTTTTGCTCACCCTCTGTATCAGTCAGTATGCCACCAGGAAGAAGAATACACCTAGGACAGGAGGTATTTGAAGAGAGTGAATGATGGCCCAGAGGATGGCAAGTTTAAGGGACCATCAGGGAATAGAGAACAGTAAGGGAAATGTCACCACATGAAGCCCTTTCCACTGCTGGAGCTGAAGATACCAGGGTAGGGATATCTTGGTGGGAGATGACAAGAGCATCTAGCCACAGGAAAGGGCCTGCCTGTCAGGCAGGAGTCACTGCCAAACTGCAGCCCACAGGGAGGGAGCAGAGGGAGGATGTTCTCCAGTTCCGCTCTCCTCTTGCCCATGTTCCAGTCAGAAGCCAGACACAGGGAGCTTGGCATAGAGGCAGCCTGCAGAGCACAGAGTAGGGGGGGAGAAAAAGCAGGGCAGATGTGGAGGGCCAGCAAGGGCATCCTGCAGGTCCCTCTTGGCAGGGTCGCTCGCCTAAAGGGGCATCCTCAGAAACAAGATGTGTATTGTATAGAATGTAGTCAGGTTGGCACCGAGATCATGACTGTAAATATTAGATGAGGCAAAACTCCTAAGACAAGGAGAGTATCTTCTGAGATGGGGATTTATAATAAGAAATTGATAATAAGGCATTTTCTTATATAAGAAAAGATTAGTTGGGATTAGTGAAATGAATGTATTTTGAAATGGTCCCTTTATTCGAAAGTGTGCCCTAAGCACAGGAAAAGATGCTGAGCGTCAGTAGTCATTAGAGAAATGTAAATACCACAATGAGATACAACTACACACCCAGTACAATAACTGTCCTCAAAAAGACACACGGTAACAAATGTTGGCCATGATGTGGAGAAATGGGAGCCTTCACACTTACTCATGGGAATGGAAAATGGTGCAACCACTTTGGGAAACAGTTTGGCAAGTCTCTGAAAAATCTCAACAGAAGCTTACTGTCTGACCCACAAATTCCACTCCTGCTCTCTACACAAGAGAGATAAAATATATGTCCATCCAAAGAATTGTACATTAGTGTTGCATTGTTGATAATAGCCCCAAAGTGGAAACAACCCAAATGTCCATCACAACTGGTGAATAGATAAACAGTTTTGGAGCCCAGATAAAAGACCTATTGTAATATATTCATATTCCCTAAAACAGTAATAAAGGAAACACAATAAATAAACATGTCAATAACATTCTACATATATTAAATAGGCCCAGTGTTTTTTTTAAAGTTTATTTATTTTGAGAAAGAGAGAGAGAGGGAGGGAGGGAGGGAGAGAGAGAGAGAGAGAGAGAGAGAGAGAGATGGAGATGGAGGGGGAAAGAGAAAGGGAGAGAGAGAGAATCCCAGGGAGGCTCCATGCTGACAGCAGCACGGAGCCCAATACAGGGCTTGAACTCAAGAACCGTGAGATCGTGACCTAAGCCGAAATCACCAGTCACTGACTGAGCCACCCAGGGACCCCAGGCCCGGTGTTTTTAATTCATCTGTAATTCATTAAAGTTATTTATTTACCAGAGACTCTGCCATTTTCTGACTTAAGCACTAGAAACGTGAAGACCAAAGAAACATGACTGCTTCCTTCAGAGAACTCACAGTAGGAAAGAGAGAAAAATATAAAGAAATGCCATAAAATGCCATATATTCTGGTGGAACATCGAGGATCATCTGTCCTATGTGCAGGGAGGAGAGCGTAAGGGTAAAGAAAATATTTCCAAAGGATGATGTCTGAACGGAGCCCTCAGGGACCATACATCCTTTAGAACCTGTCCTTGTTGGCTAACCTGGTCAGAGCAGTTAAATGTAATAGACATTGTATTCGAATTAGGTTTGTAATAGAATTTTACATTTGCTTTAATGGACATTAAGGTGACCCAGGTGACCTACAGGTTAACAGAAGTTTCGTCTTCATGGCTGCTTTGGGGCCCTTCTAGGCCTCACATGTGAAAATTATGCATTTTTTACACAAAGGGAAGAGAAAGTCAGATGCTAACACCCTATGACAATTAAGTAAGGATAGTACAGTCCCCATTTCTAATTTTTTAAACAAGTGTGTTAACAAATGTACTTGAGCTGGGAGTAGGGGCCGTCCCAAAACCAGTTGGAAATGAAAACAGGGTAGAATAAAATTAAGCAACGTTTTTGTTCCTTAAAAATGGAGATTATACCCATTTTCAGGTAACCAGATGGTTCTGCTTCTTCTTCACCCCAGCTTTGTTGCCTAATGGGCTTTGTGGCTGGAGCTCAGTACGGGGATGTCCAGTGTACCACAGGGGGCGCTCACCGTGAAACCTAGCAGGGAGGGGGCGGGACTCAGTGGGGCTGGGCAGTGCCCTGGGGTGGCATCCTCAACTCCCAAACCACTAGAGCAGGTTTTCACAAGGTGCTATCCCAGGCGAATCTCTATCACAGTCACTGGTGGAGACAGTGGGGATCTCTGTTGAAAAAGGAGGATTCCTGGACCCCACCTCAAACTTGCAAACTCAAAGTCTCTGGGAGTTGAGCCTTGAAACCTATATTTCTATTGAGTCTCTGAAGTAATTGTTACTCACACCTTTTAGAGCACGTTACCATATCTGATGTTGCAAAGTATCAATATATTTTTGTGATTGAACCGAACTTTGTTATCCATCCTCCACTGTCAATGCTCGCTCATTGGAAACTGACTGGCTAGTGAAGAAATGATCGGGTAGACCTGATGTATCTTGTTTGGCACATTTTATTCTCTTCAAGAAGATTTATACTATGTTCATAACGCTGTTTCTCTTTTGTTGTCCACAGTCAGTAAATTTTCTCATTTTTCAAACATGTCTTTTTAAAAAATAGTTTTCATCATTATAATGAGAAAGCCAGTGCATGGACATGATTTTATTAAAAAGAGAGTCAAAGCAGCATCACATGTACAGGTGTATACCATTGTGTGGTCACCTTCGGGTGGTGACTGCTGACTCCCCTCTGTCCTCTTACTGGTTTTCTAAGACCTTACTTCACTCCAGGGGAGGAACTTATGAATTTTGTAGACTATTGAAGAGGGATAGGGTGTCCAGAGTGGACATTTTGTATGGAATACTCAGGGAGATAATCTTGTGCTGGACATCTTTATGCAACTTCAGGGGTTCACATTTAAACTTCAGGGGTCAGTCTGCTTCCAGGCAGCTCCCATGGTGGCTCCTGGGAATCTGTCAGTGGGACTGTGTGCCTGCTTCCCCGTGATTACTCAGCTTCTCTTCTTAGGAGTCTTGTGCAGACATGGGAGTCCTGGAACGTAGGTTTCCTCCACCCTAGGCGAACACAGTCCCATTATTCTCTCAAAACACTGCTGCAAAAAATGGGAAGAGATATCCCAGAAGTAGTGAGGATAGAGTGAATCTCTTTCCCTTTACAGTTCTGGCAAATCTTCTCCTCTCTGGGCACCTGCTTCGTCTCTGCCATTCATTGCCTGCCAGCCGCTCCTCTCTCTGGGAAAATGTAGGATGCTTTCCCCTCATAGACTTTATAGAGCTAAGGATGACTTCTCCTTTTTTTTTTTTTTTTTAATGGCTTATTTACTTTTGAGAGAGAGAAAGAGACAGAGAGTGAGAGGGGGAGAGGCAGAAAGAGAGAGGGAGACACAGAATCCAAAGCAGGCTCCACTCTCTGAGCTGTCAGCACAGAGCCTGATGCGGGGCTGGAACTCATGAACAGTGAGATTGTGACCTGAGCTGAAGTCGGATGCTTAACCGACTGTGCCACAGAGGCACCCGGATGACTTCTCTTTCTAAGGAGTCGGTGTGGGGATGGAGTGAGTATGGGAAGAAGGAAAGGCCAACGTCTTTTAAACTTGTAAACTTCCCTGTTAGTATATCTATGTGCCCTTCTTACAGAACATCTGTGGAGACACCTGTCACTTCTTCTCTCAGTTTTGGCCCATTCACCTTAGGAAGTAAATAACCTGTTTTTCTCCTAACACAAGTCTACTTCCCCGCTACACACACACACACACACACACACACACACACACACACTCCATACTTCTGCCACTTAAAAAGGAAATATTGATTGGGGCTCTCAAGTAGATTTTCTGTGAATCCAGAACCATGAAATGGACTTTTGTAATAAAGCTGATCATAAATTAGGGTCAGTACTGTCAGTACTGTCAAGTGTCAGAAGTAGCCAGAAGTCCCGCCCTCTAATCTACTCTGCATTTTCTCAGATTTTTACTCAGAGAAAAAAATATAAATTTCATTAACCTTTTATGTTGAAAATGTCCAACGTTCAGAAAAGTTGGAGGAATAATGCGGTGAGTATCCATATGCCACCTCAGTTCAACCTTCAAACATCTTAGTTTTCCACAGCTGCCTCACTGTGGTCTTAGCGGCTTGAACTAGCACGTCTCTAGTAGCTCATGGTTCTGTAAGTCAGAGGTCCAGGGGGCTCAGCAGGGTTCATGCCCAAGGTCTCTCAAGGCGAGTCAAGGTGTCACAGGGCCGCACTCTGAACTGAAGACTTTGGGAAGAATTTGATTCCAGGCTCATTCTGGTTGTAGGCTGACTTCAGGTCCTTGTGGTTGGAGATACCCTTGGGGGTGTTGTCTTTCTGCCCCTCCATGTTGAGCGGAGTTCCTGGCCCTGGGCCTTCTCAGAGGCCCTCACACAATGTCACAGCCCTCGCTAGGATCCTCCAGTTAAACCCCCTCACCTTCAAATGTCTGGCTTCCTTTCTGTAATCAATGGAAGAAAACTCTGCTTTTAAAAGGCTTGGGTGATTAGATGGATAATCTCCCTGTCTTGAGGTCACTGATTATTGGCCTTTAATTACATCTGCAAAGTCTTTTTGTCATGTGACCATAGCACAGTCAAGGGGGGGGAGGGGTGGAGATCCTGGGAGTTATCTTAGGATGCTTAGGGAACAGAAATTTAAATTTATTTAACATAAATTACTTTATTTATTTTTTTTTTCAACGTTTATTTATTTTTGGGACAGAGAGAGACAGAGCATGAACGGGGAGGGGCAGAGAGAGAGGGAGACACAGAATCGGAAACAGGCTCCAGGCTCTGAGCCGTCAGCCCAGAGCCTGACGCGGGGCTCGAACTCACGGACCGTGAGATCGTGACCTGGCTGAAGTCGGACGCTTAACCGACTGCGCCACCCAGGCGCCCCCATAAATTACTTTAAATCTAAATAGTTATAAGTGGCTAATGGCCATGGTATTAGTGCCGGACAAGACACTGGGTCAGATTCAGGATAAACACTTTGGGCAGGAATACTTCATAGATGATGTTACGGACTTCTTTGTTTACTGGCTTTCTCTCTCTTTCTCTCCTTCCCTCCCTCTCTCTTATTGTGAATCCATGGGAGCTCTTTTAGGCTCCTTTGAGTCCTTTGATATAGTTTGATTTAAATTAGTTTTTGGCACCCCAAACTGTCCCAAGTTCACCTTGCTCAGACCTAAACTTTGGACTCCACCAGCTCTTTATCTGGTGGGAAATGTATCTGGAAACCAGGACCAAGGAGCTAAATTTTCTCATTGCTATTGTGTTGATGTCTCTAAGCTTTCAGTAGAAAGAAAATGTGTACATATTTTTTAGTTTACACTATTTTTTTCCAATTTAAATTTAAAATTGCGAAAACAAAAAGAAAATTGGGCATCTGGGTGGCTCAGTCGATTAAGCGTCTGACTGTTGGTTTCGGCTCAGATTACGATCTCATGGTTTTGTGAGTTGGAGCCCTCCATCAGGCTCTATGCTAGCAGTGCAGAACCTGCTTGGGATTCTCTCTCTCCCTCTCTTTCTGCCCCTCCCCCACTCACACTGTCTCTGTGTCTCTCAAAATAAATAGATAAACTTAAGAAAACAATTAAAAAATAATATCATGAGTGTTCTTGCTTTCTTTTCTTTTACATTTGTATTTCCTTTCCCTCGGAGTAAGCGTCATGGTTGGTGATATCAACACAGCTGCTTAGTTTCTTTACTGTACAGTGTGCACCCAAAAGTCTCAAGATTAGAATACATATTATTACAAACAGCAAACCCACTAATAAAATGTAGAGCTTGTTTTCACACTTTTTTTTGTCCTTAGACTTATATATCACTAAAACTGCACAACTATACTGAAAAGTTATTTGAAATAATTTTTTGTTCTTTGTGGTTGTCAGCTTGATATATAGCTAATCTCATTTATTTCTGTTTATAGTCAATTTTAGGTAAACAAAAGTTTATTTTTTAATTATTTTCTCTTAACTATATTTTCTAATCTTTACCAATGTAAAGAAACACTATTTCATATTATTTTGTAACTTGTTCGATGTATTATAATATAACTTCACTGTTTCACTATGTTTTTCAGGGCTTTTTCTACAGAGAACCCATTATTTTAAGTTGAATTATTAATGCCTTTAATAATAAAACCAATTTTTAACTTTGAGATTGCTTGTATTTTATGAAGTTTTGGGCTAATAATACACCTCTCTGAAAAAACTCAAATATCTCTTCTCACAGATTTGTACCATGAGCTCCAGAGTGTCCCGCCCACCTGGCAATTTTATTTAATTATTTAGTTGTATGATCATTTTCTCCTTTGATTAAAAAAAGCATTGATTGGAACTTTGCTCTTAACCAGGTGTTGTTAGTAACTGATAGGCTGTGAACTCCATGAGGACAGGCATGTCTCTACCTACCCAGACCTTGCCCAGTGGGCGTGCTCTGTAATGATTACTGAGTGGCCAATGGATGAACACTTCTCTGGAACAATTCAGTTCCCTAAATTCTCCTACTTTTTAATTATTTCTGTATTTGACACATAAGAGCAAGTATAATCATGTCTGCCGTCTTCAGGCTTCCGCAAAGGCTTCACCTGTGTCCATGGGAGTTTCTGATTAATGAAAAAGGGAGCAGAATCCCTGGCTTGTGAACGGTGACAGTCCTTTGAGAGGTGTACATCACGGACCACTCCTCCTCTGTTTCCTTTCATTAAATCTGATCCTTCACATTTTCCAGTCAGCATGGGTGATGATGCTACATTTAGTTTGCTGTGTTTTTAAGCATCATCTATTCTTAACAGGATATGTAATGTGATTCAAGTTGATTAACAAAATGTCTTTCAGTCTTTGCTTGGCTAATAACTGTTTCCTCTGCATTTTATTATGGGGCAGCTAGCAAAGGGAGCCAAAGTTTCTTTTTTTGTTTTTTTTTTTTTTTTAATTTCCTTAGAAAAAAATTAGTTAAGTTACATAGGATGCTGGGCCTTTGCCAGCTGCAGCTTGCACATTTTTACTGCTTACATTTGGCAAAAAGTGAGGTTGGGATGTAATGAGATTCAAATTCCCTTACATTTCCAAATATCCATTTGGCTTCTTTCTCTGTGTTCTGTGAGTGTTTAATATAATTTGACAATCAGTATGACTCATGTGTGACTCTGGAAAGGTGTTTTTGTTTTTTACGGTACAGAGAGTGAAATCTAAAGGAGAAAAACATATTTTCCTCAATGTTTTAAAAAAAGGGAGACATGTCATTGATACAACGACGTCATTCTTATTTTTTAATGTTTATTTATTTATTTTTAATTTTTTTAATGTTTATTTTTGAGGGAGAGAGACAGAGTGTGAGTGGGGGAGGGGCAGAGAGAGAGGGAGACACAGAATCTGAAACAGGCTCCGGGCTCTGAGCTGTCAGCACAGAGCCTGACGCGGGGCTTGAACCCACAAACTGTGAGATCATGACCTGAGCCGAAGTCGGACGCTTAACCAGCTGAGCCCCCTGGGTGCCGCATATGTTTACTTATTTTTGAGAGAGAGAGAGAGAGACAGAGCGCCAGCAGGGGAGGGGCAGAGAGAGAGGGAGACACAGAATCTGAAGCAGGCTCCAGACTCTACGCTGTCAGCACAGAACCTGACGTGGGGCTCAAACACATAAACCGTGAGATCAAGACCTGAGCCGAAGTTGGAAGCTTAATGGACTGAGCCACCCAGGCGCTCCAAAGATGTCATTCTTCAAGCTGGCATTAAATAACTCTGTAATTCAGTTATGTTGCTTTCTAAATCACTGGCATCACTATTTTGTCACAACCAACTCACCTTTCAGACCAGAATTATCCTGATCTCTTGTTCTCTTTCACTTTGTAATTAAATCTTTTTTCCTATCATTTCTCATTTAACTGCTTTATTTTATTTTTTGTTTATTTTTTATTACAAAACCTTGTTTAATGTTTATTTATTTTTGGAAGAGAGAGAGAGAGACAGGGCGGGAGCAGGGGAGGGGCAGAGAGAGAGGGAGACACAGAGCCTGGAGCCTGCCAGGCTCTGAGCTGTCAGCCCAGAGCCCAGTGTGGAGCTTGAACCCATTAACTGTGAACTGTGAGATCACAGCCTGAGCTGAAGTTGGATGCTTAACCGATTGAGCCATCCAAGTGCCCCATCATTTAACTGCTTATAACACCTGTCTCCAAAATGGATGGGACAGAGAAAGGAGTTGTCACCTTTAGATTATGTGTGGAAAGAACACTGAAAAACAACAACAACAAAAAAAACCCAATCCAAACCCTTAGTGGGTCAGGTGAGAAAGCCAATGCTCAGAGAAGTTAAGTGACTTGAAAAAATTTGGATCTTTGGTGGTTTAGCCAAGTTGCTATTTAGCCAACAACAATCCATTGTTTTTTGTTAGTGGAAGATTTTAGAGTTACTAAGAAATATCTATTTTTGGTCATGAAGTCATCATTGAAGTCATTTTTGTGTTTTTCTTATAATTTCCTTTCTTATTAACAAACATTAACATCTGAGTATCCTGCAGGATTTGTAGAAATAATTACTTGCTTAGTGTTGCCAAGCAGAATAGCAGATTCATTCCAGGACATTTTTTGCATGTCAAAATGATTCTAGTTCTTAAAAATGCAAATGAACAATGGTTCATAGTACAATTAAAAGCATCAGTACAGAGCTTAGTGTTTTTTTTTTTTTCCTTTGTTGTTGTTAATCACTTAAAATGGATAATTAACTCTCAAATTAATCCCTGGAAAATTAAAAGAACATCTGGTGAAGTCCATTCTTTTGGATTTTTTATGTAAAAGTGGTTACCAAGTGGATGCTTGCTGGGCTAGAAAAATTTTAATCTCCACCTTCTTTATTCTTTTTTAAAGTCAGCCAAACAATATTCATTCTTTTTTTTAAAAAATTTTACTTTATAGAGAAAGAGACAGAGAGAGAGAGTGCTAGCAGGGGACAGGGGCAGAGGGAGAGAGAATCCTACACTTAGCATGGAGCCTGACATAGGGCTTGATCCCATGATCATGACCTGAGCCAAAACTGAGTCAGATGCTCAATCACCCAACTGATTGAGCCACCCAGGCACCTCAACAATATTCATTCTTATTAGAAGTTTGGTACTGTCATCTGCATGACACTGAATCTGAAGAATGCAGTTACTGAACAGTGATAGTAACTTTCTGACTGTATTCTTACCCAGAAGTGTGGTCATATCATTAATTTGATATAATAGTTGTTAAAAAAAAAAATCCAACTGAGTAAATTTGAAGATCTACTTGGTTTTATTAAATGATCCATGAATCAGACAGCTGCCCATCTAGCAAGCAGAGGGGAGCTCTGAGGAGTTGTACAAAGGGAAGGTTTTTATAGGGAGGAGACGGGCAAGGAAGTTGTAAGCAAAATAAAAAAGGATTATTCTGGGCAAGGTCATTTTCCCTTGGAGGAATAAGGACAGAGTCTTATCATGGAGATTAACTCATCTTCCTTTGGAGACTTGAAGAGGGTCCAAGTGACAGATTATCTTCTTGTTGTTTATCAGAAAATTCCCAACTGATCCCTTAAAACATTTCTTGGGAAGTTTGAAACTGAAGTCAGGTGAGGTACAGTGACTTGGCGTAAGTGATACTCATTTTATACCTGTGATGTCCTTTTAACAGGAATTCTTGAAAAGGAATTTAAAATTCTTGAAAAGGAATTTTAAAATAATAGTAACAGGTTTAGGATGAACTTTGGTTGATTACTCGAGTCATTACCCCTGCCCCTCTCTTAACATATCCCCGAATTTATGTAGGCTTTCACGTTCCCACATGGTTTCTGGCAGTGTAAGACATGCACAGACAGGCCAGAGCCACTAGGAAGCTTGTTAGAAATGCAAACTCAGGAACCCAACCCTAGACCAACTCAGAAATCTGTGTTTTAGTAAACCCTCCAAGTAACTCTGGTGCACATTCAGGTTTGAGAACCACTGCTTTTCTGGGAGGTTGATTATATGTAGTCCATTCTCTTTGCCAGTGATTGGTTTAAGGAAGCACACATAGCCCAAATCTGGGTGACTTAACCTAAAGGGATTTTTTCTCTGTGGTTGCTAAGAAAACCGTTTTTCTATTTAAGGAAGTAAAAGTAAAAGACAAACTTTTTTTTTTCTTTCTTTCTTTCCTCTGTCTTTGGAATTTGATATGTGAGAACATGATGCCTGGGGATGCTGCAGACATCTTTTGATGATGAAGGTCACATGCTGATAGTATAAAATGGAAATATGGAAAGGACCTGGTTTAATGAAATCTCAAGTCACCCTAACTCAAGATTTCTTATATTGTGGGATTTTAAAACAAACAGAAAAAATGGGCGCCTGGGTGGCTCAGTCGGTTGGGTGTCCGACCTCGGCTCAGGTCGTGATGTCACGGTTCGTGGGTTTGAGCCCCACACGGGCTCTGTGCTGACAGCTCAGAGCCTGGAGCCTGCTTTGGATTCTGTGTCTCCCTCTTTGTCTGCCCCTCCCCCACTCAAGCTTTGTCTCTGTGTCTCTCAAAAATAAATAAACATTAAAAAAACATTTTAAACAAAAAATGAAAAAAACAAAAACAAAAAACAAACTGCCTGAAGATATTCAGGTTTAGTTTTTTTCATTTATTTGCTCATTTGTTTCAAGTATCCTGTAACTTCTAGGTATACTTGAATATACAAGGTCATTTATGGCATTTTGCAAGTAAGTCTTCTGGTCAGTTTGACTATTATTTTAAGTAGAGACTGAGGGTAAAAACTCAGCTCTTTTCATATCACTTCTGTTTTGAAAATTCTTTTTCAAGATGTTAGAAGAGTTTAATTTTGAGAAATTCTTCAAAATGATATTTGCCCCTATCCTTCTGTTAATATTTCTAGGAAGTAGCTATCCTTCTGTTAGTATTTCTGGGTGGGAACATCAGTATAATTATTTAGTTGTTTAATTATTAACTTGTTTAAATTATTTATTTAATTTATCTTCTTTCTCGTCCCAAGAGGGTAGATTCATATGGGAGGAAAAATGTGAGCTGTATCTAAGGCTGAAAAACCTTAAAAGAGTTACCACCTCTTGACATAAGATTGCATACTCACTGCTCAGAAGAGCTGCTTTTCTTTGCTTATTATTCTCATGTCCAAAGAGAATTTGCATAATCAGCTCCTGAGAAATTGCTTTACAAAATAATTTTGAAATAGTTCATAGAGATGCAGGTCTTTCTTATGTGCTTATGTATATACATGTATTCCATAGTTCACATTTTTTGATGTTGTGACATTTTTGAAGTTTTTTATAATATGTATCTTTATATTTCCCCCTTCAAATCTATTCACATATACTTTTAAAAGCTGTTTTGTCATTCTCAGTTGAAAGTAACATCCTTATATATTTATGAAATATGTTAAATTATTTGTAGAGAACAACCTCTAAAACTATGCTTTTATATTTAAATATATAGATGACAATAAATATAGATACACAGCAGTGTTACTCTGTAGTCTATACTATTTAAATATTTACCCATATTTTTGTTTTAATTGATAAAATAGCATGGAAATTTATAATTTTTTAAACAGCCATCTAATATGCATTGTTAATTGTGTTAGTAACTGATTTATGGCTTAATAGAATTGGGTTTTCTATATAGTTTCAATCCATTAAATGTGTTGAAACATGATTTATGACCATATAAAATATGGTTATTTTTATAATTGTTGCATGTGGGCTCCCAAAAAATGTATGTATTCTGGAAAAAAAATCTCCCAAATATTGTAAGTGTTTTTACTTGGCAAACTCCTATTTATCCATCAAGATTCAGCTCTAATACCTCCTTCTCAGAGAAGTTTCTCTTGACAGTTTCACATAGAATTAGATACTCCTTTATCTGTGTTCCTCCTATAATATTTCTTTGACAAAAAATTTCAATTTGTACATTTATTTGATCATAAGATCCTAAGTCACAATTACCTTCTAATTTATCTTTACTACTGTATCTAATCTAATACTGTACCATTGTCACATAGTAGGCACTTAGGAAATCTTTCTAGAAGGAAGGGAAGGAGGAAAGAAGGAAAGATAGAGAAAGAGGGGCAGAAAGAGACAGAAAGGGAGAAAGGGACAAAGGAAGGGAGGAAAGAACAGAAAGGAGGAAAGAAAGAAGAAGAAAGAAAGAAAGAAAGAAAGAAAGAAAGAAAGAAAGAAAGAAAGAAAGAAAGAGAAAGAAAGAGGGAAAGAAAGAAAGAAAGAGGGAAAGAGGGAAAGAAAGAAAGAATGAAAAAGAAAATGGAAGGAAGGAAGGAGGGAAGGAAGAAGGAAGGCAGGGGAGTGAACAATAGAATGGTAATATATTGGAGTTAATCATATGCTCAGGGTTCTGCAAGTTTAGTTTCTATAGTTAGACAATGCTGTCACCCAGGCAAAAAAAATCAACTCAAGTTACTAAATAAAGAACGCACAATTTGAAAAGAAGAAATAATTATAGTTAACACTTTTGTGGTGTTTCTCTGTACCAGATACTTTCCTAAGCTCTATATTGAGTGTATGGGGGGCTGGGAGTAGGAGGGTGTAAATTCACTTAATCCTCATAATAACCCTGTGAGGTGGATACTATTATTTACCATTTCTATTTTTCAGATGCTGAGATTGAGACACTTAACTGTCAGCTGACTTACCCAGGATCAGACACTAGAGAGTAGTAGCACAGCCATGGTTTTTACCCCAGCAGACTCATTCTAGAGCCTGTGGTTTGCCATGGTTTGTACCCCAGCAGACTTGTTCTAGAGCCTGTAGTTTGAACCCCATGCTATACTACCTCAATAAGTACAAATGGGAAAAGCTCCATTTTTAGCATTTTTGAGAGCAGAAGGAGCAAACCTTGACAACTGTTTGTGAGGCAACCTTGTCTTGTAGCCCTACAGTTGGGTTCCCCAAACTGGTGGTCCCAGCTGAGGTTCTGTGCTGTGCTCCTTGTGGGCAAGCTTGGAAGCCCTAGCTCATGTACATCTCTGGGCTCCATCTCTAACTGGAGACAAGGGCATTTCTTCCTCGCCTTAGGAGCTGTGGGTGTTAGTGAGATGGTGTCTGAAAGTACTTTAGGTTTCTAAGAGGGAATAAGATCTATGCAGTACAGGGGATTTGATATATGCCTATCCTAACCCTTTAAACATTAGATGGGGAACATAAAACTCTCCCTCAGCCCCAGGCTGCTTCCATGCCAGGTCACAGTGAAAAGGACTCTACCCAGAACAACTTATGTACCTATCATATTCTGAGAACCTACTATGTGTCGAAATTACTTTAGTTTGGAAAGACAGAGAAATTGTTTTATTCTCTTAACAGCTGGCAGGAGAACTCTTCTTAAATAGAGAATGAGTTTGTTGGGAGAAATTCCTTGCTGAGCATACTTGGGTAGAAACTGAAAGCTGGGTGTGGCGAAGCTGTTCTCAGAGCAGAGGAGGATGGTTTTTCTCAGAGGAAGGGGAGTACCAGGTCAGTGTGTGTACACGTGCTTCCAAGTGTCTGGCCACAGGAGAACCCGAACACTGCAGTGAGATGTAGCCTCTGTCTTACTCCCTTGGATGGTAAGATGATCTCGCAAAATATTGGAGTGAGTAGCATTCTTGTAGAGACCCATGTGAGGGCCGAATATGAGCTCAGTACAATACAGGCACAGAATAATGACCCTGGGTTTAGACAGAGCTGAGCAAGAAAGGGAATTGCGGAAATCTCGGGGTGGCTTAAGACTTCTTCAGATTGTCCACTGGAAGGTCAAAGTAATCCTCCATGAACTCAAGGGCACAGAATCCCAGCTGTGTGGGTTATGGTTCATGAAGCAAGAAGGCAAGACCATGCCAAAAACATTGATGCATTGTTTTGAAATTGAAGCATTTTCTGCCCGACATCTTGGGAGAGGACAAAGGCTCTGAACACAGCCCCTCATCTTCATGTAACCAAGCTCCTTCAGGCCTCACCAGTCTGACAGTACAGAAAGAGGTGATAACCAGGAACAGTCCAGCCTCCAGGCACTGCAGGGACCCCTGATGTGTGTCTCGTGCCCATCTGACCAGAGCAACTCTCCAGGGCCTTCCATGGGGATCAAGTGGTTCCAAAGCAATACTTCTGGTTCCCCCTGACACTACAGTTTTAATGGAACAACTTTTTATTATTTTGTTTTTCTTTGAGTGCCCTCCCCCCCACCCCTTACCTCAACCTTCTGTAGGAATGAGACAAAAATCTGAAGGGAGATCCAGCTGTCCTTAAAAACTCTCTTCCCATTGGTTGACTGATGCTTTGATAAAGCTTGGTGGTGGAAAGCCTCTTTCCTCTATCTCTGGTTCTTATAAAGAAGCATTTCTCCAAGCATAGCCCTTGATTATCGCCACTCCTGTTTTAATTCCTCGCTTGGGAAATTGGCATGATTAATTTGATCAGTAACTTTTGGAAGGATGATAGAGAATTCTAAGTCCAGCTCCACCTTTATTCATTCCCTTGGGATCAAGCTTCCCTCAAGGAGCACAAGATTCTCTGCTTCTCCTGGGGAGGGTGGGAGGGTGGAGGGGAAGGCTGTGTATGCCCAGTCCACTGTGGCCACAGCTGGGGGATAGATCTGCATCATTCTGGGGTAACATGTTATCAAGCATGTTTGGTGTCAAAACCGAAAGCCACATTCTCTCATCTGGCCTCTAAGCCTTGATGGGTTGTGGATTTTTTCTTTTTCTTTCTTTTTTTTTTTTTTTTTTAGGGAGAATACACTTGCCAGGGAGTAGCGGATTATCGGTAGAGGGAAGGGCATTCTCTCAGATTAGTCCAGCTGTAATTGTCTGAACCAGGGAAGTTGTTCCATTGACAGAAAGGAGCAGGTGGTTTGGAGAGCCATTGATGAGACAGAATCAGTCACATATAGAGGCTGGTTAAAATAATGGAGAAATAGGGGTGTCTGGGTGGCCCAGTCAATTAAGAATCCAGCTCTTGATTTTGCCTCAGGTCATGATCTCATGGTTGTGAGACAGAGCCCTGCATCAGGATCTGTGCTGAGCAGGGAGCCCGCTTGGGATTCTTTCTCTCTCCCTCTCTCTGCCCCACCCTTCTCGCTCTCTCTAAAAATAGATAAATATTTATTAAAAATGGAGACATGGGAAGGAGAAGGGAGCTGCTGGGCTGCATTAGACTTAAGATCTCAGAGCCATGGGTGTTAACAGAACTTCGGGGCCTGGAGGTCACAGTAGGGAAGGCCATGGGTGAGTCATCAGAGCCTGATTGAGGCCACCCTTTATTTATTTATTTATTTATTTATTTATTTATTTATTTATTTATTTTTTCATGTCCTCAGGGGTTCATGTGCACTCATGAGAGCAACCATGCCGAGCTGGTCACACAAAAGCAGGAGCTTTTCAGCATTTGTTCAGTCACTTAACAATTGTTTATTGAGCACCACATGAGCATTAGGCATTTGAATGGTGAAGAACAGGAAGAATACTAAGCAGAAGGTACAAGTGCTAGCTGAAGATCACATATTGATTCCATTCTTCACTCTGTGCCTCTTGCCAGCAGGATGAAGAAGTGCCAAGTCGTTGGATTACTTTAGTGTGAATCCATTGACCAAGGTCACGGTTGGTGCCAACTGTGTTTGCATAGCACAGACTTTGCTAAAGGCAACCCTATAAGGGATTTTTTAAAAAGTAGTAAAGGAATCTTGTGACAGAGCTTGATAATTCACTACCTTTAGAAAACAAGTTGGCAGTGATAACACAGGAGAACCCCCGCTTTGTCTGTCTTCTGTAAACCTCAAAGTTACAAGTGGATTCTAACTAGATATTTAGAGTAGTATGGTCTCCTAGAAGCTTTCATACAATTAGTTTTTCACCCAGATTTTTCCATTGGAAAGTCAAACCGTAGTTTGTTACATTTGATGTATGGCTGCATCAGTTACAGGATTCATTTCTGGACAAATTTTCAAATGACAGTTTTATCGTTGCCACTTCCTGAGGGAGTTGTGTTATGTTCCTTTTCCTTTGTTGTTCTTTCATTACTAGACCCTTGCATGCCTCAGGGTCATTCCAAGTGTCTTCTACTGAGCATTACTTTCTGATATTCTCCTATAAAACATGGTTCTGCAGCCCCACTGTTTTGGAAGCACTGCATACCACAGTCCTCTCTTAGGGATCTTGGTGCAGTTGGAAAAGCAAGACTTCTGGAAGCCTTATATTGGAGACATCTGTTCAGACCTTTTTTTTTTTTTTTTTTTTTTTTTTTTTTTTTACCCAACATTCCACAGTTTGGCACTGTATCCCGCTTCCTGATATCATCTATGAACTGTCCAAATCACTAGTATTCTGCACTCTGGGTATCCTTCAGAGTCAGGAGAAACATGTGAGGCCAAGGCAAGGTGTTCCATGGAGTCATGAGAGTAATGTTCATGGGGACACATTCTCCTGGGATCACAGCCTTCTCCTGGGATCTCAGTGTGTATAGAAGCTTGGCCTCTAGTCAGTCTTTCCTCCAAATTCAAAGTGGTATGAAGCAGGCTTACTAAATCTGTTTAAAATGTGCTGAACTGGTACACCTGTACTCCAGATCCTCCATGTGGGCACCAGACTCCATCACCTGCTGCTGTGGTGTCTGGAATAGCCCCTTTCTGCTAAGCCTACTGTCCTTATTCACTTCTGCTTACAGGCCCATGTGTTTCTAGGTCTGAGACCAGTTCTGCCCATGAACAGGAAGTATAAGGGAATCCAAGGGATCTCTGGCCCATTCACTCACTCATTCAACAAGTGTATTTCTGACATATAATGTATCCTAGGTGAAAAGATTTCTGTATAAGATACAATTTTGATCCATAAGAAATTCATAGTCTAATGGAGAGACAAATAGATGACAAATGCAATATCAGGTGATAAGGACTATAATAGAGGTATATGGAGAGCAGTGTGCATGAGAGAAGGTGTTTTGCAGCTATGGGCCCTTGAGAAGAATCTTGCAGGATAAGCAGAATTTTCCCAGGTAGGCAGGCTGTCCCAAGGCTCAGAGGCATGAGGACAGCTCACTTGGGAAAATGACTGAAAACTGTGATGTGGGAAGGAAAAGAGATGAGAATTTCAGTATGGGGAGGACCTCATACAGTGCCAAGCACTTTGAGCTTAAGCCTAAAGACAAGGGAGAAACACCAAAACATTTTCAGTAAAAGCAAAATAATTGAATTCACTCACATCACTCTACCCACAATATGGAAGATGGCTTTGAAGAGGTGATGACTGCCTACCTGAGTACGATGTCTCTGGGAAGAGCACTGTGCCACTCTTTGAGGGGCAAGCTGACCTAGTGTCCTTTGAGTGGAACACCATTGTTACTGGAAAGAATGGCCAAAGGACAAACTCTGTTGTTTCAGACATGAGTATTTGGAAGACTTGTTCATTCATTTTTAATGAACAAAATGCAGAAATTCAATTCAATTCAATTCAATTCAATTCAATTCAATTCAAGGAAAACAACTGACAATGTTAGTTGCCCATAGACAGAGTTCAGGCTTTCATATGAAAGGATTCTGGAAAATGTGTAATTCTCATGCATGGTAAATCTGGCAGCTTCCCATAGTTAAGGCTTCTCAGTGGATCAGAGGTGATATTAACAAGTGCCATTTTTGATATTGTATCATGAAATGTGTCCGTATTTGAGAGATCTTCCTAACTCAGTGAACCAATATTTTCCAAACAACCACTGGCACTATATTCCTGGGTAAAAGATCCATTCAAAGACCAATGTATTTTAATGTAATAGAGAATGAAAAGTTCACTGATAAGGCTTCAGATTCTATAGCTCAACTAACCATTAAGAAACTACTACCTATAGTGTTTGGTGCAGTGTCAGAGTATCCTCAATTGTATGAAACAGCTATTAAAATACCTATTCATTTTCAAAGTATTTTCTGTGCGAGGCCAGATTTTATGCAACCAAAAAATATATTGATGGTCACTAGTGGGGAGGAGGATGGGGGGATGGGTGAAATAGGTGATGGAGTTTAAGGAGCACACTTGTGATGAGCACTGGGTGATGTATGGAATTGTTGAACTACTATATTGTATACCTGAAATTAATATAACACTGTGTGTCAGCCAACTGGGATTAAAATTAAGAACTTAATAAAAAATTTAAAAAATAAAAACACTAATATCTGGAAAAGTATATATATGTATTGCAACAGATTGCAGCATAGATATGAAAATCCAGCTATCTTTTCCTCAGCCAAATTTGAAAAGATTTGCAGAAGTGTAAAATAATCCCATTCCCTTTGCTAAATATGTCTTGGGAAATATAGTTATGTTTTTGACAAACATGTTAACTTGTAATGGATTTATTATTATAATTTTGATGAAACAAGTATATATATATATATATATACACACATATACACACATACATATTTTAGGTTATTCAGTTTTAATTTCAAAAATGGTAAATATTAATAAATCACAAACTCTTTAGGATTCTTAATAATTTTTAAAAATATGAAGGGGTCCTGTGATCAAAAAGTTTAAAGACTGCTGTGTTAGCTCTTTCTAGAAGGCAAGAGGTTTAGCTTTAAATGAAATGAGATAACATAGTGGCAGAGGAGGGCAGGTAGTTTTTTTTTTTTTATTTGTTTAATTTTTGTGATTGGATCTTAAGGATGGAAACTGCATGCTTATATTTACTTCTTCATGGAATGCACTCAGTGGAGTAGCATTTTACAAACTGCCTGTTGAATTGTGTTCCATTAGTAGGTTGTGAAAGCAACTGAGAAAGTAGTAACCAGTATTTTTATTTTAATATGATGGAATAGAATGGAAAATACCAGAGAGTAGGGTAAGGTAAGTGTTGGTTTGTGAAACTTTTGTTTCAATTAAATCTATGTATGTAGGAATACGCATGTTTGTACTGAGTCAGTGGAAAATGTTTATCTTACTGGACGGGTTGCTGAAAAAGTGTGAAAGCCTTTGCAGTAGAGAATCTTTATCACTCTTACAAATGGTCATATTAGCCCAGCCTTGGCTTGGATTCAACCTTGTGCTGTTTTGATTCTCTACAGTGCTGGCTATCATTCCCAAAGCCATTACCTGTTTTCTTGCCCAAGGTCCTTTCTGTCTTTGTTGGCTTCTCCATCAAGACCTTAGATTATTCAGATTTGAATTACATTGCAGCTTTTCTTTTTCCTACAGTTTTCTCTCTGTCACCCTTGTCGGGTTTCCACTCAAGCTTCTGTGTAACACTCTTCAATTTAATCCTACAGAGAGTGCCCGACAAACTTTCTGTTCTGGTCCAGTTCATCCAAAGCCTTGTCGCCCATGGTTTGGCTCTGTCCCTCCACTCATTGTCTCTGATTTGTACTCAGGGCTAAAAGCATAAGTTGAAAAACCCCTTCTCTGGGAAAGTCATTCTTCACCTCCTTTCCTGTCACAAACCACAGACCACAATAAGCATTTAACCTTTCGACATGGTAGATTCACAATAAATACCAGCTACTTTAGTGAGGCATTTTGAGAGAATCATTACACATTTGTTTTAACAACTGTCATAGAGATTGAATGACGTGGATTGTGTAGTTTCAAAATTATATTAATCCTAGCAGCAATTCCAGGGAATGTCAGAAGACAAGCAGAACTTAAAGTGAGAACATTTCAAGGTCTTGGTTGAAATGCAAAGGATTGCTGTCATTGTATGCAACCAAGTGAAAAATTTTCAGGGTGGTATAAATCTTTTCCCCAAATTTCCCCGAGAGGGGACTGTATTACAAAAACATTTATATTTTATTTGAAGAAAAAAATGATGTTCATTTTTCTTTTTGGCAGTGTATACTTTTGGAAATATTATTCCGTATTGTCCTGTTCTACAAGTGTGCCTCACGAGAAGGTCCACTTTTTACCAGTGTGTAACCTTGAGTCTATCCTTGGGTCTGTCCCTTGGCTTTCCAGACCCTTATTTCCATCATCTGTACAAAGGAGTTAATACAAATTATGTTATCTATGAATGTATATAAAAGTAGAGTATAAATTTTACTTTATTAGTATATGAACTGTTCTCTTTTGCTTATTAAATAAGATCACATCTGATGCCAAAGTATCCGCAGTGGTAGGAGGCCAGCAGCCAAACTGTGACACAGGAGCCCAGTTACTTCATATGTGAGAAAGTCACCCTAACTGAAAAATCAATATACATTTTCTTAAATAATACTATTTGTAGCGGGAGTGTATATTCCTTTTAAAACATAAGTTGGTGTAATAAATTGATGATTGCTACAGCTGAGTGATGAGTACACAAGGGTCCAATGTATTCTGTTTATTTGTGTCTATTTAATTTTTTCTGCAGTAAAAACTTAAAAATTGCACATATAATGAGAATTTTAGAGCAGTCTAAGTGTATGTCACATAACATTTGGTTTCCTATGACTCTACTTTCTAAGAGCACAGATTTCCTAGACAGGACATATTTATCACCTCCATGTCTGTCGATACCTAACACCAACCGCGAAGATACAAAGATGGCCCTTTAATGGCAGAACAATGTTCATACTCCCCAAGGATACTGATCCAAAACAAGTGTCCAGGGTTGGCGAGAAGAAAAGAAGTAAGCCTGAGCCACACAAGACAAATACAGTGGGGAGAAACAATCATTTTTCCCCACTAGGGCCTGAATTCACTGCCAGTGCCCTTGTTCTAGCCTCTCCATTTGAGAATTAGTATTCGGGACCCTCAATGTAGGTAAGTGGATTTTTGAAAAAATGAACTGATATTTATTTAATAGGAGGGTAAATGTATCCTGGAAGAAATCCTGTTAATTTTATACCCATAGCTTTTAACTGAGCAGTAAGGCATTGCTGAGTTTGAAGTGGGAAGTTGTAGGTGAGCATCTTAGATGATTGGTTGAGGGAGCGCATTTAGCTTTCTCTGGTTGATCCTGAGATAGAAGCAGGAGCAAAAATTGAGGAAGCCAATAGTCATTACCAAGGTCCTAACTCTGGGATCACTGTGATGTTGTGATTTTGGCTTCCTGGGTTGATTGAAGAGGTTGTGGGGCAGCGTTCCATTGTCGTGTGTGGTCTGGCTATTTTCTCTTTGTGTATTCAGTCTCTCAGAAGGTACTGTTCAGGATACACATACAGATGTAATTAAACCAGTATTTATCCTCAACTATTTATCCCCATTAAAAGGGGACAGAACAAATAAGAGATGTATACAGATGACTATAATGTAATACAGAGTGTGATATAAAAGTGTAACTGAACTAATGTGCACTCGCTCCTTGGTGAGTTACAGGGGGAAAATACACCAGGAGGGTTGTCACACAAACTAATCTTTATTTGCAGCAAATAAGGAGATCATGGGGAATAATTTCCAAAGCCGTGACTCCCTGAGCAGGGGTGAGGAGGTTCTTTTTGTTTAGGGTTTTGGATGAATATTTAGAAAGGGGAACTTTGTCATTGCATGTAAAGATGGGCATAAGGTTGTGCAGGCATACTTAGAAAACATGCCTATATGTGCATCGTATGATATGTTAGTGAACCTTGTGCTCCCCCTATAGCGGGGACTTTAACATTGTAATGAAGCAGAGGTAACTGCTGTCCAAGGGGAAGGGACTATGGGTGTGGCCTGAGAGTCTGTATAAAAGGGATGGGATCTTAGGCTTTTTATCTCAGGTGAGGTGTGCAGGACTTGCTTGTTCATAGGCTGGAATCAGTTGACCTTGAGTGCAAGCTTCTGCAGAGAGAGCTAGTAGATTTGTTCATGGGGTCTGAAAAGAAACAATAACTGATTAGGGAAAAATAGTTCTCTGAAAAACAAGCTTTAAATGTTCTGCTAGTTTTAACCTCATTAACCCTATAGGGCACAGTTTTAAAAGGGAATAGAGTCACAATAGCCACTCAGAAAATAGGGTAGTTTCACTTCAGAGTAGGTGCTTTTGGAAATAGTGTCATGTCAGGGTTTATGGGGGAAGAGGGAGGGGGAACAAATGTTGAGTTGAAAAGCATGTGTTTCATCAAGGAATTAGAATTCTCATTTTATGGGGAAGGAGATTAAGGCTCAGAGAGGTTAAATTACAGTTGATCTTTAAAAAAAAATAAATTACAGTTGATCTTTGAACAACATGGGTTAAAACTGTGTGTATCCACCTATATGCAGATTTTTTTTCAGTAAATACAGGACTATAAATGTATTTTTCTGTTCCTTATGATTTTCTTAGTAACGGTTTCTTCTCACTAGCTCACTTTATTGTAAGAATCAGGATATAATATAGATAACTCACAAAATATGTGTTAATAAACAATGTTATCAGTAAGGCTTCTGGTCTGCAGTAGGCTATTAGTAGTTAAGTTTGGGGGGGATCAAAAGTTATATGTGGATTTTCATCTGTGTTTAGTGGGGGTGTGGGGCAGTGTCTATAACCCACATGTTGTCCAAGGGTGAACTGTACTTTCCTAAAATCGTTCAACAAATGACAGAACTGAGACTTCCACCTGGTTCTGTTGGACGAGGGTCATATATTTCTTAATTCTAGTTCCCAAAGTTGTATATCCATGAAGGTATCAAAATGTTAAGGAAGCAGATAACAGTTTTAAAATTTTATTTAATTTTTATTTTTTTCTTTAAGACAATGAAAACCAAAGGCATTGTTTTCTTTATTCTAGCTACAAAAAGTAAAGTTCACAAGCTTTTCTTGACTGGAGACTTGAAGAAATTGATGATTCTCAGTGGGGCTGTTTCAGATTATCTTGGAGTCCCTGTGGGGTTTACACTTGACAAAGGGGGAAATCATTGTCAGTGGTTCAACATCACTGTGGTTTAGTGTTTCCATGCAGATTGATTCACAGCTGTGTATTGTTGGGTAGGTCCCAACCTGCTGAGCCTCTTTTCTCCTCAGGGTAAAGACAAAACCATATATGGCAAATTTTGAGCCAGACTATCCCCCGCTCACCCACTCATCTGACTTGTGGTGAATATGTATACTTTGGAAAAAGTTATTGCTTGGTGTATTTGTTAAAAATACACTCATTCAGAGTTTGTTTACAATATCTGATATTTGAAGTTGTACATAATTATTAAATGTATGTTAAGTGAATTTGCCTCTTTTAAAAATTAATCCCAGTACATAACCTTTATAAGTATCTGAAAGTGTCACTGATTGAGCTGGCATCCAAGTGACAATGTTTTGTGGAGCACATGTTATCTCCACGTTATCAGGAACTTGGTAAAACTTCATGTGTAAATATGCCCCATCTTTTCTGAAAGATAATTATTGGGGGGTTATCACCTTATATTTAATCATATTCAATAATACCTAATTTGCAATTGTTATGAATATGTAATTAAATGTGTGTGGGGTACTTGGCTCATATTTGGTGTACAATAAATGTCACTTTCCCCTTCTTTCATATCAAGCCGAGTTAAATGTTCTAGAACCTCCTGATACTCAATATTAATCCAGTAAGCATTATAGCTCATGAAGACGTGGTTTTGAATGTACTTTATATGTTTCTTGTTGGAGTGCCCTTAGCTATAATTCCCATTAAGGTCCTCCCTTGTTTATTCAATAGACATTTGATTAGACAATGAAACAATGAAGGACTAAACAAAAATAGACTGAGTATATTTTGTTAAAAGATAAAGTGAGGAATGTTAAAAATGTTAAGAATTTATCTGAGCAAAAATTGATTCCAATAGGCCATTACCAAACCAGAACTGGTTAGCAGCATTCTGGAGATGGGAGCTGGGAAAGTCTTATCTAGAGAAGATATAGAATCAAAAAAAGGAAATTGATGGGTTATAGCTTCAGGCATACTTGGCTGTTTATGATTGGTTGTCCTTAGTATTTGCCTTATTTGGAAAAGTGTAGTTGGCTGACTGTTATTGGTTGGCCTTAGTTTCAATTTCTTTTTTTTTAATTTTTTTAATGTTTATTTATTTTTGAGAGACAGAGAGAGACAGAGAATGAGTGAGGGAGGGGTAGAGAGAGAGGGAGACAAAGAATCTGAAGCAGGCTCCAGACTCGAGCTGTCAGCGTAGAGCCTGATGTGGGGCTTGAACTCATGAGCTGTGAGATCATGACCTGAGCCGAGGTCGGACATTTAACTGACTGAGCCACCCAGGTGCCCCCTTAGGTTTCAATTTCTTAACATTGAGATATTTACAGGCTAAGGTTGTAGTTTGCTTATATAGGCCACCAAAGTATTAGAGCCACTTAGATCTAATGGCCTCCTTGTTTAATTTTCTGAATTAATCAAATTAATTACAAACTAATTTTTATTAGTAATTATTTTCAAATTATGCTGATTAATTAATAAACTTAATATTAATAATAAAATTATTAATTACAAAAATAAATTAATTCATACCACATGTTAGAGACAGTATGTCAAATCCCAAACACTTAGAGGTAAGAAACATAATAGAAATTTTAAGTCAGACTTAAGTCAGTATGTGATGTGGAGCCATTAAAGTTTTTTTTAAATTTTTTAAAAATATTTGTTTAGTATTTAGAGAGAGATAGAGTGAGAGAGATAGAGTGTGAGCAGGGGAGGGGCAGAGAGAGAGACACAGAATCCAAAGCAGGCTCCAGGCTCTGAGCTGTCAGCACAGAGTCCGACACGGGGCTTGAACCCAGAAACCACTAGATCATGACCTGAGCCAAAGTCAGATGCTTAACCATCTGAGCCACCCGGGTCCGCCAAAGATTTTTAAGTGTGTAGTTAGTGGTAGGGCTACATATAACGAACCCACTGGCTTGCTTTGACCTATGCTTCTGAAACGTTGATCTGGCAGGATTATCCAGAAAGAAATGATTAGGGGAAGCGGTGGCTGGAAATGGGAGAGTAATCAGGAATCTGTAGCTGCACATGAGTGGGATAGTAATGTTCATGGTGGCATTAGTAGCAAGAGAAAAGGGATCAGATGCAAAAAGGTGTGTATGTTGAGGTGGGGGCAGGGAGGGATTGTCAGAAATCAAAGACTTCACTGAAATTCCAGCATGGGTGGGTTGGAAAATGTTATATACATAGAAAAGCATGTACATATACATGCATGTGTATGTGTATGCATATCACAGGGCACATTTTAAGGTCATCACTGAAATGTAGACTTGTGTATTATATGGAAAACCATCTACTTCCAAGTGGTTCTTGTTTACCCTCACACTGCTACCGCACTCACAACACTTCTAACACCAGTTATGTGGGTTTTTTTCCACACCAATTATTTAAGATACCAGCTGGGTGTCCTACAATTCACTTCAACTGTGACGCTCACTGGAGTTAGTGCAGACCCCACAGGTTAAATAAGGGCTCAGTCCCATGAGGCTGTCCCCACCTTAGATGTTGACAAGTAGTAGGTCCCAAGGTTACCCACAACTTTTGACCCTTGATCCTTCCCCTCCTTGGATTTAATTATTTGCTAGAAAAGCTTACAGAGTTCAGATAAATACATTTACTGGTTTATTATATAATAAAAAATATGCTATGGTAAAGGATACAGATGAATAACCATGTGAACAGATACGTAGGTTTGGAAGGGTCCTAAGAGCAGAAAACCCTGTCCCCTTGGAGTTGAGATGTGCTATCTTCCTGGCAGGTAGATCTGTTCACTAACCTAGAAGCTCTCTGAACCCCTTACTTCTGGGGGTTTTATGAGGGTTTCATCACCTAGGCATGGTGGATCCTTAACTCCATTTCCAGGCCCTCCTGCCCAGAGAATGGGGGATGGGACTGAAAATTCAAAGCTTTTAATCATGGCTTGGTCTTTCTGGTGACTGGCCCCCACCCAGGAGCCCATCAAGAGTCATCTCATTAGAACAAAAGATACTTTCACCTGAGAAATGCCATGGGCTTTAGGAGCTCTGTGTCAGGACCCCAGGGCAGAGATCAATATATATTTTTTCTATTATTTCACTCTTGTGCTTTAAAAACATGAACATCCCATTAATATTCACCCACCCTCCAAAAAGATGCATACAAATTCCTATATATATAACATGTGGAGTTAGTTGTTCTGTGTAGCTGAAATTACGTTTGCCCCAGCTATCTCTTTAATAGCATCTCCCCTGTGATTCCCTTCACCTGGAGTCTTTTTTCCATTCACACAACCTGTGTTACCTAGTTACACTATGTCACATTTTACCTTCCTTCTTTGTAATGCTAGGTAATTGTCCGAAGTTAATTTCTGTTTTCCCTGCTTGACATCTAGCTCTGTTGTTGCCTTGGTGATGTATGTATTACACAGCATATGATACTGTGCTTTGTAATAAGGGATGTTGGCTTAAAGGAGAAAAGCACTTTGTAATGAAAGACACATCCTGGCAAGGGTTTAAACATGCATAAGGGACACTGAGATCTTTCCCAGCCTTTTAGGTGAATTTATGCTTTTAGCATTTATATCTGTTTTCTCAGTATTTTCTGGCTACACTTCAGCCACATTCACTGGAAGAAACAGAATGCATTTAGGAACTGAGTAAGTTAGTAGATGTGAATGAAAAATGGAATAATATCATTACAAATTGTATATACACATCCAATCAATCTTATTACATTTCCTTACGAATATGGCTTAGTTTTTAGTATTATGTGGTGCTACACATGCACATAACATGCAAGGAAGCACTTTACAGATTATAGGGTTAGACAGTTTTCCCCATGTAACAGCATCATAATGTGGCTTCTTTTTGCATGCAAGCGCACATATGGCAGGTCACGTTAGATCCAGGAGACATGATAGTTGTAAACGTCACACAGCTTACGGAATCTGGAGGGGAAGTATTGTTGATATAAGGACTAGTCCTTCAAACCAGTATTGCAAATGATTACATTCCATAATTTTGTTAGACACATGCACATATAAATAATAATTATTGTAACATTACAGTATTTGGACTATTTTGGGCGTGGTACGTGTGCCTCTGACAATAGCCAAATACACTTAGGTTTTCAGATCAGGATTTCTGGCTGGTGCTGTGGAATAGTTGCTGAGTCTATGTGACCTTCTCAAGTCCAAAGTTTAAGATAATAGATACAGGCTGTCTCGCAGTAAGTAAGGCACATTCCTTTGTTTGTTTTGTCTTTTCAGTTTATCATGAAACCTTTGAGAACTTTTGTCGGGAAGAAGGCAACCGAGAGTCCTGATGTCCTTGGTATGGAGAAAACAAAATCACGGGGGATATAAAGGATATTGGGCTAGAAGTTATCCATGCAGTTGTCTAGGCTTAGACCTACTTTGCTTAGGGGTTTTGTGTAAACAAATCCACAATGCAGCCTAATTTCCCTCTCTAGAGTGCAAGAGAATGAATGAGCAGTTGCACTAAGCCTGTATGGAGAGCGCTCTTTCATAGGTGGATCCTCTTTCAAAGGAGGTTGTTTTGCCTGTTCCCCATTCCCAGCCTTGCACATGTAAAAGATGAACCAGAAAATTTACATTGAGTTTTCTCTTCTTTAGAGCTAACTGTTCAGTGGGTTTGGAAGATCAATATGCCTGTTCAAATGCTTCTGAAAAATAAAGTCCATTTTAACTTTGTCGTGCCTTGAATTGGCAGCACTTAGCAAAGGGACAGTTAGAGGGGAAATGCTTTTCCTTTTGCCTTTCTACAATTTACTCATCGATCTCAAAAGAATTCTAGAAAATTGAAATTTAAAAATCAATGTATGAAATAAGTAAACCAAGGAATGTCACACAGAGGAAAAGGTCAAGCTCAGCAGGAGCAGAAACCAATTTAAAACCTTAAAAAGCATGAAACCTAAGGCAAATGGCCAAATCACTATACATGTGTTTATTTTTAGTGTGTGCATCTGAAGTAGATGATCATGGCAATCATGATGGCCGTGATTATGCTTTTGTCCTTCTAAAGTGCTTTTGCCTTGCATTCAGGTTATAATCCCTTAAAAAATGTTTTTGAATGAGAGTCACAGGCAGGGTATTAATTCTTAGACTAAGCAGCCTGGATGAACCTCTGCTAACACTAATCATGTACAGGTATCCTTGCTTTTAGAAAGTTCTCTTTATGCCACTTTGCTTTTATGAAAGAGATATTTTAGTACCTGTTTTTACTAGCCAGAATACATCCAAAGATGGTTTTCATTTCTACGAAAAAAGGCCCAAAGTGGAATATTAAGCATCCTTTCTGCAGCAAGCCCTTAATAGAGGCAGTGCTTACCCCAGTCAGTGAGCGTGGTGCTGGCTAGTGCCTTCCCCAGGAACTACATTCAGTGTTTCAGCATCCTGCCACCAGAGCTTTGAATTCTGTCCATGACCATCTGTGCTTTATCTCCACTTATTTTGTGTAGCTGTTGGCAAAATGTGACCTAAGGTATCAGAAAAGCCTAGGAGAATTATTTTGGGGGTCTGGGAATGTCCAGAAAACTTTCCAAATAAATTAGTGCTAATGGCTTCTTCATCTTAAGCCATTATGGCTTATGAGAGGTTTCATGGGAACGTTGCGTTTTCATAACGGGGGAAACCTACATGTTGTGGGGGTGACCGAAGGTCATCTTTTTGATCACTTCTGGCAGAACTACACAAAAATTGTCCCAGAGACATCTCTGAGCCCCCATTTTACAAAAGAATTTATCATAAAGTAAGTTACTTAAGTAATATATCTTGGTATCACGTCATTGAAAATACGGGTCTTCAGCCCTTATGCCTACACTTAATCCAAATCCCCTGCTTCCTCCCAGGGGAAGCAGAGCACAGCTATTGCTTCTGGCTCCAAAAATAGCACTCCATGCGCTGACAGGTTTTGTCCAGAGCAGCACTCTCAGCCTGGATTTTCTGAGAATATTAAGCCCTAATTGCCTGAGGGAGCCATTGTATGTGATAAATTACCCTCTCTCCTATGCATTTGGAATGCTGCTAGTCCTCTACCAACCCTGAGAGAATTGAGAAAATAATTATTCATATTCTGAAGGGCTTAATTCTCTTACAGAACCCTCACTGAGAAAGAAGGCTGTGTAGGGCATGACTTCATTTGGCGTTATTGTTTGCATTTTTGTAACAGAAGCGTCTAACTCAGGTGAGAACCTGTACATCAGTGAAACCACTGGGAAAGCATCCTTTCATTATCCTTAGAAAGGACCTCATACCTTTGGCTTCTGAGCCCTGGCAAGAAGTTTCAGATTCTAGATTCCCAAGAAGGCATATGGGCAAAGAGCTGCCTGGCTGTTCAAGGTTGGGAAATGGTACATTCCACGGTGAGCACAGATGCCTTGTCTCTCCAGCTTAGAAAGTTTGTCATGTTTTCCCACCATGATCAATGCTGCAAGAACATGTATCTCTTATATTTCCTCACTCAGTGTGCTATCCTTTCTGGTCTTGACCCTCTTGATCAGTATCTGTATCTGAAGTCTCCCTGACAGTGCTTGGACTCTGAGAACTTCATCGCACATTTATAGCTCTTACCAGGCTAAGGGTACAGAAAGGACAAAAAACAATGAGTATAAGATGGATCAAAGGTCAAGCTTCTTGTTATTTTTACTGCTTCTTACTTTACCACTGAATGTTTGGTCTTCTGAAATCAGAGTTCAGTTCGACTTCTGCACTTAAGAAGACCCTGGTACATGTGCTCAGTGACTTAAGGATAGTATTCATAATAATACTTGATAGTTTTTATAACTATGTATCTTATACATATATGTCACTTGCTCCTCATTGAACATGAGAAATAGAATTATTTCTATTAGAATTAATAGAATTAATAGAATTAATTCTATTAGAATTAAATAGAAATTATTAGAAATTATTAATTTATTAATAATATTAATAGAAATAATAATATTATTAATAGAAATAATATGTCTATAAATAATAATATTATTAATAGAAATATTTCTATTAAATTATTAATAGAAATTTCTAATAGAATTAATAGAATTATTGGTAGAATTATCTCCATTTAATGGATAAAGATACAAATGTTTAAAATGGGAGGCTTCCCCAAGATGAGTGAACTAATGTGCCTCCCAGCTGAATCTTTAACTTAGCCTCATTTCACATTTGGACTGGACTACATAGCATCCTCCTTCCATTGTCTCCAGACACTCGGCTAACTCTGGAGCTTTATGTGTTCAAATTAATTGTACGGTCTTGCCTCACTTCTTGCCTCCTGTGTTTGATCCTACTGTTCCCAACATCATTCCACATCATGCCAAGTGTCATTATGGAAATTGTGTAATGACAAGAGACCCTGAAAGAAGAATTTTCATGTCTTTCTCTGAGAATCTCTATAGATTCTTACAGAACAAATAATGAATGTGTGGTAATATCTTTAATGGAATGATGAAACATGGCATCCATATTTCTGTCTTTACTTTTATTAGGTTGATCTCTAACTGTTACCCGCCTCCCATCCCCTGGCTAAAAATACTATGTAAGCTTGATGATATGAGAACTCCTTAATGAGGCTGAGAGCAAGAAAGGAGGGGATGAAATAAAGTCAGGTTTTTGTTGTCTTTCTTGTTATTTAAGCATGAATGTTCAACTTCATTATGTCATATTAATGACATTTTTGTTCACAAATACTGGATGCTTATTGAATTTGTGGAAGGGTGGACTTCACTGCATTTTATAGTTTGTAGATAACTGCGTTGAAACTGAATTACAGGTTAAATAATTTATATTTTAATGTAAAAGCTAAAATGAATCTGATGTCTCCTGATTTAAATTCCATCTTCCCTTCATAGCCATTCCTGTCTCTTTTATGCTTGTGAATTCTTATGAATTTGTATCCGTTGAAACCTTTTTGAAGACATTCAGATTTTCTGTAATCAAGTGAAGACTTCAATGACTCTGATAATTTTGACATAATTTTTTTATCTAAGAGCTCAGGAATATATCACAGGTGATACTCACCCCTTTAGGCAGTAGGTGTGAATGTTCTTAAACTATAATAAAAGATCTTAACATAATGATCCTGGAGAACAGAGGTACCTAGGAAACAGTGCTGAGTGAATTTCTCCTGAGGGATGAGTCTGAGGAGAAAGATGAAGGACAAAGTCACTGATAGAAGCATCATTTGTTTTAACAGTTCCCATGCATGAAATTTGCAACTTTGTAGGGGGTTTACAGAATAGTGGGGCTGTTCTAGGCCTTCAGCAAATGTGGCATTTTCTGAATCACAAAACACCATGATGAGAGCTTTCTTTCTGCCACTGGGTTGATCTCTTGATCTCAGTCACTTTATGTAGATGGCTAAGATGCTGTCTGTCCATTGTAAAAGATTGTTCTTAATCTTGGATGGAGGATGGATAAGGTAGTAAGCATAAATTTCTGTTCTGCCAAGTGTGAAGGTTTTGAAGGAAGGGATAGAGTTTATTTCACAGGCTCCTGGAAATGGGTCTGTGGTGCTGAATGGCCAGCAAGAGACCAGGATTTCTTTATCATTTAGGGCTGGCAATACCAAGGGAGGTACTCTATGCAGAACTTTGCGAAAGGGTGGGCCTCCTTATTAGGGGAAGGGGATAACACAGGATCGGAATTTATAATTTATGTACCATGAGTATGATAGACAAGGTCTTAGTCACTAAAGTCTTGAATTTTAAGATGAAGGTGCATCTTTTAAACTTGGGAAAGTCCAATATTAGTTAAAAAATTAAATAATACCTATGACTTCAGGTAACAGGATGTATTACCCAAGGAGCCACAAAACTTAAATGGGTTCGGAAGGTGTTGGATGAATTTATGAACAATGAAGACATACATGGTTCTAAAGAGAAGCTAAGGTTTGATCAAAGAACGGAAACACTAGCGTAATTCCAAAGCTATTGTTGAGCTCTTGTACTCTGTGACAGTACTTTGAGGCCCTTTCCATTAGTGAGACTGTGTTAAAATGGCAAGCTCGGTCAAGAGCCTCCTGACATCTCTCATTGGTCCTTCCTCCTAATGTCGGAGGATTAGTAAATACAGGGTATATTCTGCATTCTCTTCCTTTTTCTCTCACCCAAGGCAGTGGCTGTCTTTAGATCATTTGTTTCCGAAGTATTCACTGAGAAGTTATTTTAAGAGAATGACTGGTCTGCCTTTGCTAAACCCTGGAGGCTGAGGAATTTCAAGCTAATTCCAGAAACTAAAATAGGAAAAGAGCTCATTCAGAATCAGGTATCTGCATCAAGGAGAAAGTTAGCAAGAAAGATTTCTCACTTATCAGGATTTCTCCTGTCTCCTGAGTGAGGGCTGATGATAAGACTATTGATTCTGTCTACCAGGGTGATAATGAGGTGTGACTAATTTAAAAAGAATGTAAACAGTTTAGTCCATTAGCACTGAATTTAAAAGGCAGAGAAAAAAATAATTTCTAGATAGACCGGTCTAGTTGCTGAAGACCACTAGTCATTGCACAGAATGTTTACATACAGTATATTACAGCACATAAGTGGGGACATTTGACCCCAAAATGTGTGATGATAGATGTTTGAATAGTTCATAGTATAAGATTTTAATCTTATTATTTGAGCATTCTCAATCCAAATTTTTAATGAAAAAAATTATAAAGGTAATATGTAAACAAGGTGCATGGTTAAAAAACAAACAAGCCTACAGATAGCACAGAAATATGTAAAGTGAAAAACAGAGGATCTCCACCACCAATTCCTTATGGTCTCTGCCCCCAAATACATAATGGGGGCTCACCATCAAAATATTTATAATCTAAAAGGAATGAGGGGCACTTGGGTGGCTGAGTCGGTTAAGCATCTCTGACTCTTGATCTTAGTGAGCTCAGGTCTTGATCTTAAGGTCATGAGTTCAAGCCCTGCGTTGGGCTCTGTCCTGGGCATGAAGCCTACTTAAAAACAAAAACAAAACAAAAACTTAGGGAGGTGCCTGGGCATCTTAGTCAGTTGAGTGTCTGACTCTTGATTCCGGCTTAGGTCATGATCTCACAGTTCATGAGTTCAAGCCCCACACTGGACTCTGCAGGGCTGAGCCTGCTTGAGATTTTCTCTCTCTTTCTCTCTCTGCTCCTCCCCTGCTCTATCTCTCTGTCTCTCTCTCAAAAATAAATAAACATTAAACAATTTTAAAATATTAAAAAATAAAAGAAATGATAAATAGGTAAAGAATCAACTTATACATAAGTCATTTAAAGTAAGGTGGGCATAAATAAAAAAATAAAGTTATAATAAAGTTATCTATGAGTTCCAAAGGAGCTATGATTGTATTCAGTTGGGATGAGGGAGGCAGGGGAAAGGGCTAGGGAAGATTTCAGTAAGAAAATTAATGTCAAAATTATCTTAAAAGTATAATAGAATTTCCCCCAGAGAAGGTAGAAAAAGGAAGGACACAGCTGGAGAAGGAATGGTATGAGAAAATGTGAAGCAATGAGCCATAGCTGGGCATTTGTAGAGCATGAGGTGTTGTGAGGAGAGTGGGAATTTTCAAGGCTGGAATAATTGTTTTGGACCTTACTGTGGATAAATTTGAATTGTTATTTAACTTACAGAGAGTTTATGAGGTCATCAGGTCAATCAAAAATTGAAATAAAGGGTGACATATTCAACTTGCTCCCAAGTTAATTTGTCTGTTGAGCGGACTAAGATAGGTGCCAACAGGAGTCTATTACAGAGAGAATATCAAACAGGCTATCCGTGAAGTAAATGATGACACAGTGGACATGGGTTTGAGAATCACTGTAGCCTTTAGAGAGGTGGACAGAGCTGGATGAGGTGGCAGAAGAATTCTTGTACAGGTCACCATTGTAAGCAAGAGTCTTGCTCATTCTCCTCTTGAAGCCAGGATGAGCAATTGATTTAGGATTCACATGTTCTGCATCCTCCTTCTCTTTCCATTGCTTTATCCTGGCTACCCTGTAGGCTCAGCTCAGTCTTATCTTTTTCATGAAACCTTTCCCAATATTTCAGGAGACACTGGCAACTCTCCTACTTGAACTCTGACTGCAGTAACAAGTAGCCATTAGCCTCCTTTTGAAAGTTAAACAAATGGCCCCCCAGAGGAACAACAACAACAAAATAATCTGAAAACGTAAGTTATTCTGTCATAGATATGTAATATTCTTGGGTTTTTTGTTTTGTTTTGCTTTGGTTTTGTGTGTGTGTGTGTGTGTGTGTGTGTGTGTGTGTGTGTGTGTGTGTGTGTGTTTAACTCATGGGCAAATACTACGATGACCACATATTACATGTAAATTAGCCAAGAAGCTTCTCTCTCTCTTATAGCTGTGAAAACTACTTCTGTTGAGTTGCTTGCCTGCCCCATGGTTCTTCTCTTTTTGCCCTTTTGTCTTTCTTTGGTGCTGTATCATTATTCAGCAGGTCTCTCTCTCTTTCCCCTAGACTGCTTCTCTTACATTTCTTTTTCCTACCATACTACCCTATCCCTCTGTTTTCAGTAGGTTTTTCCTATTGAATAAAGCTATAGTGAACACTATTGTTTTCTGCCAGCACCCCTTCCAAACTCAACCACCCAACAAAGCATAGTTTTGGCCCCAATTTCAGGTATGGGGATGAGAGGGAGAAGCGATTTCTCCTTGGGTTTCTGGACTACAAGCTATAAAACTCAGAAGGTAGGGGCACCATGTGGCCTGCTCTATCCATTGGAGAACGAGGAGAAGCTTCTGAACGGTGGAGAAAAGTGAAGCAGACATGAAAGGGGCCAAGATGAAAGGCAGAGACAATGTTCTGCCTGAGACCCACTCACATTTTAATCTTTGAGTTACATAAAACATCCCACAATGCTTACAACACATTTCCTTGTTTGTGAGAATTTAAGTCAGAATTCTATCACTTGTAACCCGAGTAATCCTAACAAATCTAATGAGCATAGTTGTTTGTTTGTTTGTTTGTTTATTATATTCCTTAACATAGATGAGAGAATTGCTTTATTTAAAAACAAATGAGAATAACATCCATAAACTGGAAGAAATCTTTCTCTACTTCTGTAAAATCATAGAAACATAAAATCTCTACCTTCTTAAAATTAGTTATTGCTCTTGAAAAAATAAATCTACACTCAAGATGAACTAGAACAGGTTTACATGTAACTAGATTTTATAAATGTGTTTTTTAGTCATAATTTATTCATGAAAATGGTAGCTTTTTCATGTGAAAAAGCAATTAATTCTGGGTTGAGAAACTGACTGCCATCACTGTAACATGCAGGAAAATCATACCAATTAGAAGCAACTTTAACTGAATTATTGTAGCAGAAAACAGTTTGGGTTGCAAATTTTAATCTCATTATTCTTATTTAACCTTCATTAGAGGCGGACTCTGCTTTCTCGCTGTCACCACTGAATTCAGAAGTGCAAATCATATTCTTCTTTAGCAAGGCTTCTTGAAGGGAAAAGAATTATAGGCAGATTTAAGTTATATAATACCTGCCACCACTAAATTCTAAGCTATCCAAGAAGCACCTGTGTAATTGTTTCTGTCATAGCTAGCACTTGAAATGATGGCCACACACAATGATTTGAAAGCATGTGCACGTAGGAAAAAAATCCATTCAATATGCCCTTTCAGGCTCTCATTTATATTTCCAAGTGTCTGTGCTTAATGGTGAATTACAATAAGAAGTTGGGAAACTTCCTTTTTGAGATTTTGATTGATTCATTTCTCTTTTAGAACTACGGAGAACAAAATGTTTTCGCTTTGTTTCATACAAATGTTTCGCCTACAATCAGGGTGTCTCTGTACAACTATTGGCTTCATGAAATCAGTAGTACTGATATTATGATAAAGTTCTGGCAAATATAGCTGCAAGTAAATCTAATTAAACTCCCATCATTGTTTAGAACATTAGGGAACAAGAAAGGTTTCAAGGCAGTGATTTGGTTTTCATAGGTACGTGGGAGTCCCCCGTCTGACGGGCCCCTCTTGAATAATTAGTAAAGCTCCTCAAAGATGTACCTGCATAATCTGCTCTCTCTTTCATTCCACCAAGTGTGAGGGCGGGCACTGTTTAACCTGAGCAGTATTTGAAATACATCACAAGCATTGAAGTGACATCTAAACTATTCCAAAGGAAAGGCTAATTATGAATTCCCGGAGAAAGAGCAGTGTGTTGGAGTTCAGTAGCGCCTTTCATCTCAAGAGCTTACACGTATGTGACAGTGAACTTGAGTGTCACACCAACAAGTAGGAAAACAGCCTCATCAACAGCCACTGATTTACCCTCATGTTTTGAAGGAAGGAATTCCTCTAATAAACAAGCTGAAGAACCCCTGCATGAAATAGAACAGAAATAACATTTTAGCTTATTGCACATTGAGCTCTTCTGTTCTAATATTTCTGACCCAGGCTAGTTTTTCACCAAATGTCAGATAAAAGGAAAAAATAAATAAAACATTTTCAAAATCTCAAAGTGAAATCTTAAAATGATTCAACTTGCACTTTTGCTCTAGGTCTCAGAAAATCAAACGTGCTATAAACAAAAATTCAGTGCTTCCCCCTGCCCCACCTTGTGGGCCATATACTTTACATATTAACAATACAAAAATGAGTAAGGTGAGATTTCTTTTTTTGGAAGTTCACATCTGAGGGAGAACAGGGAGATGTAAGATCGTAATTAAAATGTGAAGCACTCTGTAATAGAGGTCTAAAACTTTTTTGAACAAACTGAACCATGGATATTCTCAAAACTACTTTGCAAGAGATAATTTTTACTCTTTAACAAATAGAGAATTAGTTTCGGTAGAAAAAAAGATTACTTTTGCAGAGTACTCAATCTCAATTCAATTTTTTTTTCTATTTTTTACTTTAGAGAGAAAGAGAGAGAGAGAGAGAGAGCACAATCAAAGGAGAGGGGAAGAGGGAGAGAGAGAGAGAGAGAGAGAGTATCCCAGGCATGATCCCTGCTAGGCGCTGAGCCTGGCACGGGGCTCAATCTCATGACCCTGGGATGATGACCTGAGCCCAAATCAAGGGTCAGACACTCAACCAACTGAGAAACCCGGGTGCCCTGTAATTCAGTCTTTTGACCCTCTAAATTTCAAGAGGCAAATTCATCAAGAAAATATGAGAGCAGGGACATTTTCACTTTGTCAAAAAAGAATGTAATTCATTCCCCCCTTTCTTCTAAATATTATTTTTCATAGTTTACATAGTCCTTGCTTATATGCAAAAATATTCTTCCTGACATTTCTTCTAATCAAATCTGTCTTTTGAGGGGCAACACGAACCCAGTCTTCTATTAGAAATCCAAGAGAGAGCTTGTCCATAGGTACCTCTGTCTACTTCGTGATTGGTAGTTGGTTGCCTCTAATAAACATTTGGCATTTGACCACAGCTGTCTTTGCCAGCCCGATTGTCAAAGAAAGAGAGCAGGCCTGTGGCTTCCTAGTATAATGATGAGAGAAGAAACTTATGTTGATGAGGATGATGACGATGAGGAGGAGGAGGAGAAGGAGGAGGAGGAGGATAGCAGTATTATGGGTACACATTTAATTAGCATTGATTCATCAATCCTCACCCCTGGTAAGATGTATACTATTAGTATTATCTCCATTTTACAGATGAGAAAACTGAGTCTCAGAGTTGTAAAGGAAGTTAACCTGTTCATACAATTTGCAGGTAGCACAGCCAGGATTCAAACAAATTTGGCCTCAGTTCATGCTCTTAATCCCTTTGCCATATGCATTGAAATTAAAATGTGCTGACAGTTGGAAGCAATTTGTAAAAGTTCCTGATCAATTTAATGGGTTCATCTATTTGTCTCTGACAGGGAACTGGCTCTTTTTTTTTTTTTTTTTTTTTTTTTAAGTTTATTTTGAGAGAGGGTGAGAGAGAGTAAGCAGGGGAGGGGCGGGGCAGAGAGAAAGAGAATATCCCAAGCAAGCTCCGCACTAATGGTGGGGCTCAAACTCACTAACCATTGAGATCTCAACCTGAGCCGAAACCAAGAGTCAGATGCTTGACTGACTGAGCCCGAGCCACCCAGGCACCCCAGAAACTGGCTCTTTAACTTAAGTGAGGAAACTTACCCAGTTCTGAAAAGTGATGATTATTTCCAGACTTCAGTGATTTTGTAGCTGGAAGAAATCTTACAGATCACATGCCTCTAACTTCTTGTTTGAAGGGTGAAGGAAATAAGACTCAGAGAGAGCCTCAGTGACCAGGCATGCCCAGTGACCAGGCATGCTCAGTGTTCTGTCATCCCATGCTGAAATTTTCCTCACCCTAGGGCTTGAGAGTGAACACAGTCTAACCCTTCACAGCTCAATGGCACACTGATGAAGATGACAGATGACAGACTGATTGATCAATAGATGGGTGCATGTGTATATATCTTCTTTTGGAATGTTGGAGCTATCTGAGAGCTATCTGAGTCTTTTGACCTTAAATTTAAATCGTCCCACAGAGGTTTAGTATTTATTGGAGTTACTTTATATATTCTCTTGTCCCTCTTGCTGCCTAGCTTTTTCTATTAGTTTCTCTGCTTTTAACGTTCTATTTTTCACCGAAGTTGCTACTGCAAATAGTGCGAAAGCAGTTAATCAAGTGTGTTAAAACCATGCTTAATATAAAAATAAATAGACTCCAAGTGAATGCTTAGGGAAACTTTATTAAGTAAGATGGATATGTTTTTTACATGTGGCTTCTGGGACTGATGTTACCTTTTAGAAACCAGATTGTTTTTGTTTTTGTTTTTGTTTTGTTGTTTGATTTGTTCTTTGTTCCTTCTAGGTCATGGTAAATAAGCTTCATGGATAAATAATATCTGAATAAAGATAAAAACAACTGAATACCTTTTGATGATCACATTTTCAGTCTAGAACACGCATCCTCTTTTTACATGGAGTTTAATTTTTTTTTTCTATTGTGGAAATTATGACTCAGAAAAAAATTGAAACTTTCAAAATAAAACCACAGAGCTCACTTTCAATTCCCAGTTTCCTAATCTCATTCCTTGGGATACAGTGAACTGAGAGGCGGTGCGACTTTGCAGAGAAAACACCTCTACTCATAGCAATGAACCTTAATTCATCCCCCACCAGAGCTGACTGTTGCCACGTCCTGGGGTGTTGGAGGTACTAATGGGTGTCAGAAGTTTCCACATCTGTCTAATCTGACCTACTTTAAACCATTAAACTGATAATCCAAGGGTTTACAAGCTGCCACTATACATCTCAGAACAGCTTATTTTCCATTCCTAGACACTGTCAGGTGAACAAAGGGCAAACAGTAACAAAACAAAAAGTCATAAAAGTATAACTATTTTCAGTTTTCTATAGTTAGATGAAATGTGTTCGTTATGTGAAACGATTTAGCTGTTGTTACGGTCTTTGGAGGGCCGATTATAACACCTTCATTTTCCGAATTCCGAACCAGTTGAGAACCACAACTAAAGCGTAAGGCAGAAAGAAGTCACAGCATCAGCTGCGTTGCAGGTACAGCTATTATTGAAGAATGTTCATGCGCACATAAACTTTAATCCTGAAACCCAGTCCTCATCAGTCTTACTCGCTCTCTCGGGCAGGTCTCTCACACAGCAGAGTTAGATGTGGGCTTCCCAATGGAAGGAGGATGGGCCCACAACCGATTGCTCATTTCCCAGTTCTTCTGCCTGATCAGTCAACCCAGGCCTGGAGTGGCAGGTGTGAGGAGCAGAAAGGTGTAGGGGACTGAGGCAGTGGTGCTCCCTCTGAAGAAAAACAAAAAACAAACCAAAACATGGGGAGTGGAGAATAAACATCCCTCAGCATTGGGGGTACGTGTGGATATTTGAAGTCCAAGCTTTATTATCTGTGTATGGTGCTTTACGTATGTTGTATCATTTAACCTTAAAATCATTACCCCGGCCCAGCCCCAACCCCACCCTATGAACACTGTAAAGGAGTAATTATAAATATTATTATCACCACTTACAGGTGACAAAGCAGCCTTAGAGAGGTTGCTTACTTAGCTCAAAGCAACATGGATGGTCATAAGAAGAGCTGAGTCAGAAACCCATTCTTCCCACTTCTCCAGTTTCTGGTGAACAGTTTCTCATGTTAATAAGTCTGAAAAATACTCATCCAGGCAAATAAAATTTCTCATTTGAAAACCATTCTGAAGCTGTGTTGGTGAGAATTTGGCAATTCACTGATATAGGGTTTAGACTGTGATTTTTGTTAACTTTTTATTTTGGAATGATTTCAAGCTTTTAAAATTAAAACGTTAAACATTTCTGTTTAAATAATTAAAATAAATTGTTCTAATGTTCATTTATTTTTGAGAGAGAGACAGAGAGAGACAGAGCATGAGTGGGGGAGGGGAAGAGAGAGAAGGAGACACAGAATCTGAAGCAGGCTCCAGGCTCTGAGCTGTCAGCACAGAGCCCGACGCAGGGCTTGAACCCACGAACTGTGAGATCATGACCTGAGCTAAAGTCAGACACTCAACTTACTGAGCCACCTAGGTGCCCCTAAATAATTTTAAACAGAAAAGATGCAAAAAATAGTTCTGAGAATTCCCAGATGCGCTTTTACTCAGCTTCCGCTAATATAAACATCTCATAGAATTCTAGTAAAATTACCAAAAACAGGAGATTGATATTGGTACACTATTTTTTTTTAATTTTTTTTTTAACGTTTATTTATTTTTGAGACAGAGAGAGACAAAGCATGAACGGGGGAGGGTCAGAGAGAGGGAGACACAGAATCTGAAACAGGCTTCAGGCTCTGAGCTGTCAGCACAGAGCCTGACGCGGGGCTCAAACTCACGGACCGCGAGATCATGACCTGAGCCGAAGTTGGCCGCCCAACCGACTGAGCCACCCAGGCGCCCCAGTACAATATTAACCAAACCACAAACCTTACTCCGATTTTACCACTGTTTTCAGTACTGACTGTGACTTTTTTTTGAGGACAGCAACTGTATTACATTCATTTTCATTTCCACAGTGCCCATCAGTAAGTCTGATTTAGAGTCGGTGATCCTAGTTGTTTGTGGACCGAGTCCGTGAATGACTGGATGTTGAGCTCCATGACACCACTTCTGTGTGTTTGTGTGTATATGCGTGCCACAGGTTTAGAGACACACAGCGGTTATGATTTGCATGAATGTTATTCAGAACTAAATTCCACATCAGGCTTTGTAAAGCATAGTTCTTTCAAACCGTGAAAACTTCTCAAAAGCAGGAGATAGTGTACTAATCAGACTGAAACATAGATACGGTGGAAATGGGCCGAGAGCTACAGTGCTGCGCGCATCTGATCATGTGGGTACGAATCACCCTTGAGTAAATGCCTGGGCAAGAGAAGCCTCAGTTGCTGGCAGTTGGTCCTGCTTTTCTAGGTGGGTTAAAGTTCACAATAAACCAAATCATAGAAAGTCTCTTGCTTGAAGAGGAAATCCACACAGACACTTTTAAGGTTTCTCTTTTCTTTTGCACTGAGTTCCATAGAGAAGACACTAACGAAGGGAGAATTTTGCTATTACAGTGGTTTCTGGCAGCTTCAAAAATAAACACTCTTTTATGTCGACCTTTATAACCAAAGAATGTGAAACCAGGAGAGAGAGGTGCTGTTCAAAGCACAGAATTCCTTTTAGTGGCTTAATGGAGTTTAAAGTGGCCACTTTGCTTACTGTTTTCTCCATCGTCTTTTAACCAAAATAAAATATCAATATGATGAAGTGTAGAAAGGCAAGAATGTGGTATTATACTCAGTTGGGGAAAGCTGGTGTAATTGTTACAAGAACTGATTTTTCTAAAAAGTTCAACTTTTAAAGGGTTTTAATTATTTTGTTACAGATGGAAGACGTCATAGCACGCATGCAAGATGAAAAAAACGGAATTCCTATTCGTACTGTCAAAAGCTTTCTTTCCAAGATACCTAGTGTCTTCTCTGGTAAGTGTGTATTCGGCACAGCACTCTTTTCTCCACCACCTTTGACATGACTATTTAAAAACAATTGTAGCCACTGAGAATGGAAACTCTCAAACTCATGTATTCACCAACTCCTTATAAAATACTCATGCCAACACCACGTTGGATCCTTGGAGTGACAGTAAAACAAATCCAAAAGACAAAAAAGAAAACAAGTAAAAATCATGACTTTAATTGACTCTGGGTCAGTTGCAAAGACATAATGAACAAATGTGAAATGGCAGAAGATGATATTAAAGATTATATGAAACAATATGGTATAGCTTACATATAGGGATTGAGAGCATGAAAAAATCGATGAGGAGTCAGGAAGGGTTTCCTGGACAGCAGAGGCGAGCTGAGTTTGAAAAGTGAGGACTCCTGTCAGCCTCAAGCCCCCCAGCTGTGTGTGCAGAACTGGGGGTGACCAGGGTGAGGATGTGTAGAGGGAGCAATGTGTGGAGGGGCTGTAGAGAGGGAGCAGGGAGACTTGGGTCAGAGGATGAGGGTCTTGGAAGCCCATCCAATGAATCTAACTGTGACGTGTGGAGAATATGGAGACACACTTTAGACTCTCACAGAGCGCGTAGGCGCTCAGGGTGAACTGGTGTTCAGTGGGGGCTGCCTGTCACTATGGTAGGTCTAAGACCTGTGTGGGAATAGTTTGGGTGCCAACATTCTGATATCCAGGAAGTGAAGGCATAGAGAGGATGCCTTCATTCAACATGAGGATTCAACATGAGGATCTGTTGAATAACTGGGAATATAAGCTTCAGGGGATGTGAGCCAGTGGTGTTGGTTTTGCTTCTCACTTGGGTGGCTGTGAGACAGGGGACTCGGTAACAGAAATAGGCAGACCCCACAGGTCTGATTAAAAGGGACTAGAAAAAAGCCTAGAGACATGGACAGGAGTAAGTTAGAAACCTATGCTCTGACTCCGCGAGACTGAAGCTGTGCCTGAGCTGTGGGGCTTGGGCATGCTGGGCCTGGGCAAGCACAGCTTGGAGAGGAGGCAGAATCAGACAGGCCAGAGCCTTCACAGTGAGTCAGTAGGCTGAGGAGGCTGGTGCAGAGCATGTGGAGGGAGGGTGTTGATGGGGCTCCTGAAGAGGAGTTCTGTGGTGCTTCGTCGTGAACAAGTGTCGAAAGAAGAGCAATGGTTTTCAGCCTTGGTAAGAGGGTAGTAATTACCAGACTGCAGATAGGTAGGCCTACGTGTTTGTGTTTAGTGGCTGAATTTTCTCTGATGGAAAGGGAGAGAGAACAGGGACCAGACAAAAGCTGCCATAGAATGGGGGCGCCTGGGTGGCTCAGTCGTTGAGTGTCTGACTTTGGCTCAGGTCACGATCTCACACTTTGTGAGATCTAGCCCGGGAAGGGCTCTGTGCTGACAGCGCAGAGCCTGGAGCCTGCTTCAGATTCTGTGTCTCCCTCTCTCTCTCTGCCCCTCCCCCCCCCCCCCATGCTCTGTCTCTCTCTCTCTCTCTTTCAAAAATAAATATTTTTTAAAAAGCTGCAATAGAATGAAATTTGCCCTCACAAAATATGCCCCCTTTTTTCTTGTTATTTCCTTTCATGCCCACTTTGTTCCAGTTCCTTGTTCTTCTTTGACAATAGCCTATATTGTCTAACATCTGGGACTGTACCCCATCTCTTCCCTTCTCACCATCTCACTTCCCCACTTCTGGGTCCTTCTGACTGCAGAATTTTGTCCATTCTTCAACTGCTAGTTCAGGGAGCTCTTTGGAGAAAACCATCCTGAGCTTTCATTATCTGTGTTCTCAAAAAAAAAAAAACAAAAACAAAAACAAAAACTTGTCTTTTTGCTTCTCTAATAGCAGTTATTATGCTTTACTTTGTCTTATAATTTTTTTTTTTGCTTTTTTTTTTGTTTTTTGGGGTTTTTTTTGTTTTTTTTTTTTGGTTTTTTTTATGTGTCCTATATCCCCTAGGAAATATTTAACTTCTTGCAGTCAGGAACTTAAAGTTAACTTTACATCTAAACGCAAATACGAAAATTACTCATGTTTTGATGACCTATGAGAGAATTTGCCTCCTTAAATACTCTAATACGAGGGTTACAACTCAAAATGCAGTTAGATTCTAGGCAGATGAATGCTCTAAGTTACCTATCCATCTGCCCTGGGAACTGTGGTCAAGTCAACAGGGCATGGCCTATGTAAAGGCACTGCGGTTGAGGAATTCTTAATGACAGTATCCATAAATGAAAATGGCTGAACAAGAAAAGTTTAGCCCATCAGATTAAGCCGGGCTGCAAGTTTGAGTTACCCACTCTAATAGTAAATCCAAAATTTTTGGTTGACTTCTTTGAGGAGCAGTACCTCATACGATTCCATAAAAATTCATACCATTCTGACGTAGCATCCTGTTGGAAGAACTCTTGCTTGACAATATTAAGACCTTAATTAAAAAGTAAGATTGGAGGGGCCCCTGAGTGACTCAGTTGGTTAAGCGTCTGACTCTTGATTTTGACTCAGGCCATGATCTCACAGTCGTGGGATCAAGTCCTGCATTGGGCTCTGTGCTAGGCATGGAGCCTGCTTGGGATTCTCTCTCTCTCCCTCTGTCTCTCCCCTGCTTGCACTCTCTCTCTCTCTAAAAAAAAAAAAAAAAAAAAAAAGAAAAAATTAAGGTAAGATTGGACATATAGATGAAGAATGTTCATTAACATAAAACAACAATGGTAGTTACTACATAAAGAGAATATCCATGACATCTTCATATTAATATAATTAGTTTCTAAGTATCATTCTGTGTTTCCTGGGAACTTTTCAGGAGCTCTCTGCCTCACAGGTTTAATGAGATGTTTTTCTATAGATTTAATTGGCATAATAGTATTATGTCTAGTATTTACCAACCTCTTCTTCTTCATATCCCCAAATTATAATGGTATAAAGCCTCATCTGCTTGACTAGCAGTTTTTGGTATTTGTGGTAATTTTTCTCCCCTGATATTTCTTACAGTGATTTGGGATTAATTCCTGTGTTCTTGCGTGGCCCCAGTTGACACCTGCTGCTTGCTCTCCTTCCTCTGTCTGCCTCTCCCTCTGCTCTCTAGGAGGGCCCCATATTCTACTGCAGAGCTCCTAACGAAACAAGGAATCCACTAGCTTCACGACCCTTAGCAGAACCAGAAACCGGTTGCGATGAACGAGTGATGTCACATGTGAGAGGAGGGTGGCGTGATTGTTGGGAGTCTGTCTTGTGTGGACTGTTCCACAAGGGAAACGTGTCTCAAGTATTGTTAGCCCAGCTCTTTCAGGTCACCCATTGATGCTCCCTAAAGTCTTGGTGGTCAACACATGGTCGCTGGACCAGTTGTGTCAGTATCACCTGGAAACTTACTAGAAACAGAGTGTGTGGGCCCACCCCAGACCCACTAAATCAGAACCTCAGTTTTAACACCAAAGCCTAAGAAGTGTGCCTTAGGCAGGGCACTGGAATGAGTTCTAGGCCACACCTGTGTTTCATCCAGGGCACTGAATGCAGTCATCAACTTGCTTGTGCAAAATTTTCTCAGGCTTTCAAGGGCTCTGATTATTATTATTTTTTTCTTTTCTACAATCTGGCCTCAATCGAGCCTATCCCCATCCTTTCTGAGGTTAGGTATGATGATATAGAAGCCTTTGGATTAGGTAGAGAAATGATTATTTACATACTACTTTGTTAACTTTTGAAAAATATAAATTGAGGATATTTACATCATGTTCATTACATTGCTTATGACAGGGTCCATGGCATACACTTCTTCTATAATAATACTAAGAAAATTTTGTCTTTGATGATAAACTTGACTTTTTCCTTTTTTAAAACAAAAAGAAATGTGTAACTTCTATTTTTCTTTTCTTGTATTCTCTAGTTTCTAGAAAGCTCATTGCGAAATTGAACATCTCATTGGTACTTTCTCACCTGACTCATCACTGACATATCCACCTTCTTTTTTCTTCTAATTGTTTTTATTTTTGTCTGTCTTTTCTTGCTGCTGTTGTTTTAATCTGGTGTGTGTGTGTGTGTGTGTGTGTGTGTGTGAGAGAGAGAGAGAGAGAGAGAGAGAGAGAGAGAGAGAGAAACAGAAAGACTAGTGGGATTAATATTATAAATCGCTTCAAGTCATGTTTTAAAGATAGATAAGGAATAAATCCAGAAGTATCTGAGAAGTGTCCGTGTACTTAGGAATTGTTTTGTCCAGAATCTTCACCATTCAAGTGGGGCTACATCTTGCCTTTGAACTCAAACTCTCCATCACAATATAAAATGAAAGATGAAGCTCAAATAATACTGCATAAAAGTATCATAAAAGTGCTCATTACATTTTTATACAATTGCATCTTCAAATTGGACAAAAATAACTATGAAGCTAAAAATAATAATATTTGCAGATTTTGCTGGGGATTTTCTCTGAATGAGTCTCATAAAACTTACTCCTATGATGTAACTATTGCCCTAGAATTCATATCCTGTAACTTACAATGTTTATTCATCTCTCGCCTGAAAATCCTTGGTAAAGCAAACTGTGACACTGATATCAGCCACAAATCCTTTGTGTTTAAACTCTGAATGGAAGCAGAATATAGATCCAAATCCAGATGGAGCACAAGTTTGTGAATAAGAGGAAATGATTAATTTTACATTTTCCACAACATTTGGTCCGTCTTTGATAGTATTTTACTACTGTACCATTTACCTTTGACTACATGCATATTTGAATGAATTGAAAAACTGACTACAGGGGCGCCTGGGTGGCTCAGTCGGTTAAGCGTCCGACTTCAGCTCAGGTCACGATCTCACGGTCCGTGAGTTCGAGCCCCGCGTCGGCTCTGGGCTGATGGCCCAGAGCCTGGAGCCTGCTTCCGATTCTGTGTCTCCCTCTCTCTCTGCTCCTCCCCCGTTCATGCTCTGTCTCTCTCTGTCTCAAAAATAAATAAACTTTAAAAAAAAAAAAAAAAAAAAAAAGAAAGAAAAACTGACTACATAGTTTTTTAGTTGCTTAACAACAAAATGTTGAAATGGGGCTTTTTTGAGTGCTTTATTTCTGGAAAATACATTACATTTTAATAATATTGAATATTATTTGGATGTAGATTTTTTGTTCATTCATAATCATGGATATTTATAGAGTTTAAGAGTCTAATAAGAATAAATAGGATTTAAGTCCTGATGAGATAAATAATTATTTGTTCAATATTTAATGTTTTAAGAGTTTGAATCATATGTTGGCATTTTCTTTTTAATAATAACGGTTTCTTTTATAAGGGTTTGTTATTTTGGTTTTATATATTAAAATAGCAACTGCTTATGTATCATATTAACAATTACAATAGCTTCTAGCTTTATATTAATTATATATTATATAGTTTTATATATTTAATATATATCTTAAAATATATATAATGATATATATATTTAATATATATAATTACATATTATATGTTTTATATATGTTATATTAATTTTGTATATCATATATATAATGGATGAAAAACATTTATTTCTACTTTCAAGGAAAATGTTAGTAATTTGAAAGCCTACTATCTGGTTAGTAGCTTTTAGTATATCAGTTTTATTCCTTATAACACTTGACGGTAATTAGGAAATAGGGGGTTAGAGAGTTCAAGTTTTTAGTCAAGTTTTGCAGTAAGCAATATTTGCTTACTAATATTCAAACCAAGATCAGTTCAGCTCAAGATCCCACTTCCGCTTTGCCAGAGCTGTGGGTTTCCCCCATAAGTTTCGTCCTTTGCTAGAGCCTGTGTTTTTTCATTATGATGAATGAACACATATCAGAATCTGTAGGATTCTGAGTACTGGGGATGCTTACATTTATCTCCCAGCATGTCCTCATGTCCTCACTCCAGGTAAAAACTGGAATGATTGACAAAAAGACCTGAGCTTTTGTCTGTTTTACCTCTGGGGACCTTCAAGACCTGGGGAAAACAGCTGCATTTTCTTTGCTTCTAAAACACAGAGGTTACACGTAATGATGTCAAAGGTTCCTTTCCACATACATTCTAGAATTCAGAGAACCCAGTGTGGGGGACAGTGTGTGAAAAGGATTACTGGAAGAGAACACAACAGAGTAGACTATTCATGAGATAGCTAGACTGATGAAGCATCAATGGAAATCTTAAAGATATTTTCTCCCTCACCAGCGCCTCCATGCCCATAGCTTTAATGACAATCTTTATTTATTCCTCTGGTGCAGATCTTTTCTCAGAAACTCAACATATTCAACTCCTTATGCAATGCATGTCCCAAAGAAGCCTCAAACTCAACGTGTCACATCTCTTCCACAAATTCACATCTCTTCCACAGCCCCTTCCCTGTTTCCTGACTCAGGAAAGATGGCATATGCCAGAAGTACTGGAATCACCTTGGAGTCACCTTGACCTCTCTTTTACAGCCCTTTCTTCTCCTACCTATTTCATTAACAAGTCTTGTCACCTTTTTCTTCTAAGCAGCCATCAAATCTGTTGGCTTTTTGCCGTCTGCTCTTATATTGCTATAGGCCCATACTGTCATCTCCACTCGTCTGAATTATCACATTGATTCCTAACTGGTTTCCACATCCACTCGGTGCCGTATCCTATCTTTCTCCGCACTGGTATTTTCAAGTTGCAAATCTGATCCATTTAAATCCTTTTCTCATTTTAGAATTAAGATAAAATCTTGAACAAGATTCCCAACAGCAACATAGTTCAGCCCCTACCTACCCATCAGACTCCATCTCTCAGAGGACTCTCTCTTGCTCCCTTGGTTCTAGCCACAGGGGCTACTTTTCATCTCCTACACATCACCATGCTCCCTTTTGCCATGGAAGATTTCCACTGCTAGGCTTTTTCCTCGTTTTTTTGGAATGCTTCTTCCCCTTTCCCCTTTTTTTCAATTTAGACCTACCCATCTTGGGTCTAGGCCAGTTTCCTTTCTTATCTATTCTCATAAAATGAGACTATTTTCTTTTGGAGTACTTTATTCTATTGCATAGTTATAAACTCATTAGTGGTAATATTTGATTAATGTCTATCCTCCAGACAATACGATAAACTATAAGAAGGTTCCATATGCTCAGTTTTGTAACCCCTGCACCAAAAACAATGTCTAACATAGGGGTGTTCATTAAATATTTGTTAAGTGGATAACTAATAATAGTAATTATAGAGGAGATATTTGCATTCATATGAACCATGAAAGTAGTTACACTATTGTGTGGCTTTATCAACACATAAATTATTTGGATTTTTATAAACCTTTTGTCAATGATTGTGGCTTTTAAATTGTGTTTAAGTAAAAAAATTTTTTTTTCTCTGGAATCTAATAATATTATCTTTATTTATAATATAAACCACATGAACAAGAACCTGGAAATTCATTCCATGATGTTCTGAGGTGGGTGTCTAGGGCTGGTTGTAGCAGGTTCTATAGATTTCTGTTTGTTACTAATAAATTACATACGCCATAGGAGCCTCCTGTATTGTGAACATTTTGCCAGGCTTGGAGATACGGAGAAGCGAGACATGGTCTCTGTCCTTGAGGAGACTACTCTGTAGTGAGGAGACGGACAAATAAGGTGAGGTAATTTTCATGTTGGGGTAAACCCAGAGCACTGAGGAGTGTGTGAAGTCTAACCCATGCTCTTGGGGTCAGAGGCATTTCTTGGAGAAGGTGACATCTAAGATTCACTGTAAAGGATGAATCAGAGTTAGGCAGACAAAAGGGGAGCAGTTGTTCAAAAACTCAAGATATGAAAGGGCCTAGTAAGCTCAGGGAACTTCATAAATTGTAGTGACCTTGACACAGGATGAGGCATATGGAGAGTCTAGAGAGGAAGTTAGAACTGAAAGCAGTAGTTAGAATCTTAAGGAAACAGAATTTTATCCTATAAAGAGTCAGAGGCAATTGATGAATTTTAATCAGGGAAATGGCATTATCAAAACAAAATTGTAACATTTTTATTTTATTTTTTGAGAGACAGAGACAGAGCGCTAGTTGGGGAGGGGCAGAGAGAGAGGGATGTGCAGAATCCGAAGCAGGCTCCAGGGTCTCAGCTGTCAGCACAGAGCCCGATGAGGGGCTCAAACCCACGAGCTGTGAGATCATGACCTGAGCTGAAGTCAGACACTTAACTGAGCCACCCAGGCACCCCTCAAAAATTTTAAATGGCAGTTTGTCTGGGAAAAGGTAGGGAGTAAATATCAGTTTATAGACAAGGGAGACAAGGATGGGAGCTGAGGCTGCAATCTAGAGCAAAGATTATAACAGCCTGAGCCTTAGGGCCAGTGGAATTGAAGAAAAAATCAGATGTATGAGAAACTTTAAGGACTGAGAATGGACTTCATTAGTTCAGTGGCAGGATTCAAGAGGGCAGGGTGGGGGTAGGGGAAGTGAGAGGTTAGATCAAGTAAGAAAGAAGGCACTGCCCACAAAGACACCAATATTTATGACCTGAAAATGAATGCACAATGATGCCTTTTACAGATGAACTGGTAAACACAGGAATTCCCCCCCCCATCTCTTTTCATGGAAATGGTGGAGAAGGGATGGTAAATTTTGAACATGTTGAGTTTCAGATCATCCTCACAGAACAACCAGGTAAAATGTCCAGCTGTTGAATATACATATCTGGAATTCACAGGTATTTAGCAGTACAATAAGTACACGAGATCTGGTCTGGGTAACTTGTTGGTTAGAAGCTGAGTAGATGAGATCTCTTTTGGAGTTTTGTGTGGAAGGAGGATATCAGAGGACCAAAGGTGCACTTTGAGTGTGAGCACTTAGGGGTGAGCAGAATATGTGGTTCATATATGGCTGCTCTTTAAGTCCTGGCCTGCAGAACTGTGGCCTCACTTCACTTCATAAAGATCTCATGTAACTGGCTGAGAATCACATTGTTCTGTGTCTGGAAATGTAGCACTCGGGGGAAAAACCCTCCAGTGGTTCTCTTTGAGTCTTAACAAAGAAAACCCATTAGTACATGAGGTTCAAACCCCCCATTAATCTGCTTTATTCAAAATGGATCATGGTCTGTGCACTATAGAAGAATGTGGAGCGAAGCCATCACTGTGTTTGTGATAGATAAGCTTAAAACCAATGCTCGCCAAACCTCAGGTAATAGTTGTAGAAGTATCCACTACCACCTCCCTACTCCCTGTAAATTAATTTCAATAGCAGGGAATAAACCAGAATTCTCCTCTCAGTTTTTTTTGTTTTGTTTTGTTTTGTTTTGTTTTTGTTGTTGTTTTTGTAAATGATGTGGGTTTTCATTAAGCAGCCCACTGGGATCAGAAAAGTCTGCAGGACTGCCTGTTGGCAACTATCAAATAAAAATGCCCCTATTAAATCAGTTATTTAACATATTTGAAGGTTCAACTTACTGAACAAATTTTCAGGAGCCAAAAAGGCTGGTGCCTGTTCTAAATCACCAAGCACTGTAAATAGAGGAGAAAATGGTAGAAACTAAGAGGGACTTCTAGTCAGCCGTTCCTGCATTTCTGTCTTTTGTCTTTTATTAGCTTGAGAAGGTTCTCCATCAGAAACCTGTTGATAATTAGTTGAATCTCATTGCTGTCCTTCTTTTGCAACTTAATTCCATTTCTCATCAGAATTAGTCACTTTTTAAAAAATGTTTATTTATTTATTTTCGAGAGAGGGAGAGAGAGAGAGAGAGGGAGAGAGAGAATCCCAAGCAGGCTCGGCACTGTTAGCATAGAGCCCGATACAGGGCTAAAACCCACGAACCATGAGATCATGACCTGAGCTGAAACCAAGAGTCAGACACTTAACCCACTGAGCCACCCAGGTGTCCCTGATGAGTCACTTTTAATGTGATTTCGTGTAAAGCACTTACCACCAATTGGCAAGACCAAAATTTATGGTCAGAAAAGTTGTCTAATAGTTTGTATGTTGTGTGTGTGGGTTTGGCTGGTCTCAAGTCTTTTTTTTCTTTTTAGACTACTTTACATATGTAGGTATTATTAACATAAGAAAGCTATACATATTTAATGTATACAACTTGATGACTTTGGAGATAAGTATAAACTGGTGAAACCATCAGCAATATGTATGCCATAAACATATCCATCACCTCCTGAGGTTTCCTCCCACCTTATTTTATTTATTTATTTATTTATTTATTTATTTATTTATTTATTTATTTATGAGTGATAAGAACATTTAACATAAGAGCTACCCTCTTAGCAAATATTTTTAAGTATACAATATAATATTGCTAACTTTAGGCACTATGATCTTGTAGATCTCTAGGACTTACTCGTCTTGTATAACTGAAACTTTGTACCATTTCTCCCTTTCCCAGCTGCTGACAACCGCTGTCTACTCTGTGCTTCTATGAGTTTGACCAACTTAGATTCCTCATATATATGCTATCATGTATTTGTTCTTTTGTATCTGGCTTATTTCACTTTAGCATAATGTTCTCCAGGCTCATGCATATTGTCACAGAAGTCAGGATGTCCTTCTTTTCCAAGACTGAATATTATTCTGTTGGTCTCTGGTCTTAAGGCTCAGAAAAACACTTTAATTCTCTAGAATTTATTCTGACCATTTTTTTCTCTCTCTGTCCTACTTTTTCTCTTAACATGTTTGATGTCAAAAGGAGTGACATGTTTAGTTACTCCAATGCATCGAAATAGGAATTGTTATATTTTATAGTACTGGATATAGAATCATTACTTATATTTTATTATTAACTTGACTGTCTAACAATGTACACTGTTCTCTGTGTTTCCTTGCTGTTTTCAGTCACGTATATGAAAATTGGGCAGTGTATATGAGCTTAAAAATCAAGTTGCCTTTAAATGTAATAATATAAAGATGTCCTGCCTCTTCTCCTTTATTCCTCTAAGGGTTATATTCATGTTTATTAGTGTCATAGAGGCACAATCTGTAGGTTTAACTTTGTCATGTGGATAGTTGTAGAGGTAAGAATTAAAAAGAGCCAGCTTGATGATATGGTCTAAGCCATACAGGTTTTAATAAGTACATATTTTACCTCTAACTGTTTTTGAGAATAACTTTCAAGATGCCTTGTATGACTTAACCCTGATTGTATTTGGAATCAATTTAAAAACAATAAGAATGAGTAATCTGGAATGTTTTTCTGTGGAGCCTGTAAGACTATCTGGGTAATTATAAGATGCTTCTAAGAGTCTAAGATGTTCCTTTCTGAAACTGACAGCTTACTGTGAAATATATATATATTTTTATCTACTGTTGGAATGGATATCATGGGGTATACAGAAACTCAGAAAGAGATTGATTTTCAAAATAATTATAAAATATGCTGGCAGAAATTATGCTTGTAATATTTTGTTTTTATGATGTCCCAAAGAAAATTCAAGAATGCAAAAGGGAAATTTATGGGTGGTAAATAAGAAAGAAAAAAAGTACCCTAAAAAAATATTGGCAGTTTTTAAAGCTGAGTTCTGAAAAAATAAGTTCTTGGAGAAAACAAGATGCTAACTAGATCTGTGAGAGGAACATTTGCAAAAAGCCCATCCTTTCTTTGTCATCTCCTTGCCACACCCTCTCTGACAAAGTGACAAGGTGACTGGCACATAGTAACTACACAGTCAGCCAAATGGGGGAATGAGAGGAGAAGCTGAACTGTCACATAATCAACTAGGTGTTTAAATTATCTTTGCTGTGAAAGGTTCTTCACTCCCTCTTCGTTGTCACTCTTTCCTTATTGTAAAATAGCACCAGTAAGTGATTAGAAACAGCAAAGAATTCTAATCTCAGCTGCTTGGACATTCTGGCATATGTTCTAGATAATTCTTTTTCTAATAGCTCAATGCTATTGGGAAATGATAAGGTTAGATATTTATTGGGGGAAATGATGAGGTTAAGACATTTGTTGGGCTCTTTCTGTATTTATAGGGAAATGATTTATTATGTAATATGGTTGGATCAATTTGTTATGACTAAGATGAATGGCAGGCTTTTACTTACCTTATTTTCACCAGAATGTTAGAAGAAACATTTCAAGTTGAGCAATATATAAATGCTGATTTTAGCTTTAGCTTCTTTATTTTTATTTTTTTAAGTTTATTTATTTTGAGAGAGAAAGAGGAGAAGGAGCAGAGAGAGAGGGAGAGGGAGAATCCCAAGTAGGCTCCGTACTGTCAGAGCAGGGCCTGACATGGGGCTTTATCTCATGAACCATGAGATCATGACCTGAGCTGAAACCAAGAGTTGGACGCTTCACTGACCGAGCCATGCAGATACCCCACTTTAGCTTTTTTAATAGACATATCAACGAGGACCATTAACTGTTTCTCTGTCCAGGTAACTGGAACATGGTGGTTCTGCTTCCCTGTAGTGCTTTCTAAACATCTTATTTTGCCATTTTATATTTTAAGTGAATATTGTTGTGATTGGGGTTGATTTTGTTCTCCAGATTACTCCATTCCAAGGAGGAAAAACTCTGTCCAAATACACAAGTATGTCTATCAAAGTCTACAAATAAGACTTCTCTCTGACTACCAACCACATTGGTTGTCTGGAATGGTTCTGTTACCTTATCTTTTATTCAGAATACCATGGCTTCTCCCTCTGATGTCTCCCTAGAGGAAAGCCTCTTTCCAACACAACTGACCCATTTTATTGCTGTATGACCAACAGCTGTAAATAAATCTCTGGAGATAGATTTCTCTATTTAAGATTATATACAGACCTCAAGAGTAAATCATTACAGTGGGCCATATGCTACTTTACTGGACAGATATGCCCGTGCCTACAGAATACTGGATTTCTATTCTTAAGGAGCTCACTAGAAAAGAACTATGTGTATGAACTTACAGTTCTCCTGTCCCTCCCTGGGAATCTGATGGGATTCATAGTTAAATACAGAGTGAATGGGCAAACACATAGCCAAGATTCTATGAAGGAATGAGCTTACTGATGTTGTAACTTCTTTTTGAGACGTTATGAAAGGGGCAATTGATATCATTTATTTAGAATTTCTACATGGCAAAGTTGGGACTATTTTGGCATGGTTAAGGGACAACAGAAAAGGAAGAAAACATACTGCAGTCATAAACAAACAATGTTCTGGAAGTCTGGGGAATCCCAGCTGGTGCTGAATTTTATCTTAGCATTTAAGAACTATCTTTATAGGCATCTGGACTCTTCAGATTTACAGAGGATGCCAGATTGTACTAAAAAGTGACAATTGAAGCCAAAAAAGAAAAAAATTGAAAGATGAGGACACCAGAATATGTGAAAGTCCTGAAAGTTATCAATACAGATAAGATTTAGCCACATAGAAAGCTAATTATTTTTAAGACATAAAACAAAATCAAGCTTTAGGATGACAGGTTCAGCACTACAGTTGAGACCTGTGAAATGAATCAGAGGGCCACCAATAGTCTAGTCTCCTCAAGTCACTGCTCCAATGTGTTCCTCTGATGAACAAGACCACATGAGGTTTTGAGTAAGGCATTGAAGATGACACGGAAGGAAATTGGAGAGAAATAGAAAACCATCCTACCCATATTCAAAACCAAATGAAAATGAGCTCCTCAGAATTGAGACCATTTCATGCCATTTTTTAAGAATCAAACCTCAGGGTTGACTTAGCAGAGTTTGGAAAGATCAGTAAAAGGGTATCCCTTAAAAAGGTAGCTTTTACAGTAAAGAGATATGAAGAATTTATAGACTAAGTAATTAAATGGTAGAACTTGATACTGGTCCTGTGTTAAAAATACAGTTTGAAAAGAGATAAGTAGACAATAACACATGCACAAGAGATGACAAGGAAAAAAGGGGATATTTAGGCTTTGTCTTTTTTTGTTTTGTTTTTGATGTTGATGTTACTGGGAAAGTCACTATTTCTGTGTGTGACACATAGAAAATGAGCAATAATTAGAAACATTATTATAGTTATGCTTTATATTATGATGATGATTTTTACTACCCCTTCCAGAGGCTTGGTTTTGGCCTGGATTTGGAATTCTCTTCCTTACTAGGCAGCTAATATGTTGCAAGACCAAGGAATTATCTATGTTGGATGCTCTGTAACATCTGGTACAAGGTCTGCTTAGTAGGTACTTAAAAGGTATTAACTTAAGTCCTGTCACTTTAATTAAATAATAATCATTCTTCACATTGTCAAAGTGCCTTATAGCCTTAAATACTCTTTAATGTGTCCTATCTTTTATTCCTCACAACAAAATAGCTGTACATATATATCAAAGTGAAATCTTTTAGGGACATAAAGATTTGTTGATTGGTCTTTTCACATCTTACCATTTGAACTTAAAGATCATTACATATTAACATTGGTTTTCTTCCTTAAATAAATCATATTTTTACTTTAAAAAAAAACAATTTAATGTTTATTTATTTTTGAGAGAGAGAGAGAGAGAGACAGAGTGCCAGCAGGGGAGGGGCAGAGAGAGAGGGAGACACAGAATGCAAAGCAGGCTCCAGGCTGTCAGCACGGAGCCCAACATGGGCCTCAAACCCATGAACTGTGAGATCATGACCTGAGCTGAAGTCTGGTGCTTAACCAATTGAGCCACTCAGGTGCCCCACATTTTTACTTTCTTAACTAATTTCTGTGTTATTATAATGTCAGTACTCAGGGGATTGTGCCATCTGGACATTTACTAAAAGAACAAAAGAGTGAAAGTCACAAGCAATCTTGCAAATTTATCTTGAGAGATTTCACTGATGCAGACATTTTCATTTTGTAGTAATCAACTCTGGAAATTATTTCTCACAAATGTCAACTTGTCTTTAAGTCAACAGACCTGAAAAGCTTAATTTTGTTCCTTGGTTAGTTATTTTCTAAAAACCTAGAAATGATAGGTTGCGAAAGAAAAGCCTATTAAAGAAGAGCTTATTTGTTTGAATTAATCCATTAACATTGCTTTCTTTTGAGAGGAAATCCAAATTAACCGTAGAGTTAGACATTTAGTTAGGATGACACTAAAGTCTTCATTATCCCCAAGTATGAATAAATCTTGATGACTGAATTGTGAGCGTGGAGGTGTTTTGTGAAATAATGAATTATTATTCACACATGTTCAAAGTGTGTCTATCATCTATGTTTTGTGCTGTCTTTTTATCCTGATGACACCATCTGGTTTTCCCTTCATTCCTCTCTCTGAGAACATATGTAGAATGGCTTGTAAATTCTCACCTCCCAGAACTCTAGGATAGAGAGCTTTTTAATCCTTTACTCCCTCCCATCCCAGCCTGCCATAATCATTTGTACCTGTGGGTTTACCTAGCACTGCATTCTTCTTCATGGAATTTCTTTTACCTGACATTTTATCCTCAATGGGCACATGATGTGATTCTTACTAGAGGCTGTAAGCATCTGGACAATGAGAATAATCTTTCATTTCAATTTGTATCCTCCGTAGTACTCAGTAGAAGACACTCAGCAAATGTTAATGACTTCTCCTAGGACAGCTGATGTCCTGGGCATTCAGGTACATTCACAACAAGTTTCACTTCTCGATTCATTGGCAGTGGAAAGAGCACTCAGTCTAATTATTTGCTCTGTTGGCATCCAGCACTGCACGAGGCCTTTATCTCAGGGGGGAGCACGAGAATGATGGCAGTTCTGTTCTGCTGTCTGTTACTGGCTGAGATGGGTTTCAGGATGGAGAATCAGGAAATTGAACACAATCTTCAAATTTCTCCAGAGGCCGAAAACACTCTCAATTTAAATTTTATTATTTGGCTTAAAGGGAATTTTTAGAACATTGGACATCCCCATATTCAAATGTAAATATTCTTCAAAGCCCGTCTGGAATAGTGGAAAGAGACGTGGATTTTAGTCCCATTTCCCATGTTGCAGAGAACATTATATGTTTAAATGACAGTTCTGTCTCTGATGCATATATGAATATGAAAACATTTAGGTCAAAGAAGCTATCATAGCAACTGCTTACATTTAATGAGTGCTTACAATGTACTTGGCACTCAGTAAATATTAACCTTTTAGATGTATTATTTTTTTTTTTAATTTTTTTTTTTCAACGTTTATTTATTTTTGGGACAGAGAGAGACAGAGCATGAACGGGGGAGGGGCAGAGAGAGAGGGAGACACAGAATCGGAAACAGGCTCCAGGCTCTGAGCTATCAGCCCAGAGCCCGACGCGGGGCTCGAACTCACGGACCGCGAGATCATGACCTGGCTGAAGTCGGACGCTTAACCGACTGCGCCACCCAGGCGCCCCTTAGATGTATTATTTTTATATTAGTGTTCTTACAAAGATAAGTAAAAGAGTAGTTAAATAACTTTCCCCAGGTAATACCATTAGTAAGCAGTAGAGTTGACATTTGAATCTAGGTGAATCTAATAATGTGTATATAGTTGTACATATTATGATGGTATAATTATATAATTATATTGTCATATTATATAACATAGCTACATGTTATATGAAGTATAATATATATATATATCATAATCTGATTCCCTAAAATAATTTGAATTAATTTTCCTTCTTTGTTTCATTATGTATTCAGCTAGAAAATGTCTCTTTCTTCACAGAGAAACCAGTCCAGTAAGAGACTTCTCAAGGGAAGGTGGCATGAGTAGTAATCAACTGGCTTTTTTGTTTAGTTTTAAGACTTGATTACAAGTATCAGTTTGTTCACATTAGGACTTTGGTGCCTTATTTGGTGAGAAAGTCCCATGTTTATTTAGGAGAAGGAGAAGAAAAACAGCATGCTAACCTGTGCTGAAGAAGTATGATGTGGTGCAAAGAAACACAACAAAACAGAACAAAACAAACAGGACAGTGGCTAGCCTAAAGAAGGAACTGTGTTTGTGTAAACACACTGGAGACCTATCCCTGAACCAGAAACACTGGACCCTCTCCCTTTTGCCTTCCCTCCTTCTTTGCCCTACTCTGACTGAGCAGCAGACACAGGAACAAAGTACCGAATGTTCCCAGAACCTGGGCCAAATCTTGGCCCATCCAAATTCCACAGCAGTATGTCCCTTACTTCTCTCTAAATACCACGATTATCACATTACACGGTTTTCAGACTTGTTCTTATCATTGATCACCACAGGACACATTTGTATCCTTGTTAGCCACTTTTGTCTTTTTCATTTATTCTTTGGGTCAGATTTCATATCATTTGTATAACTGCTCAGCCTGTTTCCAGGGAAACAGTTGTGCTTTTTGTGTAAATATGAGATTTTGTCCTAACTCCCCTTTGTCACATTTTGTTACAATGAAATATTTTGGGTAGTTGTTTATTTTTAAATTTCTTCTTCAAAAATGACGTACTAAATTATTTTTCTGTGCCAATCCCATTTTTCCCCTGTACGCAGGGCTGTATTGAGAAAGGAAAACAGTTGATTTAAGAGTGTTTGTTTAGACTAGGGAGAGCCAGAAGAGGAAAGTTAAGGGCTTGGACTTTCAATTTTGTCTCTAGTCTGTGCTGTGGGATGGACTTAGACCATGACCTCTCTAGCTGGAGGTTTGGAGAATCATTTTCACCAGGTCAAATTTTGCCGTGCAAACAAAAATGAGTTTTGAAAACTACACCCTTTCTTTTGTGGTATTGGAGTTCCTCACTGAGCAAAATTCTCCCCCATATTTATTGCAGAGTGCTGAATTCTCATGTTAAAGAACCTAATGTTCAAAGAATTACCAGGATGTAAATAAAAATCAATTGGCCATTAAATGCAGCGCAGATGAAGGACAATATTCTTTCTTTAAACAGAAACTATACACCCAGCCTCACACTAAATAGATACTAAATGAAGTCCAAAGATCTCTTTAATGTTATTTTCAGTCTAATTATTGTTGGCATAAGCAATAAATTTTCTACCTCGTAATAGTACTGGGATTTTAAACTTCAATAATCATTCCAACCTAAATATGTAGTGGGAGTACCTGTGTATGGAGCTTCAGATCGTCCGCTCAGAGATTGTGCAGTGAAGTATCGAACCAGAAGGTATTTATCACAGCTATGCTAAAATTCTTGTGAGAACAAAATTTCACATTTGAAATAATTAGGTAGGAATGTAAAATGGCATATTGTTAAATGCTGAATTGTTCATGCTGTGGGGTTCAGAGTGGAGTGGAGCCATCAGGAAGGTCTGTGATGGGGGCGCCTGGGTGGCTCAGCGGGTTGATCATCCAACTCTTGATTTTGGCTCAGGTCGTGATCCCAGGATTGTGGGATTGGGCCCCGTGTGGGGTCTGCACTGAGCATGGAGTCTGCTTGGGATTCTCTTGCTCCCTCTTTCTCTGCCCCCCTCTCTGTCTCTAAAATAAAAAAATAAAAAATAAAGGGGGTTTGAGATCAGTGAAAGACTTGTCAAGGAAGAGGAGCGAGGTATGGAAGCAAATGAGGAGCATTCTAGAAGAGAATCAGCCTGAGAAACATCACAGCTGAATCAAATGGAACTATCTGTTCCGCGTATCACGGCAGCTCTGGATACCCCTCTGCGGGGTCCTCCAGGTGGGCTGCCCTATGCTCAGTGTAATCTTAGGATGGGTTGGGTGTTAAGTCACAATTTGAAACCTAAAACTGCCAACTTCAAGTGAATTTGGAGCAGAGTTTGGTGATGGATGTACCATTCCAAGAGTCAACTTAGAAGATGCATTCAAAGGAGTTGCACCAATGATTTAAAAGGTTTGAAAAGCAAACCTTGACAAAAACTTGATGCAAAGAATCATTGGCCTCTTGATCACTCATTCCACAGGTAGGTTTCTTAAGGTGACAAACTAATTTAAAAAAAAAATTTTTTTTTCAACGTTTATTTATTTTTGGGACGGAGAGAGACAGAGCATGAACGGGGGAGGGGCAGAGAGAGAGGGAGACACAGAATCGGAAACAGGCTCCAGGCTCTGAGCCGTCAGCCCAGAGCCCGACGCGGGGCTCGAACTCACGGACCGCGAGATGGTGACCTGAGCTGAAGTCGGACGCTTGACCGACTGCGCCACCCAGGCGCCCCAAGGTGACAAACTAATTTAAAAGGACAATTGTCATGGCCTGTGGATCTATTTTTATGAGATCATGTTTTTTTAGTGACCTTTCTCTCTCAGAACAAGTCCCTTTTAGAAATCTTCCAGGACCCATCTGGGGACATTACTGAGACTATAGACAACTGGATTGTACATGGAACACCTGCTTTCTCCCCTTTATCAAGGACTTGTTAATACAGGGTTAACATGTACTGGGTATAAAACCTTTGGGTTTTAAAGCTTTTTGCCATCAGACCTATTTCTCCTCTTAGCCGAAGCCTTAAAGAACCTAAAAACAGAGTTAAAAATAGAACTAACATTTTCTTTAAAAATTTAAGGAATCTTCCTCTTTTGGATGAGAGCAAGGTTTCCTTTAATATTTGACTTTTTCCCCTTCTCTTTTTGGCAGCCTTCAGATGTACAAATCTCATTGAAGTCATTCCAGGCTGAAAGCATTTATGATCAAATACCAGAAAGCTAAAAATAAGTATTCTACCCTTTCTCTGGAGGTTACTGAATATTTTTCTTAACCTTTCTGGTCAGGTGGCCTTTTAGCAAGAGAGGGATGTTAACGGTTGATGGGGGCAAATGCAGTGGAAGATCAGTAAATAATTCAAAAATAGCTACACTCAGAACCACCCCTTCGTGCTACGCAGTCTGGCTTGTTTAGGAACTTAGGGAGTTTTTGAAAATAGTGATGCAGCCAGAACTCCAAGGCCAGTGTTATCTTACACCAATTAGTAGCTATCATATTTGATGGCTTAAAAGCCATCCCTCCTCTTCTTAGCACCATTTACTTGACTTCCTTTGGGTAGCCACCTCACCGCACTCTCCATCTATGTGGTTTGAGTGGAACAACCTAATCTCCAGATCAATGGCGAGGGAGCAAACGTGACTTAGGCTTGGGAAATCAGAGACTCATAGCTGGTACATTTGTGGAAAAGACTTTCTATTCCTGAACGTTGTTAAGCTGGTAGGTATAAACCTGAAAGTGGGAACATGTCTGAAAGTGAAGCCAGCGCAGAAGAGAGCAGAGCCATTTGCTCCTGGCAACAACTTTTAAGCACCTGGATCCAATGGTTCCTAAAACTCTCAGCTACTGAGCCAGTGAATTCCCGCTTTACTTAAGGTAGCTTAACCTGGGCTTCTGGTAATGAGCCCAGAATAATACATTCCTCTTAATTATCCTCAGTCCATCTGTATCCCAGAGGTTCTTTGTGTCTGGCACCTGACTTGGTTATATCAATTTTTTTTTTCCTTTGGGTGAAAATTTCTTTTTTAAGTGGCCTTTAGGCTGAAACATCAAAATAAAGCATCATTTTTTTTTTTCTCTCTTAAAATAAGCTAAGCTACGAAGACAGCTTTGCTTTGTCACTGCTTCTGTCACTGAGGTCTACAGCCCACACTTGATTTGCCCATTGCAGGGATCCAAAGAAGAAATGGCATTTATAAAGGGTGAATCGGGGCGCCTGGGTGGCGCAGTTGGTTAAGTGTCCGACTTCAGCCAGGTCACGATCTCGCGGTCCGGGAGTTCAAGCCCCGCGTCGGGCTCTGGGCTGATGGCTCAGAGCCTGGAGCCTGTTTCCGATTCTGTGTCTCCCTCTCTCTCTGCCCCTCCCCCGTTCATGCTCTGTCTCTCTCTGTCCCAAAAATAAATAAACGTTGAAAAAAAAATTAAAAAATAAAAAAATAAAAAAATAAAGGGTGAATCAATCCCACAGGGTATTGCCCATTAACGTTTAAATTATCTGAATGTAATCAGGTTGCTGCAGCTTTCTCTTCCTCCAGATGCTAGAAACCAACACTAGAAACAAGCCTGGGTGATGCATACTCTGGTTCCCACTGTGATTTTTCAGACTAGCCCTTTTCCAAGAGGATTTCATCACAGTATGGATCAGGGGGGAAGAGTCATGTTTTGTTTACCCTCATGTCCAGTGTCCATGGTCCTGGCATGGGATATGTGCTCAGAAAATACTTGTGGAACCAAACTAGTCTAACTTCGCAAAGTGTACATTTGTCCTATGCAGCTGCCTCTTTAGTGATAGTTTCTTGTTGAGCACCTTGTACAATCAGACACTGTGAAATGTGTGGATGTCACAGAAACCAGAAGGCATACTCCACCTAACTGCGCTGGGGGTTTCTCATTACACATGGTGGAACACTGACCAGGACAATTTATCTTCTGTTCTTCCTCAAATCCTCAGAAGTGTTGATAAAAGAATATTTGAAAAGTGTTAATCCACAAGGACAAGGAGAACAGGCGGGAGAGAATAAAACAATGGGTGAGATATGCAAATATATATATATATATATATATATATATATAACCAAATATATATATATATATATGTTTGGTTTGGAATAAGGGAAGCTATGGAAGAGAAGTAAGTGTCCACCCTTAGCAGAGTAGACAGAACTATCACCCAACTTGCAACAGAGGACACCAGTGAGAAATGAGCTAATTTACCCCCATAGAACTCTGTACTATGAAAGACTTAGCTGAGGAGCAAGGCTGAAAAGAGATGGATTTATTGAAAGAATGGGAATCTAGAGCAACTGGACCCAGGTCACTTTTGTACCCCATGCAAACTTTCAACAAACTCACAGCTTATTTTCTGGAAATTTTAAGAATCTCCTGATATGAGAATATCAGGTACAGTAGGGAGAGCTTGGGTGGAAAAGGCAAATAAATGCAAATCTATATTACTGAACCCAGGGACATTTACCTCCTTTCCCCAGCCTGTCTCCAGAGTGCTGACAATTTGTGCACACTACCTAGCTGGGATCTTGGGGGACACCCCTCTGAAGAAAGTCACTGGCCCCAGAGCAATGGCCTTCCTGTGCTAGTAGTTTTTTCAGTCCTACATTTATTTGGGGGTGTAAAGAAATAACATTACGCAGGAAGACAGGTGCACACATGCACATGCCTGGAGAAAGGTATGCCTCTGAAACATTTTTTATATATTATATTTTTCTTAAAGTTTTTAAAAATCACTATCAGCTTCTTACATTTATGATCATCCCCTTCTGACTTTTTATTTTTGGTCTGGTGTTCCTTTCTATTTCCTTAATTTTGGTTTGTAAATTCCTTGAGGAGATTAGGACTAGATCTCACCCACTTCTATATCCCTCCCCCCCCCACATACGCTAAATAAATGCTTGTTAATTTTTTTAATTTTAATTTTAATTTTAATTTTAAATTTTGAGAGACAGAAAGAGACAGAGCACTACCAGGGAGGGGCAGAGAGAGAGAGGGAGACACAGAATCTGAAGCAGGCTCCAGGCTCCAAGCTGTCAGCATAGAGCCTGACGTGGGGCTCGAACCCAAGAACCGTGAGATCATGACCTGAGCCGAAGTCAGACACTTAACCAGCTGAGCCACCCAGGCACCCCTAAATGCTTGTTACGTTTTTTATATATCTATTGTTGAGCAGTCAAGCGATCCTTAAGCAATAGCACAGTGTCAGCTACTAATGTGGTATGTCAACCATATTTTTTATTTCCCGTATTTTCTGCTGCTTTGACATCTTGGGGCCTTATTACCCTGGAACCACTGCCACCCCCAGGGCTTGCCAATTTTTAGAGATAGTGAAGGTCTGGCCTGCAAGGACCTTTCATATGCAAACCAACCAATCCAAAGCCCATACCCCAAACTACCTCCTCTGTCTGGCTGTCACAGAGCTCTTGCACTCCTGGGCCACTACCCACCATGGCCAGGTATCAGACAACTCAGGACAGCCCCTATTCCTCAGAGCCCCCTGAAATTATTCAAACCAGGCAATCCTGTTTCTGCTGTCTTTATCTTACTTTGCCTTCCTCATGAAAATGGTAATGAGGCTCTTGCCCATGATTTCCCCTTGACCTCTCTGCCTCCTGACTGACCCTAGTACTTCCCTCTGTGGCCCCACACGGCACATAGGTCCCTCCTTCGTCAGGGAACTGTAAGCAAAAATGTCTTCCTTCATGACCATCATTTCTGTGTCTGCATATCTTACCATACCTGATTAAAACAATGTTTTTACTCATGTGTTATCTTGAGAAACTTAACAGATGACCATGGGGGAAGGGAAGCGGAAAAAAATAGTAACAAACAGAGGAGGGAGGCAAACCACAAGAGACTCTTAAATACAGAGAACAAATTGAGGGTGGATGGGGGTGTGGGGGAGAGGGGAAAATGGGTGATGAGCATTGAGGAGGGCACTTGTTGGGATGAGCACTGGGAGTTGAATGTAAGTCAATTTGACAGTAAATTATCTTCATAAAACAAAGCATGAATATATTTTTAAACACTTGGCTTGCCCTGTGTCCATACATTTGGTTGGTAAGGAAGCTAAATGCATTCTGAAAGTTTTTATTTATACAGAGAGCAAAAGCAAGGTAAAGATGGTGTCAGCCCATGACATACCTGTTCCTGCAGGATGTCACCAAACCCAGGGGCCCAGATGACATACAGAGTAAGTGGTGTGTCAGTTCTACACTGCAGCTAAGTGGTTTTATAGTCTGTGGTTCTGCCCAAAGAAGGAGAAAGTGCAAAATTTCATGCCTGCTGGAACCAGGGAGGTGGATGGAAAGCAACCCTTTCCAGCCTCCTGAGGGATAGATAGTCTTCTGCAAGATGGACAGTCTCCTGCAGGATGGACAGCCTCCTGTGAGATGGGCAGTCTCCTGTGGCATGCACAGTCTACTATGGGATGGACAGTCTCCTGAGGGATGGACAGTCTCCTGTAGGATGGACAGTATTCTGAGGGATGGACAGCCTCCTGAGAGATGGGCAGGCCACTGTGGGATGGACAGCCTCCTGAGGGTGGACAGCTTCCTGAGGGATGGACAGTCTCCTGTGGGATGGACAGCCTCTTGTGGGATAGACAGCCTCCTGAGGGATGGACAACCTCCTGAGGGATGGAGAGCCTCTTGTGGGATGGACAGTATCCTGTGGGATGGACAGCCTCCTGAGGGATGGACAACCTCCTGAGGGATGGACAGCCTCTTGAGGGATGGACATCCTCTTGTGGGATAGACAGCCTCTTAACGGTGGACAGCCTCCTGAAGGATAGACAGCCTCCTGTGGAATGGACAGTCTCCTAAGGGATGGACAGTCTTCTGTGGAATGGACAGCCTCCTGTGGGATGGACAGTCTCCTGTAGCATGGACAGCCTCTTGTGATATAGACAGTCTCCTGTGGGATGGACAACCTCCTGTGGGATAGACAGCCTCCTGAGGGATGGACAACCTCCTGAGGGATGGAGAGCCTCTTGTGGGATGGACAGTCTCCTGTGGGATGGACAACCTCCTGAGGGATGGACAACCTCCTGTGGGATGGAGAGCCTGCTGCAGTTGAGGCTGTGTGGCAGCTCCTCATGGCCCAGCATCTTGCCATGTTCCAGGAAGAATCTCAGAGAACATACTGCCAGACAAGGTTGAGACTGCAGTTGAATGAGCCTTGCCTGCAGGGGCTGTGTGGGCACATGTCAGGTCACAGGGCACTCTAGCAGCAGAGCTGTCCCTGTCCTTGTCACTTCTCAAGGCCTGGGTTTTCAACACTGTGATATTTAAAATAAATTTTTCTAATGTTTATTTTGAGAGAGAGAGAGAGAGAGAGAGAGAGAGAGAGAGAGAGAAGGGAAGGAGCAGAGAGAGGGAGACACAGAATCCGAAGCAGGTTCCAGGCTCCGAGCTGAGCTGTCAGCACAGAGCCTGATGCAGGGCTCAAACTCACAGACTGTGAGATCATGACCTGAGCTGAAGTCAGATGCTTAACCCACTGAGCCACACAGGCGCCCCTCAACACTGTGATATTTTAAGGAAATACATCTATTCAACTTATCAGATGTGCTGGGTTTTGTTTGATGCCTTCCAAAATGTCATAAATGTTATCTAGTTCTACCCATTTCTTAAACTAACAATTTCAACTTCACTCTTTTTGTGTAATCTGAAAGTGATAATAAATTCTTCAAAAACTATAAAATGCTAATTAAGAATTAGTAGTACATAGAACTTCATTTTCAACATGAAGATCCTCCTTCCTTCCTTCCTTCCTTCCTTCCTTCCTTCCTTCCTTCCTTCCTTCCTTCCTTCCTTCCTTCCTTCCTTCCTTCCTTCCTCCATTCCATCCTTCCCCTTTCCTTTATTTTTGCCTTTAGTAGGGTAGGTGGTGTAGTCCCATGCTTATCCAAGGATGGGGCTACTTCACAATGGGATTTAACTGACTTTAGAGAGTGAGAGTCAGGATGCACACTTGAACATCCACCCCATATTTTGTTATTGGACCTTTGATTATTAACTTTTTTTTTAATTTGGTGCATTTAATCAGATAAGAATTAAAGAATGTATACAAATTTAAGTAGCAAAGAATATTTTCATCCTTCTTAAAATATATACCTTGAAATTATGTTTTAAAATTAATTTAGCACCTAAAGATTAGTAAGTGAAGTACAGATAAATTTTTTTTGCCATTTTATAGCAAAGTAAGTGAAAACTAGAGGGCAAAACTGTCTTGACCAAAAGGACACTGTGAGTGAATATGGAAATAAGACATGAACAAAAGCCTGACATATTTTTACTTAGTTATAATTATCTTTAATCTCATACATGTTCTCTAAGGCACTGTTTTGCATGATTGCATCCCCTCCAAATTCACAGGTTGAAGTCCTAGTCTCCAGTACTTCAGGATATGACTGCATTTGGGGATAGGGCCTTGCAAGCAGTGATTAACTTAAGTGAGTCCCTTAGGGTGCCCCCCCCATCCAGTCTGATTGGTGTGAGGATATTAGGGCACACGCAGAAACACCAGGGGTGCATGCAGAGAAAAGTCCATGTGCGGACACAGTAAGGAGGCCATCTCCAATTCAAGGGGAGAGGCCTTAGGAGAAAATATATTTCTTTTTTTCTTTTTTTCTTTTTTCTTTTTATTTTTTAAATATAATTTATTGTCAAATTTTTTTCCATACAACACCCAGTGCTCATCCCAACAAGTGCCCTCCTCAATGCCCATCACCCACTTTCTCCTCTCCCCCACCCCCATCAGCCCTCTCTTTGTTCTCTATGTTTAAGAGTGTCTTATGGTTTGCCTCCTTCCCTCTATGTTTGTAACTTTTTTACCCCTTCCCGTCCCCTCATGGTCTTCTGTTAAGTTTCTCAAGATCCAAATATGAGTGAAAACATATGGTATCTGTCTTTCTCTGACTGACTTATTTCACTCAGCATAATACCCTCCAGTTCCATCCACATTGCTGCAAATGGCCAGATTTCATTCTTTCTCATTGCCAAGTAGTATTCCATTGTATATATAAACCACATCTTCTTTATCCATTCATCAGTTGATGGATATTTAGGCTCTTTCCATAGTTTGCCTATTGTTGAAAGTGCTGCTATAAATATTGGGGTCCATGTGCCCCTATGCATCAGCATTCCTGTATCCCTTGGCTACATTCCTATCAGTGCTATTGCTGGATCATAGAGTAGTACATTTCTATTGTTGAAGTCACCTAGTCTGTAGTATCTTGTTATGACAGGTCTAGCAAACTAATATAAGAACAGCAACTGGGGAATTCATTAATTAAACCCCATTCTGTATTTCTCTTGGACCAAACCAGCCTTCTCTTCAGGACGAGTTCCTAACATAAACCATAGAATATCTACTAAATTATGCTATGAGAGGTAAATGGATATCTTTTTAGATTTGTGATAATTTTCAAAATATCTGGCAAGGCATGCTGGTTCTGAGGAATACCTGTTGCCTAAGATGTAATTAGTCCCAAACCTCCCACCTAGAAAAGGAAATAGGAAACTCAAATTGCAGAGTATGTTCTTTCAGCTACAAACTAAGTTCCTATGGAGACAGGAAAAGATTGAAAGTAGTCATGAGTGCCAGGTTTTCACAGAAATGCCACTAACCACCAAGATAGCTGGAGAATACATATTTAGTAAATATCAGTAAAAGAAAGACAATCAAACTCTTTTTTACTCAGTTTTCACAGAAAGTACACAGAATGGAAACCCAAAGCTATTGTCAAATTCTTTGAAAAACAATGGGAATTTTTTACTCCCATCACTTACCCCTCTGAGTTATGTGGGTATGAAAGATTCTCTCCCGTTTTTCTCCTCTAAACAGGGAGCATCCTACATTGTCCTCAATGGCTAGGCACTCAAGTGTGGCCTTCCATTGGGCTGTTCTCGTAATATTTCCCCACAGTGACATGCCACATTCCACGCCTAATATAATTATCCCCCTTTCCCAGCTCACCTTGCTTGTCCTCTGGGGTTGCTTAAGCCCATAGTTGGTTGCCCTCCTTTGCAGGCTCAACTTGGCCCTGACCAAGGCCCGGAAAGACACTCACAGCTGTGTGTAAAGCAACTTTCCTCAGTGGGGCGCCTGGGTGTCTCAGTGGGTTAGGTGTCTGATTTTGGCTCAGATCATGATCTCATGGTTTGTGAGTTTGAGCCCTGCGTTGGTGTCTATGCTGATAGCTCAGAGCCTGGAGCCTGCTTCAGATTCTGTGTCCCTGTCTCTCTCTCTCTGCCCCTCCCCGCTTGTGCGCTCTCTCTCTCTTTCTCTCTCTGTCTCCAAAATAAATTTTTAAAAAATTAAAAAAAAAAAAAAAAACCTTCCTCCGCTTGGTAAAGCATTTTGCGAGACTATCTATAGGTGGGGGTGAACTTAAAAATCTAGCCCCTCTTCAGTGGCCTCTCCAGTTCTCCCCGCCTGCTCCCTTACCTGGGGATCAGGGTGCAGGTGGGCTGGTAATCTCCCTGTGAGCACAGAGAACTCCACCCTTCTTGGGGTGGCCCTGTGTTTGGATGGTTGTGCCATCTGAGCCTCATTGAAACCTGCCTAACTTGTGTGTGCCACTGGGCAAAGTACATGGTATATCTGAGACCCAATTATCTCATGAGTAAAATGAAGGTGAGAATACCTTTCTTATAAAGTTATTATAAGCATTAAATGACCATATACATGTGTGTATATATAATATATAGATATTACACATTAATATGTAAGTAACAATATGAATACAAATACACATATGTAATAAACATAAGGTACTCATAGCATGTGAATTGTTCCTAATACAAATTCTATTTGATTTTTTGTCACTTTTCTTTCAATGTAATTTTCCAATATCCTGTTCCTATCAAGCACACTTTTTTTTTTTTAAGTTTTATTTTTGAGTTAACTGTGTAACTGACTTTTTACAGCATTTTGCACATTTCTGGATTCGACTTATTTCCCCGAGTCTACCTAGGAAACATGAATTAACCTATACCTTTACCTATACCTAAACCTATACCTTTACATCCGAATCACTTTTAATTTCTGCCAAATCAGTCCCTTAAATCACTGATTACATTTTAATTGATTTCCATATGTTTTTTAAAAAATTTTTTTAATGTTTATTTTTGAGAGAGAGAGAAAGCATGGGTGGGGTAGTGGGGGGCAGAGAGAGAGGGAAACACAGAATCTGAAGCAGGCTTCAAGCTCTGAGCTGTCAGCACAGAGCCTGATGTGGGGCTCGAACTTCGGACCATGAGACCATGACCTGAGCTGAAGTCAGACACTTAACTGACTGGGCCACCCAGGTGCCCTGATTTTTATGTTTTTTTAATTAAAGAAGTTATTTGCCCTTGAGGAAACATGTTTATTATTTACATCAGTGGGGCAGTACTCAACATACCTAATAATTGGTATTGCACAGGCATCTAACAGTCAAACCAGAAGCTGGCCCTCTCTGAGGTTCAGCTGCTAGACTGGGGAGTGACATGTGTGGTAGGTGGAGAAGACTCCCTGGGGTGGCAGCTGTTCACCTACCTGTACATGGCAGTGACCAAGTAAATGACAGGGGAAGAAGGTATTTCAGTGTGTTGACAACTCCAATAGATTCCTCACATCAAGGGCACTCTTGGTTAGCACAATTTCATGTCTCAGAAATAAGTCAGCAAGAAACCAAAGTATGTGTCTCCTGTATTTTCATACAGTCCTCAATGTCGTTTTCACCCATGTCCTCATGTATGCTTTACCATTTCAGTCATATAAAAAACCACATATGAAAATTTGAATAAGTCGGAATGATGTGATATTCTTCCCTCTTCCCCAAAGAGATCCAATGTCATTGTATAATTTATTTTCCTCAGTAGGGTTGCCATTCATGTAATGCTTTCTTTTCTCTCTTACTGATTTGTATAGGGAAGATTTACCAAGATGTCAATGGTTCCGCTAGTAATCTGTATTGACAGATTTTCCCCTGTTCCTCTTTATTGCTCTGAGGTATTGGAGTATCTCTGGAGTATCTGGCAATATTTCAAGGCACCCACTGCTAGGTGGTAATGCTTTTAAATTATTCATAGGGCTGCACTGCATCCATGGAGAAATGGAACATGAGGGTTATGAGAGATATCAATGCATTACCTATACAAAAATACAGTACTAGTGTCAAAATATCTATATATCTCTGATAATTTAAAGAACATGATATTGACCAAAATTAAAAAAAAAATACTCCTAATGTTCTTCTTGTCTTTTAAACATCTTTTACCTTCTTGCTAAGACTATATTGCTTTCTTCTGTTTTCCATTTCCAAATCCTATCAGAGAAGAGGAGCTATGAGGTAATGATTAGGAGTGCAAACTCAGGGTGCCTGGGTGGCTCTGTTGGTTAAGCGCCTGACTTCAGCTCAGGTCATGATCTCACCATTCCCGAGTTTGAGCCCCGTGTCGGCTCTGTGCTGACAATTCAGAGCCTAGAGCCTGTTTCAGATTCTGTGTCTCCCTCTCTTTCTCTGCCCCCCCCCCCAACTAATGCTCTGTCTCTCTCTCAAAAATAAATAAACACTATTTTTTTTTTTAAAAGGAGTGTACACTCGGGGCGCCTGGGTGGCTAAGTCGGCTAAGCGGCCGACTTCGGCTCAGGTCGTGATCTCACGGTCCGTGAGTTCGAGCCCTGCGTCGGGCTCTGTGCTGACAGCTCAGAACCTGGAGCCTGTTTCAGATTCTGTGTCTCCCTCTCTCTGACCCTCCCCCGTTCATGTTCTGTCTCTCTCTGTCTCAAAACTAAATAAATGTTAAAAAAAAAAAAAATTAAAAAAAAAAAAAGGAGTGGCTTTGGTTATTATATGGGTCCTTAGAGACTGGCAAATAGCATTGACAAATAAATAATATTGACAAATAGTGTTCAATTAATATATATAATATATGCATAGAACCCAAAAAGCTCAAAGTAAACTTTACACTACTCAAAATTCTGACTGAATTTTGCACTGAATTAGTTCTATGAATACTGTGTTAGCTTCTTTGTTAACTCCATCCCACTATTGGCTGCTGGAGGGCAACAAACCTCGTGAGTTCCTGTCAAGTCTGCCTCATTCTATACTGTTGTTTTTTATATATTTTTTTTAAATTTTAAGTTTATTTATTTATTTGGGGGGGGGTAGAGAGAGAGAGAGAAAATGAGCAGCAGAGGGGCAGAGAGAGAAGGAGAAGAATCCTAAGCAGACTTCATGGTCAGTGCTGAGCCCGACATAGGGCTTGATCTCACAACCTTGAGATCATGGCCTGAGCCAAAATCAAGAGTAGAGTCGGTACCTCAATAGATTGAGACACCCAGATGTCCCTATGCTGTTACTTTTAAAATATCCTCAGTATAAGGCTTTACTTTTATGATTCCATCTTCTTGAACTCAGAACATTCATTCTACTCTGTCTAGATCATTTAGATGGGAGCAGTTACCTATGCATCTAACTAACCTATAGGCCAGAAACTAGTTACATAAAACACAATTTTCTTGTTCTTATTATAATGATCTCTGTAATTATTAACCTATTTGCAAATCTTGTTCTTAGAAAAAAATTCTCATTTCTTAATTTTTTCATGTATGTTCACTAAGTGAGTATGTAGGTTGTTCAAAGCCCTGGAAAGACAGTTTTAGTGGTTCTCATGTAGTCTCTGATTATTTAACAAACATTGATTGAGGGTCTACTAAGTGTCAAGATAGGATCATGCAATAGAGTTAAATCAGGTTCAGTCCTTATACTTAAAGAGTTTTTGGCTAATGGGGACAGAGGGATACACAATGATCTTTATAGTACAGTGTCACAAAACATTAGAATAGAAATAGAAAGGAAGAACCAACTAAGTCAAGCCCAGACACATGACAGAGATCATTCATTTAGCTTCATTTAACTATTGTGGCATTTCATCAGAAAAGGGAACATTAAGGCTTAACAACGCTCAACCAGCAACTTCACCTGGGAGTTAGCAGTTACACCCTTTGGAAAATCCAAGCCCCTGATGCTAAGCTATGCAGGGTTGAACATGCTGTACTTCAGCCCAGGAAGGAAACATTTATCCTCTTTCCCTCACAAATCAGTTGATTATTTCACTGATCCCAGAGGCTCCTTAATAGCCACCTTTGTCTAAAGATTCTATCTTATTTTCTCCCCCAACAAGCAAAGCAAGGGATCAACAGTTTAGCTTCACCTTAACTTCCAGGAAGTCTTGAAATAATGTTGCACACAATAAAACAGATCCCAGTTTTGGTGTTCTTGTTCCTGAGTCAATCAAATACCTTAATATAAAAGCTTCAGTGAGAGTGTTTAAGTATGTTTTAGATGTGATGGTGATTATTATTTAAGGAGCAAATGAAGTTTAGACAATTGGGTTTGTCTAAAGAGGTGAGGGTCCTTAGGGAAAAAGAAAGAAGGCTGTAAGAACTATGTGTTGAGGGAACAGTGTTGCTAAATGAAAATACTAAATCAATACCTCACATTGTTTGATTTTTAATAGTAACGAACCTAGAGTGTGGGTAGGGAGAAGGAAATAGAAGTGAGATATTTAGCTAACCACTTAACCACAAAGGTCTTATGAGTGTAGTTCCTTCCTTTGCAAACCTTATGCTAGGGAGACAGAACAAACCAGTGCTGAAGGTGTCTCTGTTTGAGTGGGGACCATCCTAGAATGGACTAGATGCTTCATAGGTCTACTGGTCTTCATAACACAAATCAATGGAGTGTGCATGAATGCATATACATTTCTGATTGCTCATCCATTGATTCATATAGACAGTCTCAAGGAAAGTAAATGAGGAACGTCTTCTTGAGTAATGGGTTAGAGCTAGCATTGATGTCAAGATCAATATTACATAATGATGGTAGTCAAGTGTTTTGTTTTTTTTTTTTTTTTGCATGAGATAAAGGAGCCTATCATTTACTACATTATTCACTTATATGCTTTATATTACATTTACTTTCATGGAAGATTTGAGGTAGTTTACATGCCCTTTTAACCATATATCTTCACTAACTACTCTCCATGTGGTAAATAATACTAAATAGCATGGTCAGAGTGCATAGCAAATGCCAGATAGTGTTCTAAGTGCTACTTATGGTTTGTTTTATTTAATTTCCATAACAATTCTATGAGAAAGGTACTATTATTAGCCTAATTTAGTATTTCAGGAGTTTGAGGCTAAGAAATCGTTCGTCCAACATCTTAGAGCTAAAAAATGAGGTTTATTTATATTCAAGTAATCAGATTCTAGCTTTTCCACTTGTCAGTATACCCTCTCAATAAATCTGTCGAATGGCTTAAAAATTTTATTGAATAAATGATATTAAAAAATAAATATAAGCAGTCTAGAGACAGTAAGAAGTGTTTCCTGTTACTGAGTATTAATGTTGTATCCAAACTTTGTGGTAGAGGTAAAAGAATGCGTGGTGGTTTAAATAATTCCCATTGATGTTATACAGAAATATGTAATGTTTTAATGAAAATAATGAACTTGATCCTAGTACCTCATTCTGTAAGAAATTTAACATTTGTTATTTCATGCAACATAAAGGCCAGTGTCTTCAAAAACAGCATTTTAGAAAATATTTAAAAAGAATTTTTATACAGCTACTCTCTAGAAGCTGACAAAATTAGGGAGGGGTGAGGGGCCCCTGGGTGGCTCAGTCGGTTAAGCATCCGACTTCAGCTCAGGTCACGATTTCGCGGTCCGTGAGATCGAGCCCCGCATCGGGCTCTGGGCTGATGGCTCAGAGCCTGGAGCCTGCTTCCGATTCTGTGTCTCCCTCTCTGTCTGCCCCTCCCCTGTTCATGCTCTGTCTCTCTCTGTCTCAAAAATAAATAAACATTAAAAAAAATTTTAAAAAAATTAGGGAGGGGTGAATTTGGAGAATACCCAGTATAAACCTACTCTTTGGTTAAGTATTTAACTGTCAATCTTCTAATCTGAACAACCACCTTGTTGTTATTCCCTGCTCTTGACCCAGTTTTATAGAGGAGAAAAGACCCACAGAAATTAATTAGCTTGTTAAACATACCCAACTAGTAACTAGTTGAGGGGTATCTTTCTGATTCCAAAATCCATGCTTGCTCCACTGTTCCATGCTTAAAATATGATGGGTCAAACTAGAGCCCCATAGAGAAACCTATCTGGTGATCTCACACTTTAAGTGGTTTTCAAAGAAGCTCTGGCACTGAAATCCATTGATTTTGAAGACTTCATACAGGAACTTCAATAAAGTGAAGACTTAAGAGTGGAGGTGTTCCTGTTGAAGGGTGTGTGTGCAGACTTCCAACCACCAACCCTTTAGAGGAGGATTCCCCATGGAATTTTAGGTGCACAGAGAACACCAGGAGTACGGATTAGAAATGCAGATTCCTGGACCATGACCCCAGATAGTCTCATTTGGGCCTTTTAGTCTGCATTTCAAACACACTTCAGGCGATTCTGAAACAGATGTCTTTGAAAAATATTGACCTACAAAATGTATAGCCTGCCCCTTATCTGATTTCCTTCAGATATGAGTTGCCTTTTGATAAGATGTCTCAGATTCTTCAGTCTAGGTAAATTTTTCTTGAATTGGAAAAGCAAATGATGACTTCATTTTGCAAATGTAATGTAAAACCAGAGCAGTGAGTGGCTGTCAATAATACTTGCCAAGTGAATGGATGAATAAATGGTATAATTGCAAGAAATTGCTCTATGTTGGAAAATAGGAAGGGACACAGTGCATGGGTTCAGTTAAAAAGAATATTAGATTGAGTTGGGGTGCTAAGGCATGAAAACTGAAGAGTGTCAGGGATCAACATCTGAGCTTTTATACCCATGATTTCTTGCTAGTGGTTGTTTTTCCATTTTGAATATTTGCAATAGTTTATCGAGAGATTAATAGCCCACTTTACTGAAACTCAGTAAAGCACTAATGTTGAAATCCTATCAATTCTCTGTATATTTGTTACCTTTTTTTAATGTTTATTTATTTTTGAGAGAGAGAGAGAGAGACAGAGCATGGGCATGGGAAGGGCAGAGAGAGAGGGAGACACAGAATCTAATACAGGCTCCAGGCTCTGCACTGTCAGCACAAATCCCAATGCAGGGCCCAAACCCACGAACCATGAGATCACGAACTGAGCCAAAGTTGGATGCTTAACCGACTGAGCCACCCAGGTGCCCCGATAGTTGTTACTTTTAAGAAGCTTCTGGAAATAGAGAGTGGCACCAAAAGGAAATAAAGGCAGATGAAAACAGTCTGTTTTAAATGGCTATCAAATAAATAAATAAATCCTGTGTCTTTAGAGAGACCGGGTCCATGTTTAAAATACCTACTTTGGGGCCTAATGAGTAAATCACATGCCCCCTGGGGATCCCATGTTGAGAACCTGTAATTCTGCTCTGAATCTGTATGTGGGAGCCTGTGATTCTCCTGAAGTTGGCTGGGCCCTAGTCCAAGCCAGAAACAAGACGTCTTATAGAGGAGAATATCAAGTGAGTATATGGTGATCAAACATCCATTTTGTATTCACCATCAACCCAATGATGGAATGTCTGCTTAGACTGCAGCACTATGGTTCAGTGCTAGTGTTCTCATTTCTTAGAATTTCTGTTTTTATTTTCAGGTTTTTTTCATTCAAGCAGTAACTACTACAATTATAAAAGCTGGAATAAAATCCACTAGATTACACAAGTAAACACTTAGCATCGAAGAACTGTTTACTCTGTGCTTGTTTACTGTGGTTAAATACAACAAACATCAAAAAGATACTTGCTACTTTAAGCTTCTATATAAAGTCAAAATAAATGCCTCAGACTACACAGCACTTATCTGTCAGCATATGAATTCAATGGAGGGAACAATATAGCATTTCCCAATCTGACATTCCACGCAGTAGGGTTGCTAAGGATATTGTTGAGGGAGAAAAATCTGTTAAATCTGTTTTCATTTACACTTGTGAAATGAAGGGTTTAACAAAATAAAACTAGGCTATTTACTGAGATACCATGGTGTTTAAGATGCTAGTGTTTACTGTGCATCTCCAAACCAGGGCTATCCAATGCAGTGTTTCCCAGTTATTTCCCAAAGAAGCCTTTTTTCTAGAGCACCTCACAAGATCAGTGGTCTAAGGAATATCCTTTATAAAATATTGCCTTTGTATTCATAGAGAAGCAAAGAGTGATTGCAGAAGTAGATTGCATTTGTTTATTTTCCTTTTCAGAAAGAACTGAAAAAAATATTAGCAGCCTCCAGAGACAATTCAGGAGTTGCAGATTCTCGGGGAAACAAGTTTTGTTTCAGGTCATCTATTTCGATATTGCTCCCATATGAAATGCCCTAATTCTTCAAAAACGATTAAGTTCCATCAAGAGATTTAAGTAATTTCCTACTTTGCTCCCTCTGATAAAATTTTTGCCAGTAATCTGACATTTGTGAGAAATTATGAGAAAACTAAGTGAAAATTCAATGAGCCTTTGTGGCCATACTGTGTGGGTGTTTCTCTACCAGGCATTTGAGATGATGGCAGGACGATGTGAAGCAATGAAAAATTGGATACCTTTAGCTGAGAAGTTCACAGTCTTGGCTGAATAACATTAGTTATCACTGGCCATACAGATATGTATTTTCTTTGAATATATATTTATGAATACACAATTCTTTTTTTTTTTTTTTTTTTAATTTTTTTTTCAACGTTTATTTATTTTTGGGACAGAGAGAGACAGAGCATGAATGGGGGAGGGGCAGAGAGAGAGGGAGACACAGAATCGGAAACAGGCTCCAGGCTCTGAGCCATCAGCCCAGAGCCCGATGCGGGGCTCGATCTCACGGACCGCGAAATCGTGACCTGGCTGAAGTCGGACGCTTAACCGACTGCGCCACCCAGGCGCCCCTGAATACACAATTCTAAATAGAATGCATTGATCACTTTTCACTAGAAGGAAGGAGGCCTGAGGTGCCTGGTCGGCTCAGTCAGAAGAGCATGTGACTCTTGATCTTGGGGCCATGAGTTCGAGCTCCATGTTTGGTGTAGAGATTACCTAAATAAATAAAAAAAACTTAAAAAAACTTAGAAGGAAGGAGTTCTTCAACTGTATGCTTCTATCCACTGTGAAAGACTGCTTAAGAAAAATAATTTTGAATAAGGTTTTGAAAGATAGTGGTGATGCAAGCTGACATTTGCTAATGGCCAAGAGAAGTTCAGGTGATCCTGACGGAAAAGCAAAATAAAAACTGTGAACAAACCAGCCTCGTTGGGATGGGTGTTGGGATCCAGCCAAGCGTAGGGCTTGTAAGCTCGATAAACCTCAGAAGTGGTACAGTGGACACAGAGAAAGGGTTCAATGTGGCAAATTGGATAGATAATAGAGAGATAAGAGATGATGCTCTAGGCTAGCCGAAGTATTGAAGATCTAATTAAGTGTGATGAAAGGCTCTCACCAAAGGGTTGCCTGTCTCTCCCAGCTCCCCAAGCCTTCACCTGTTTCACTTGCCCTATAACACTTAGCTCAAACATCATTTCCTCTAAAATGCTTTCTCTTCTCTAAGCTCCCCTCCCCTGCTTTAACTGGATTCATTGTTTTTTTTGTGTGTTCCCATTCCATCCTATTTATGTCTTTATCCTAGCACTTATTAGAGATGGATTAAGACTCTTAGAGGTCCTTTGTATCGGGAGGATGAGACTGTTGTGCAATCTTACTTATTGTGTAACCTTAAGAAAGGTTAAGGGAGGAAGGTTAAGGAAGTCTTCAAAGCTCTGAATTTGTTTATTGCTACTTGCTTTGCTTCCTTTTTATAACAACTATATCAAACTCTTCTAATTGTTTTCTTACTGTCCTTAGTGCTCCACTATGCTGATATCCTAAATATGAGTTTAGTCTTCTTGTTGGGTAACATTTTTTTAACATTTTTTAGCCATTTACTCAATGACTCATTTACATATTTATTTCCACCAATGCACAGTGCTCCCTTAAAGGGAAAGAGAGCATGACTTGTTCATCATTATATTCCAAGAATTTGTCAAAAAATATTTGTTCAGCTGGGCTCAACTAAACCTTGGTAGACAATTAAGAATTCGGTTGCACTAAGTCAATCAATAGGCTTTAGTGAACTGAGTCTTGAGGTTTGGGGCATCTCCAGTTCTTTCTTTCTTTTTTTTTTTTTTTTAGGTTTAACCAATAAACTTTTCTCTTTTTTTATATGAAATTTATTGTCAAATTGGTTTCCATACAACACCCAGTGCTCATCCCAACAGGTGCTCTCCTCAATGCCCATGACCCACTTTCCCCTCCTTCCCACCCCCCATCAACCCTCAGTTTATTCACAGTTTTTAAGAGTCTCTTATGGTTTGGCTCCCTCTCTAACTTTTTTTTCCCTCCCCCTCCCCCATGGTCTTCTTTTAAGTTTCTCAGGAGAGTGTTATGCTAAGTGAAATAAGACATACAGAGAAAGACAGATACCATATGTTTTCACTCTTATGTGGATCCTGAGAAACATCTCCAGTTCTTAAGAAGGAAACTGGGAAGTGAAGGGGAGAGGAGAGTAGGAGAAATGAAATCACTTCCTAAAGAGAAATGAGAATGAGGCAGTAAGAATGTGAATGTGGAGTTCAGTATTGGGGCTGCAAAAGCATCAGGTGTGATTTCATACTGAGCCTAGAAGTGTTAGGTCACTATTCCTTAAATCCACACTACTCCTTAACCCCAATTTAGATTGAGATTGATTCTAGATACCAGGTTGAAAATATGAGCTTGCTGATTGAATTCTTCTCTCATTCACATTCTTTTGTTGGTTTAACAGTAGCCTATTATATGTCAAGCTATGTGGTAAGGACACAAAGGTTGACTCTGACCTACCTAATTTACAACATCATAGTTTACAGACTAGTAGGAGATACAATTGCACAAATAACCTGGCTTGTTCAAAGTGGTGTTTACAACAGTTTCTCATTGTAAATTCTTTGGCATTTGTTCTGACTAGTTGGTGTCTATACAATTAACAGTTAGGTATTTTGAATACCACCCATATTTTATGATGAGTAAATACAGGATAATTAGAATACAGATTTTCATTTTATTAGTCACTGGTGTATAGAGAATAAAATAGAAAGGGCAGACTGGTGACAGAAAAAAACAAAACAAAACCAGAAGGTCATTATAGTAACCCAGGAGAGAGAAGAGTTGGTGGCATAGATTTGAGAAATGCCTGTGGATATGGAGAGAAATGGGTAGATTAGAGAATTATTTAGGTGATAAAGTTGATGGAGCTTGGTAATTGGTTGAATTTGGAGAATGGAGGAATGGGAGAAGTTAAAAGTAATGTCCAGATTTCTGGCTCAGACCATGAGTGAATGCAGATGCATTCACTGAGTATGTAAAAGACATTACAGGGAGGAACAAGTTCATGCAAAGTTGATCAGTTCAGTTTTGGACATGTTGAACTTAAGATGCAAAGCACTATGCAATAGGTGTTCAAGATACATGAGACTTCTTAAACTTTGTGTCTGGTAGGACCAGTCATTTATAGGGTCAGGTCAAATGACAGCATTCTTTGTGAAGTGAGGAAACACAGGTCTATCAAGGGTAGCCCTTGAGTGATGCTTCAGAGGGATGGACTGCTGGGCTTGCTTGATCTTTACAGCCAAAAACGCAGTTTGTACATCTCTCATTTCATAAGCAAAATTTTATTTCTAACTTTGGCATCTAGTTAAGCCTTCTGGGATACACTATTATAATATGAAGCACTTATGAAACCACCTCTAGAATATGGATCCTTGATTAACTCCAAATGCTAGTTATCCATCCCTGGATTATGGATTCTTTATTTGGACACTTCAGATGCTAACCCACTCCACACATGTATTGCACCATCTATAATGAAGTATTGTTAAGAGTAAGTTATCAGTTTTTACCGTTATACCAGGTGTGAAGCTCATGAGAGAGATCTGTGCTGGAGGTATAGATTTAAAATTGGAATGATTATCTATTAAAACCTATTAAGTCTACTAAAATAGATTTATCATTAGTGTTTAGATGATAGAGCAAAGCCAAAGGAGCAAATACAGTGTTCGAAGGATAGCGCATGAAGGGCCTATGACAGAGTCTTGGGAGATGCCAATATTGTAGGTATAAGGTAAAGAAAGTGGATCCTGAAATAGAGACCAAGCACAGCACCCTGAGAGGTGGGAGAGAAGCCAGGGGGTGGTGTATCACCCAGTACAAGAGAGATGAGTGCTTCAAGAAAAACGGGGTAGGCAACAATATCAAATGATCTCAGAAGAAACCATACACAGAGATAAGAAACTCTTTTGCAGTTTGTTGTTGACTTTGGCAAGAGCAATTTCAGTGGCATGAATGGAGTGAAAACCATATTGCAGTAGATTGAAGAATAAGTCAGAGGTGAGGTCATGCAGACACAGCACTCCCTTCAAGAAGAGAATTCAACCCCTGAATCACAGACTCTCAGAAACAACCTTAGATTCATTTCAGTTTATCTCAAAATTGTGGCCTGAATTCATCTCCACACTGACAATTTTTAAAGTAAGTATTGAATCCTACTGCATGCGAGGCACTAGGCTAATTGCCCCTGATTATTCAAACATGGGCATAGTCTCTACATTTAAGTAGTTTACAATCTGCCAGATGAATGAGATAAGTATACAATACGCTAACCTAAGATGTAAGTATACAAAACATGTAAATTTAACTCTTAACAGTTAGACAAGACTGTAGATCCTAAAGAAACATAGGTGAATAAGAATATGGGTTCTGGAATCATACCACCTAGGTTCAAAGCATCTCCACCACTTAATTGTCTGTGTTACTTATTCTCTCTCTGCCTCCTTTCCCTCATATGGAAAATGGGCGAATTAATATAACTTACTCCAGAAGGTTTGGTGAGGATGAGCTGAGGATAATTTAAAATAGCTCTTGGAGTACAAGGACTCCCAATAAAGAGTAGGATTTTTGTTAACCTAAACTGGTGTCGTTTTTTGTACTCATGAGAAAAGTGAGGCTCCAGGAATTTAGGTGACTTACCCATTTTTTTCTGCTAGTAAAGATTAGAGCTAGAACCAGGGCACTAAATAGTTGACTTCTCATCTCCTTCTCCTGTCAATTTTTTTTGTATTTTTAATGCTTATTTATTTACTTTTTGAGAGAGAGCAAGCAGGGAGGGACAGAGAGAGAGAGAGAGGGAGACACAGAATCCAAGGCAGGCTCCAGGCTCTAAGCTGTTTGAGCACAGCCTGATATGGGGCTCTAACTCACAAACCATGAGATCATGACCTGAGCCAAAGCTGGACACTTAACTGACACCCAGGATGTCCATTGTTCAATGAATCATGTTCCATCTACTTCCAAAAAAATTCAGGGAAAACAATGCTTACGAAATGTATATTATATAAAATTATCAATTTGGCTATTCTCTACAATGAATGAAGAAACTAATTAGTGTCTAAAATAATGTTAACTCAGTCAGTAATGCCAGAATAACATCACTGTCTTGGAAGTAAATAACTATTGTAAAAAGTTACTTGATCATAGCAATGATGTGCATGTTGGCATGAAGTAAGAAATCAATTGGGAGGAAGAGCAAAAAAATGACTCCTTATTCTAAGCAGGCAGTACACATGACAGTGAATGAAAGAGAAATGGAATCTATTTAGTCAGTATGTCCTAATGTCAAATAAGTAGCTTTATTGATGTGTTTGTGCAATTTTAATAATGATTTCCCTGAAAGAAATCATTACCTATTACGTGACTATTTAATAATAACTATTTATCCTTTCTACATAATAGAAGAAGGTGGACCCATAATTAACAGTGTAACGTGCTAAAATGAATGGCCTCTTAGACTGAATACAAAGCCAAAATGAGGAGTTTTGGATACTAATCCCTCTGCTTTATCATCTCTAAATGGAAGCCTGAGAAGCCCAAGAGAGACTACAGATCTCCCTAGCTATGCCCCCATAGGAGAGAATTGGTCTTCAGTTTCCTTTATTCGTCAAGAAATACTTATGAAGCACTTATTGTATGATACACACTATTCTTTATACCAAGACAGAGTAGTAAATCAGACAGATGTAACTCATGGAGGTTTACGATCTAATACAGAGATGAAGAAAATAGATGCAAGCAAATAAGTGAATGGATAAGATGAGGTGACTACAGTGTCAAGAGGAAGCTTAAATAGGGTGATGTGATAGTCACAGGACACAGTGCGGAAAGGAAGGTATCACTTTTGATAGGGCACCTATCGCTATACTTGAATAGCGATCCATAATAAGAAAGAACCAAACATGTAAAAATCTGAAGATAAATCATTCGCAGGGAGAGTAGTATGTGCAAAGGTCCTGAGGCAGGGATGATTTTCTTGATTGAGGACTAAAATGAAGGTCAGTGGGGCTGCAGTGAAAAAGATGGAGTGTGGTGTGAGAAAAGATTGGAGAGGTGGGTATGAGCCAGATCATGTAGGTCAGGGGCTTGCAAACATTTTTTAAAATGTTTATTTATTTTGAGAGATAGAGCATGTAAGAGTCGGGGAGGGGCAGAGAGAGAGGGAGACAGAAGATCCAAATCAGGCTGACAGCAGAGAGCCTGGAGAGCCCAGTGTGGGGCTTGAACTCATGAAGTGTGAGATCACCGACTGAGCCACCCAGGTTTCCCTATGCAAACATGTTTTGTTAGATGCTACTCATATTAATAAATACATTTTGCATTGCAAACAAATACACACATAGCCTACATACATAAAACTAAAAAACAAACAAAAAATAGTTGCTCCTACTGTATATGGTGTAACAAGGTATTTTTTTAGTCTGCACTAATATTTTTAACGTGGGTCATAATGAGCCAAACTGATATGATTAATGGTTCATAATTTATTAATAGGGTGGGGTCTTGTAAAGCATAGTAAGAGAGTTTGGATTTTGTTAGTAATGGAAAACCAGTTGGAATGTGTTAAGTGGGGTGCTGACTTAGGCTGTTGAAAAGGTAACTTTGCTTGTTGGATAGCAGACATGCAGAAGTGGAGCAGAGAGAAAGAATTGTGGCTTGCACAAAGGTGGGGGCAGTGGGGAGGGTGAGAAGTGATTGGGTTAATCTGATATGAGTGCTGATGAATCTGCCGATGAATTATATATGTACAAAAAAAAAAAAAAAGAGTCAAAGGTGACTCCTAGGTTTTGGTCCAAGCAACTGGCTGGACTTTGACATCTTTAATGGATATGTGGGATACTTGGGAAGTATTGTAGGATATTGGGGATATTTGGGAGAGTTTAAAAGTTCTGTTTTGGACATGTTATGCATTGAACAGCCTACTGGATGTGGAATATGAAGCTGTCAGGTAGGTGGTTGGATCTTCAAATCAGGTATTCAAAGGGGAGGTTGGCATAGGAGACATTGACTGGGAATCATTGGTATGTGCTCCATGTAACTGAATGTTTTCCCCTAAAGGAGACAATGCAGATAGATGTGAGAATGATGAAGATTTAAGCCCGGGCATCATCAGCATTTAGAGAGTCTGATGGAAGGAAGAGGCTGGCCAGGAGGTTGGCCACCTTGGGCTCTAGAGGTTTTGCCTTTTACACAGTTATCTCTTAATACACTTCCCTCTGACTCTTCTGCTACACCTGGTGTCACCCTTTGCTGAGCTATCGTAACCAAATCACAGCTTAGCCCTTAGTTGTATTTCTATTGTTCTGGGATGATTTATGAATCCCCATTTATATATATTCTCTTCCTGACTTTATCGTAAGTCTAATGAGATCAAGGACTCTCTTCTACTTCTTTTGTTCTGTCATACCCATTAAATCAATACATACCTGTTAAGCAGGACAGGCATAGGTCATAGAACATTTCTGAACACAGAGGAGTAGATGCTTAATATATATTTTATGCATCAAAAAACTCATTATGACAATAGTGAGCAGTAATAACCTTATTACTAGGTAGGATCACCAAAGGTAGAATTATGTAAATATATCTGTAGTCAATCTAGAAATAATAGGTCGCCAAAAGGTACATTGTATTATAACTGGTATTTGCTATATTCTTTGACAAATATGGATGGGAACTTCATTTCAAAATTGTCAAAATTAACTTTATTAATTTCCTATGCCCCAGGGGAAACGCTAGGAAAATGCTCCATTCTCTAGGGTCAGTGTGGGCAGTATTCACTAAAGCAAACTAAGTAGAGATCTACAAGGTGGTAACTGAGCAGGGATCTGTTTGTCCTATATGGTGGGCGGGTGTCTTTCCCAAATAACCTTGCTGTAGATATTCGCGATAACAGTTGAGATTTTGTGTTGTGTGGCCAAGAAATGAGGAGGGAGGTCTAAGAACAAGAAGGAAGGGATACTATTTTGGTTAGAAAGTTTATTTGGCCTCAATTTTCACTGAGTTCTGGTGAATTACTTCACTGTATGACATCAATCTTCATTTTATTCCTGAAAGTCTAAATATATGTCAAGAGGTATTTTCAGTGCTATTGCTTTATGATAATGGATTTCTCTCTCAGATTCATATGCCTTTAGGAAGAAACAGTATACATTTTTGAAACACCTAGAATTTAGTCAAATATATGTAGGTGTCTTTCAAATCAAGCGGAGGATGGTGTGAATTAGGGTAAAAAATTGTCTTATTCTGACAGACAGATGACATGATTAGGCCGTTTAAGTTCAGCTGCACAGCTTGCTTCTACTCATTTTCAGAAATCAGTGTTCTGTCAAAAAAAAAAAAAAGCACCCACACTATGCAGTAAAATTCAAGTTTTTAAGACCATATCTCCTGAGAGAATTGCTTTGTCTCAGGGGAGAGCCATTAATTTGATACTTTTGCTTGGGAATTGCTAAGAATTCGGTTAGGTTTATTGTGGGATCCCTCAGGTTAAATCATCTCAGGCAATTTTGAAATAAAATAGATAGTTTCCAACCTTGACAGGAGGGAGGAGTGACTTCATCATTTATCCAAATAGAAAAGGTGAAGCTGAGATACGTGGCTTTCCAGAGTGTGGAGGGCAAAGGGTTCATGTATAGCTCTGCGAATGGGGCATGCTTCCCATGTCCCTAGGCCTCGATGGTGCCTCTATCCCTGACTAGAAACTCCATCCTTCCCTTCTTCACTTTGTATTCAGCAATTAAGATCCATTTCAAGTGTTTCTTTACCTGGAAACTTGAGTCCCCCCACCCCACCCCATTCCTTTTCCTCAGCAGCGCTGGTGGAGGGCCTCTCCGTTGGGCTTCTGTAACATACTGTGCATACCTCTATCCTAGCCCCTAACATGCTGAATTAACATTTCATGGTATTCCCATTTTCCCATATAAACCATAAGATTTTGAAAAGCATGGACATTTGTTTATTCATATTTGTATGGCCAGCATCTAATTCAGGCCCTGATGCATGTTAGGCTCTTGGGAAATGTTGAACTGATTTGAACCAGCTGGTCATGAATGTTGTGTATGGTATGTTTGTGGAGGATGGACATATCCCTGGGGAAGCTCAGTGAGGATTTGCAGGTAAGATCAGAGTGAAACCATGCACTGTGGGCCTGTTATGTGGCCGTGAGGGTCTCAGTGTGGGAGTCTAGAGTATGGCTTGAGGACTGACTTTGCCACTTAATACTTAATTGTGTGATTGCAGTCTAGTTATTTAACTGCTCCAAATGTCCTCATCTGTGAAACGAGCCAGGAGTAATGGCAGTCTCTACTGAATACAGAAACTGTAAAGAGTGAGTAAGATAACACATGTGAGGTGCTTAGAATGGTATGCAACATAAGCACTCAGCTTACGTTAGCTGCTACCTGTTACTCAGCAGGTAAAGTCATGTGCCTTGGTACTCTGATTTCTTGTGTGACTTTGAAAATCTATCCAGTCTTTGCATTTTAAGCTCTCTCTACCCACAGAAGCTATTTTTTTTTAAATTTTTTTTCCATTTATTTATTTTTTGAGCGACATAGAGAGACAGAGCACAAGTTGGGGAGGGGCAGAGAGAGAAGGAGACACAGAATCCGAAGCAGGCTCCAGGCTCTGAGCTGTCAGCACAGAACCCGATGCGGGGCTCGAACTCACAAACTGTGAGAACCCGATGCGGGGCTCGAACTCACAAACTGTGAGATCACGACCTGAGAAAGTCGGACGCTTAACTGACTGGGCCACCCAGGCGCCCCCCACAGAAGCTATTTAAATGGTTTAGGTTGGTTGTCTAATTAAGTGTGTGGGGAAAGGGGAGAGGGGGTAGAAAAGGAAGGGGGAGAAAGGTGAGAGAGAGAGAGCCAGCCGTAGTGAGACTGACATTTTATTTCACCAAGAAAGGAAGCAGTGGACAAGCGCTTGGTTGTGGAGTTCTTGTTTCACTGTTATTTGCTCAACTCCTTCCATCTTTCTTGCTCTGAGGGCTCCTGTCACTGTAACCACAGAGTGTGATTCATCCCCTGCCACCTGGTGACATACCTGAAGATGTGTGGGTGGGTGCGGCCTGCGGTAGGCACAATCAGGGCTGCAGGGCACCTGGCTGGCTCAGTCAGTGGAGCGTGTGACTCTTGATCTCGGGGTTGTGAGTTCGAGCCCCACACTGGGTGTAGAGATTACTTTAAGAAAAATAAAATCGTTAAAAAAAAAAAAAAGAAGAATCAGGGCTCCTGAATTTGTCTATTCCCTTGGTAAATGGAGTTACCCAGCAGGGGGATTAAGGCAGCTAATCAGCTGTCCCTGAGACGTGGCCTGCAGTGTCCAGGGGAACCCAGTGAAATCACAGCGGTCCTTACAAGAGGGAGGCAGGGAGAAGGCCCTGGGCAAAGCAGCTGGAGAGGCTGGATGTGAAGAGAGAAGCAGAGAGGTCAGAGTGCTCAAGGAGCCAAGGTAGCCACAAAAAGCTGGAAAAGACAAGGATACAAGTTCTCTGCACCTGCAGAGGGAGAGCAGCCCTGTCAACAATGGTTTTAGCCCTGTAAGCCCCGCTTCAGATCTCTGCTCTGTGGGCCTGTGAGGGAATAAACTTGAGTTGCTGTAAGTCCTGAGTTTGTCTGTGGTGGTGGGTTGCCCACACTCTGAGGCAGCTCTGAGGCAGAGTTAGGCAGCTCTAACGCTTTGTGTTAGAGACAAAGCTTTACCATCAGATCTGGGTCTGAAGAGACTGTCACTGTCTACTTTTTTAAACTCAAGTAGAAGGTTAATCTTTCTGAATCCCAGAGTCCTCAGTTATGAAGACAACAACATGTAACTTACGTTACACGAGGTTTAAACACTATGTAAATCACCAGGCACGGGGTGCATACATTTTCCAGTTCCCTCCCGCTGTGGTGTGGCCCGTGAGTCAGGGCCCACCTTTCAGTGGATGGGCCACATTTCCTCATGAATCACGGTCATTTCATTCTCTGGTTGTTGAGGGCCAGTGGCTTTATTTGAACACGGATTAGCAAGATTAATTCCAAAACTTTTGTAAAACATTCCCAAGTTTCTCATAATAGAGGAAAAAGAAGATTCAATATATGAAGATAGCATATTTCTTGGGCCTACTGTATTTTCCCCAGTGTTGCAATGTCAAATAGTGAATACTAGACTCTGAATTTAAAATAATTTTCTAAATTTTCCTTAATTCCTATACTTCCTATCAATGCCAACTTTGTCCAAATGTTAGTGAATGTTGGCTGCGGATATTTAAATCAACTCATCATTAAAGGGGATCGTTCTAGTCAAGATGAATTTGGATCTTTTTAATAACATTTAGGTTTTTTTTAATCTTAATGTGTTACCATTACAAAAAAATTCAATCCATTTGTTAGCAAAATGGAAAATAGGGGAAAACTATATAAAAGGTTTCAGTGAAAAATAACCTGAGAAGATAAATAATAAAGCCCAGTCTTGCCCTTCTTTTTTTTTTTTAATGTTTATTTATTTATTTTGAGAGACAGAGAGAGTGCAAGTGGGGGAGGGGCAGACAGAGAGGGAAAGAGAGAATCCCAAGCCGGTTCCACACTTTCAGTGATGCAGGGCTTGAACTCATGAACCGCGAGATCATGACCTGAGCCAAAACCAAGAGTTAGATGCTTAACTGACTGAGTCACCCAGGTGCCCCCAAATTTTGCCTTTCTTAAAATGCATGTTTTCCTAAACAAACAAACAAAAGCATGTTTTCCTCACGATCCCCATCACTTCAAATTTAAAGCCAAGGCTTCAGTGAAAGCAGTTCTGAGGGGAGTGTGAGAGGCTGTGTGCTCTGGGGCAGGGACATCTGCGGAAGTCCTTGTACGCAGCCCCTGGTAGAGCCCCTGTCTCAGAATGGTCCTGACAGGTCTTCCCAAAAAAGTCGGAGCAGCATCAGTCAAAAGAGAAGTAGCTAGAGCTCCATGGTGGTTTGATCGGTTTGTGTGAATTACGAGAATCTGGTTAAGATAAAAGGAAATTAAAATCATTCTTCCAAAGTAACTTAATAATACTTGCTGCAAGAGGGGTGTTGGATAGATATGTGAACACGATTGTTATCAATGTGCTGGACTACTAGCACCATGAAAATGAGAGACACCATGAAACACAGTGAAGAGAAAGAACCCTAAGTAATTCCAGATTTCATAATATAAAGAAACTGCAATGCAGTGGAATAGACCTGCATATGGATCCTATCTCTACCCTTGTTTAGGTACGTGATGTGGGACCAGTGACCTAACTTCATTGAACTTCTGTTTTGTCATCCCAGCTGCTTCCCTGCTATTCTCTGTTCTTCCTTGGACCTACAATTACTCCCACTTGTTCTTTGGGGGTGCATTGTGGCAGAGGGGCACCTAGACCCACTCTTAACATTTTCAGGGCAGGAGCACAGATGGGGACCCTCATAATCTAGGCTTACATATTTGAATTATGAATTAAGCTAAGAAAATGTTCAGTAATATATGTTCTACCTTCCCATCTTGATAAGTCTACCTTGATAATGACCAGGAAGGCCAGATTCTTGCACTCCTCAGATTTCCATGATGGTTGGAATGCCATTTGCCGGCCTGCTGCCTGCTTCTGCTTCTTTTTCTACCTCCGTTTTTCTCTTACATGCCAATCAGCCTCATGGAAAAATGGATGGATACTCCATTCTGCATATCCAAGCACTATCCATAGCAACCCTATGAATAGCAACCCCTTGGCCACCCTTCAAGCCTGCTGTATGCATACTGAATGAGCAATCTGCCATCCGGATGATAAATTGGGGGAGTGGACCTGGGAAGGCCATGGAAGAGGAATCAGGTCTATTTGGGTACAGGGTTTCTGAGTACCAAGAGCATGGCCTAGAATTAAGAGCATAGACAGTAGGTGGACCCATCCCCTTAGCTGTGTGGAACCTTCACCTGATGGAGGTCCGAGGAGGGGGGCTGCAGCCTGATGCAACCAGATGCCAGACCTCTCTTGCCCAGGTCTGAGGGAAGTGCTGGATACACCCAAGTAACACATACGTTCTGTGCCTCACTGTCTTATGGAGAATCTCTTAGTGTTTACAAAATAGCTTTTTTGATCAATCCTAAGTGAACCACCCTACTAACATGGATCCCAGACTTCAGTCCCAAGGGCCTGGAGACAAACGGAGGCATAGAACTTACTGAGATATTCAACAACTCCCCAGCCTTTGTATGGCCAGAGCTTTCTTTCTAAGTTCACTGGGCCAAGCTTCATCTTTCCCCAAAAAAATTTCTTACAGGAAGATCCCCTGGCTCCTGGCGGTATGCCAAAAGCTTGCCAGATGCACCAGATGGGTCGTCCTCCCACTTATGGTCAAGCTAAGTCTTCTGAAACATTGGGATGCCACTCATTACAAAAGTTGTGCACAGTAAATTGGGATTAAAGGGGGAAAAGCCCTTTTTACTGATCACCTATTAGAATAAGATATTGAGACACTTTAACAGAAGCATGAGGAATAAGATGTCTCTTGATATTTGAGCTGACTGGATAGTCTTTATTTTCAGATGTTTTACAAAGGTAAGGAAATATCCAAAGGAATAAAGATTTCTTTGCTTCTGACGCATCTGCGTTGTAAATGAGAAGTTATAAAGATAGCTCAGAACTCTGAAAACATGGATATGGGACACCATCAGTAATTCCCAGTTCATTGTAAGAGGCATAGAAATCAGATTTTAAAGACCACATCGAACTATATTTAACTCAATGATCCAGTTTTCCAATCTTAGTGAATGTTGTGGGTTGCATCATGTTCTCCCCAAAAAGATACGTTAAAGATCTAACCCCCCACTATTTGCGGATGTGGCCTTATTTGGAATATATCAGGAAGCTGATGTAATCAAGTTAAGATGAGGTCACTGGTGTGGGCCATAATCCAATATGCATGATGTCCTTATATGAAGAGAAGAGACTCAGGCACAGAAACAGAAATGGAGACACCATGATGACAAAGACAGTGGTTGAAGTGTTATAGCTGTAAGCCAAGGGATGCCAAGTATCGTCAGCAAAACACCAGAAGCTAGAAAGAAGCAAGGAAGGATTGTCCTATAGTTTCAGAGGAAGCATGGCCCTGCTGGCATGTCTATTTTAGAACTTCTAACATCCATAACCATAGACAATGAATTTTTCTTGTTTTAAACCAACTGGATTGTGACATTTTGTTGTGGCAGCCCTAGAAAGCTGATACAGTGCTGAACAGTGGGATGACAAGACCAAAGAATCACAAGCTCTTGTGTGTGCCTGTCTCTTAGAGGCATAGAATGTTACCTCCGAGGGACAGGAGCAGTATATTCCCTAGAAAAATTCTTGACTGATTGGTTGCCCCAGAAAGTACGTGACTCACCCCAGGTGATGAGCTCATGGTATATCAGACAGAATACTGGAATTCAGGTGTCCTGACCCACAACTGTCATACACCTTTTCCACTTGAGCGGGTTGCATCTTCACTCAATGGATGTTATTTAATAGCCCTGATGACAAGTATGGAGTTATGCAGGTGCAGAGATTTGCTAAATGTTATTTGATATGGATGTGATTTTTTTCCCCCAATGAAATGGGGCATAAATTTAGTAGCAAACTTTCTAGCTGCATCCAAGATGTTATAGATGATTTGGCATTATTTAGCAAATTTAGAAACAAATTTGCAGCAGACTTATATAACATCTTCCAGAGAGTTTAATTAGAAAGGGGGCACCATGTACTATTTTTAATAATAGTCCCATTGCAGTGACACCATGACCTGTGGGTGAGAGGCTGGGAGCCCATGCCCTCGTGGTGGACCTCGAGGTTTATGTAGACCTCGAGTGGAGGTTGGGAGAGGGAAATTATGGGGATAGAACATTCATTTACTCCTTAAGAAAATTCTCTAAAGTTTTTTTTTATTCCTTAATAATTCTAATGAGATTGTAAGAGGTGATATCAAACTTACTTTTATATTTTGTTTATGTCCTTCATTAGACTCACATGTGAAGAACTTTGAGTCTGGTTTCCAGATCATTGACCCTGTCTAGGGGTTATGAATATAGATGGACCTGAAGCAGGGACATGAGAACATCATATGAACACTTTATCCTGAGTCAGGGGAATACTCTCTAGACTTAAGACTTTGTAGTGACCTGTGGCTCCCCACCCCCACCACACACACACACACACACACACACACACACACACACACATACACATACACATATGTACCATGATGGTTTCTGAAGGCCATTCACAGGCCATTGGGAATTGTAAACAATTATTTGACCGAGAAGATTTGAATAGTACCTAGTGTTTAATGGCTTAGATATTTGTGTGATTAGTTAATTTTTTCATATGAAAGTGATTCTCTTCTTCTATTAAGTGGTAAGTAGTATTAGTGACAATTGAATGCAGAGTTCCCTGCCTGAAGTACATTAGAGAGTATAATAAAGGATATAATATGAAGATTTGAACTGTATTGCTATAAAAGCACGTATGTCAGACCATAGTACAAATCTGACCCCATGTAAAAGAGGAAGAGAAAGAAGGAAGGAGGGAAAGAAAGAAGGAAGGAAGGAAGGAAGGAAGGAAGGAAGGAAGGAAGGAAGGAAGGAAGGAAGGAGGGAGGGATGATGGAAGAAAGAGGAAAAGGAGAGAGGGATGGAAGGAAGGAATGTTGGATGAAAGTGTCTCCGATTCCAGTGCAGTTCTATGAAAAGTTCAACAAGGCCATTTGGAAGTTCTCAAGCTAAAATCATAGTCAGAATGTGCTGTGCCTCCCAGGAATGGCCTGTTTTAGTAACCCCATTATACTCAATCATTATTTGTAGTAACCTGGAAGAGATGTGGCCTCAGTGCAAACCTCAGAAGGACTGGTTCTCTCTATAACCTCTCCTTTTGCTCTGAGTAAAAGGTAATCAAGACCATAAATACAGGCTTTAAATCCCAGCAGCCCTCTGCCTCTAGGCACACCTGAGACTTGGGGCCTGTTGGCTATTAGGAAAATTTGCTGCTGTTGGAAGAATAAGCCATTGGAGGAACACTAGCGTTTATCTTCATCCTGTTTCTTCTGAGTTCATTTGGGCATTTAGGGGTAGTAAAATTTAAACCTGTGTGAATTGCACATCCCTTTTATAAGGAATTGCCAGTTTGAGAAGGATAATAAAGAGGAAGAAAAAAGCGTGGTGGCTAAAGAGTAGCATAAGAATCTTCTGTCTACAGATTTGAGGTATAGATCATTCTAGTTACACTCCAAGGGAGAATTAATCTTTATGTAGAGCACCTGGGCACTGAGAAGACAAAGATCAATAGAGTCTTGTCCTACCACAAGTGACAGTTCCAGTTTAGTGAGAAAGACATGTGTAAGCAGATGATTGCAAGTATTGTGGGGAGTGCAAAGACAGAATTATGTAGAGGATGCTATGGATGCCCAAAGGAGCTGGTTTAGTCTGAGGGGTCAGGGGAAGTTTCTTGGAAGAAGTGACTTTTCAGCGAAGTTTTCTTCAATGTTTTATTTTTTAACTCCGTATTTTACTTTTTATGATTATGTTTTTACTTGATAATTACTATTTTTGGAAAATATTTGTACATCTTTCTCTCTTAATGCCCAGAGCTTCTTAAGCATCTTCTTGCAGCGAATTTGAAATATTCCCTGAAATGTGTTCAAAGTCCTTGTTGGAGACAGGAAACCACTACGTGGCTCTCACATGACCTCGCTTTCCTGTAATGGTAGAATTATTGTTAAATGAACAAATTGAGGCAATAACATGATAAGTAAGAAACTATTATTAAAAATGAAGCCCTTGGGGCACCTGGGTGGCGCAGTCGGTTAAGCGTCCGACTTCAGCCAGGTCACGATCTCGCGGTCCGTGAGTTCGAGCCCCGCGTCGGGCTCTGGGCTGATGGCTCGGAGCCTGGAGCCTGTTTCCGATTCTGTGTCGCCCTCTCTCTCTGCCCCTCCCCCGTTCATGCTCTGTCTCTCTCTGTCCCAAAAATAAATAAACGTTGAAAAAAATTTAAAAAAAAATAAATAATGGGGCGCCTGGGTGGCGCAGTCGGTTAAGCGTCCGACTTCAGCCAGGTCACGATCTCGCGGTCCGTGTGTTCGAGCCCCGCGTCAGGCTCTGGGCTGATGGCTCAGAGCCTGGAGCCTGTTTCCGATTCTGTGTCTCCTTCTCTCTCTGCCCCTTCCCTGTTCATGCTCTGTCTCTCTCTGTCCCAAAAATAAATAAAAGGTTGAAAAAAAATTAAAAAAAAAATAAATAAATAAATAAATAAATAAATAAAAAATAAAAATGAAGCCCTTTAAAAAGTAGCCCCAGCTTTAGAGAAGTAATTTTCCTGCAAAGTATGTAGATAATTTTAAAAAAGGTAAGTAAGGCATTTTTTCCCTTTAAAAGGCCTACAACTTGTAAGAGATAAAGGAATGCACACAAGATGACAGCATAATACAGACAGGTGCCCAATTATTAATAGTTATTTTGTCATCTGTTGGATAAAATGAATTTTCCCATAATGTCTCATTGATAGAATTTCATCTCTTTAGGCCAGCCCACAAAATGGCATAAGACAACTAAATGTAGCACTAATAATCCTGATCAGTAATTGTTCCAAAGTCCTCCAGTGGTAACTGGATGGCTGTCGATTTAGGTGTTTGTCAGGGGCACAGTAGAGTTAGGATCAGGAAGAAATTTTCCAGAAAAAATACTGTGGATTTTAGGCTCCTGATTAGTATAAATGACACTGGGTTTATAAAAAAAAGCCCTATCAGTGGGGACATTTGAGGTCAGATGAAACACTTCCAGACAGGAAAGGCAGGCAATAAGTCCAACATGCACTGGGGGTTGGGACAGAATCTTCTAGGAGCAGTTCAGCTTTTTCAACAACTCTAGAGCCTCTCCTCTTAAAAACTCCAGGTTTCAATGAAATTTTTCCTCATCTGATCTACCCAATTGTCTCCCTCTGATTTATAAAATTTTCTGAGTATTAAGAAATCTCAGGGGGAAAAAAGGTAATTTTATACTTAAGTTCACGGTGTTTTGTAAAAATGTACCTTCATCCTAAAGAAAGTTCTCAGTAACACGTTAAACACTTTCGGTGTCACTACAGAATCATTTGTACAAACTAAAAGAAATACATGAGGATTTGGGAAATCATTCCCATTTGGAGGGATCGCTGAAGCATGAGGGGAGTCTCAGGAAAGAATTCTGAATACAGTGTCACTGGTATTCTCTAATTTTGAGACACTGAAGTTTTCAGGGTATGGGCAGTTCAAAGAAGATGCAGAATAATTCAAAATTTGTCCTCCCCACTAAAGACAAATGTTTTGTCAAGGCCTTTACTTGAATGGCACCAAAATATTAACCACTTCCCCTTTGGCAAGTTAAGAGACAATTTTTTAGGGATTGAATGTCTCTACCCACAATGTCAGCAGAAAATGAAATCGTTGGGAGGCTATGAAAAATTCTTAAGTCATAAACTACAAATGTATCACAAAACGTTTGGCCATTCCACCCCAAAAGTAGATAAATAAGTCAGAGTCCCAAAGGGACTTTCTACAGACCAGGGCACACTTTTAGTTTTGTAAAGCTAGCTAGCCCTTGGTGCTGGGGATTCAGAGTAATTAATGTAGGAGAGAGAAAACAGAATCACCTGACTATAACTACTCAGGGCCCTTTTCCCTTCTCTTACAAACTCCTTCTTGAAAGACTTTTTAAAAAGAGTAGATAAATTTGGGGCACCTGAGTGGCTCAGTCGGTTAAGTGTCCAAATATAGCTCAGGTCATGATCTCACGGTTCATGAGTTCGAGCCCCATGTGGGGCTCTGTGCTGACAGCTCAGGTCCTGGAACCTGCTTCAAATTCTGTGACTTCTTCTCTCTCTGCCCCTCCCTGACTCATGCTCTGTCTCTCTCACTCTCAAAAATAAACATTAAAAAATAATTAAAACGAGCAAATTCTAGTCCTCCTGCTCATGTTCTAAAGAGATTTTTCCAAACAATATTCAAATAAACAACGATGAGTTTCAAGGAGAAACTATCCATTCTAGTTTGGGACAAAAGACAGGCTTCCATGGGATAGTTCTCACTATTCAAATATACCTAGACATAACATAACTTGCCTATGTTAAGTATGCAAAATGTAGCCCAAAAGTAAAAGAACATGAAAAAGATTGTTTAAGAACACATTTTGGGAAGGCACACACAAGGAGTTAGAAGAAATTTTTGGACAAATGTTTTACAACATGAAGGAATTTAGTAAAATTTAAAGCATACCATCTAATGTTTTGAATGAAGAGATCAAAGATGATAATACAAGGGAATTAGATGTAAAGGGAGCTAGCCATAATAAGGAAAGAAACTGAAGAGAAAGTAATTGCCATTGCAGAAATTAAAAATTCGTTAGAAACTCAAAGTGAAGAATCAACACTACAGAGCTGAGTCAGTAATAGGAGGAGCAAGACCAAGAAGTCAGCCTAAATATAAGAAATAAGGAGAGGTTAAAGCAACTAATGATATTGGTGGTTAGTATTCTGAGCACTAGAATATTCTGTTTAAAAACTACTCTAAATTATTGTGTTGACTTATTTAATTAGAGAAAAGATCATAGATATGGGAGCAAGAAATGAATATTAAGCCTACAGATAATGGTTATACCATCAGAACAACAAGAATGATTTTTAAGATAGATCCAGACTCAAGTCTATAGATTAAAATGAGCCAAGGTGTTTCAGGCATATTTATTACAAAGCAACATGTTTATTACAAAGCACCAGAACCCGACAATAACAAGTAAGGAATTGAATCTATAAATAAAAATACTCCCATAAAAAGAAAAGCCCAGGACCATGTGGTTTCATTGATGACTTCCTACCAAGCATATAAAGAAGGAATACCAGTCCGTCTCAAACTCTTCCAAAAAACTGAAGACGAGATAATACTTCCAAACTTATTTTATGAGGCCAGCATTACCCTGATGCCAAAATCAGACAAGGACACCACAAGAAAAGAAAATTACAGACCAATACCCCTGATGAACATAGATGTGTAAATTCTTATTAAAAAAAACAGCAAACCACATACATCAACTTAGTGAAAGGGTTAGACAGCATGCTCAAGTGAGATCCTTGTGTTGCAAGGATGGTTCACCACACAAAAATCAATAAATGTGATATACTACATTAACAGAATGAAGGATAAAAATCATATGATCATCTTCATAAATGCAGAAAAAGAATTTTACTAAATTCAACATGTTTTCATGATAAAATTTCTCAACAAATCAGATGTAGAAAGAATATACCTCAACATAATATGACAAGCCCACAGCTAACATACTCAGTGATGAAAAACTGAAAGCCCTTCCGTGAAGATTAGGAACAAGACAAGAATGCCCACTGTTACTGCTTCTGTTCCACATAGTACTGGAAGTTGTAGCCAGAGCAATTAGGCAAGAAAAAAAATGAATAAAAGGCATCCAAATCAAGAAGGAAGAAATAAAATTTTCCATTTGCAGATGACAAAATTTTACATATAGAAAACCCAAAAGACCACCAAAAACCTGTTAGAACCAATAAAGTAATTCAGTAAAGTTGCAGTACACAAAATCAACCTAAAGAAATAAGTTGCATTTCTATATACTAACATTAGACTATTTCAAAGAGAAATTAAGAAAATATTCCCATTTACAATAGCAGCAAAGATAATAAATACTTAGGAATAAATTTAACCAGGAAAAGGAAAGAACTGTACTTTGAAAACTAAAAGATGTTGATGAAAAAAAAAATTGAAGAAGACACAAATATATGGAAAGATATTCCATGTTCATGGACTAGGAGAACTAATGTTGTTGAAACATGCATTATACCCAAAGTAATAAACAGATTCAATGCCATCTCTATACAAATTCCAATGGCATTTTTCATAGAAATAGAAAAAATCCTAAAATTTGTATTAAACCACATGATTCCAAATAGCCAAAACAGTCTTGATTTCAAACTATATTACACAGCTATAGCAGTAAAAATAGTATGTGGCTGGCATGAAAACAGACATATAGACCAATGGAAGAGAATAGAGAGCCCAGAAATAAATCAACATCTATACCGTTACCTATTCTTTGACAAGGGTGCCAGTAACACAAAATAAGGAAAGGATAATTTTTCAATAAATGGTACTAGGGAAACGGGATATATGAATGCAAAAGAATGAAATCAGATCCCTGTCTTACACCATACACAAAAAATTAACTACTTGAAATGGATTAAAGAGTTAATATTTTTTTTAACATTTTTATTTATTTTTGAGAGACTGAGAGAGAGTGCAAGTGGGGGAGGGGCAGAGAGAGAGGGAAACCCAGAATCTGAAGCAGGCCCCAGGCTCTGAGCCCACAGCACAAAACCCAATGCGGGGTCCCAACTCACCAACTGTGAGATCATTACCTGAGCTGAAGTCGGATGCCTAACCAACTGAGCCACTCAGGTGCCCCATGGATTAAAGAGTTAAATGTTAAAACTTGAAACTTTAGAACTTCTAGAAAAAAACACACAGGAAAAGCTTTTTGAGGTTTGCTTTGGCAATGATTTTTTTGGACATCACACCAAACACACAAGTAGCAAAAGCAAAAGTAAACAAGAAGGATTATACAAAACCAAAAAACCTTCTGTAAAGCAGAGTAAACAATCACCAAAATGAAAAGACAACCTGCAGATTGGGAGAAAGTATTTGCAAACTCTGTATCTGATAAGTGGTTAATATCCAAAATATATTAAGGAACGCATACAGTTCAATAGCAATCAAACGACCTGATTAAAAATTAAAAAAAAAAAAACAGGCATGAGACCTGTAAAAACATTTTTCCAAAGAAGATAAACAGGTTAGCAACAAGTATATGAAAAGATGCTCAACATCATTAACCATCTGTTAGAATGACTAGTATCAAAATGATAAGAGATAAGTTTTGGTGAGGATGTGGCAAAAAAGGAACCCTTGTGCATGGTTGGTGGTTGTAAATTGGTGCAGCTGTAATGGGAAACAGTACGAAGCATCCTCAAAAATTAAAAACAGAACTACCAACTTATCTGGCAATCCCACTTCCGGGTATATATCCAAAAGAAATGAAATCAGGATCTTGGAAAGGTATTTGCACTTCTGTGTTGTTTGGAGAATTATTCACAATAGCCAAGATGTGGAAACCTAAGTGTCCATCACTGGATAAAGAAAATGGAATGGAATGGATGTGTACACACACACACACACACACACACACACACACACTGCATTATTTTGTCCTCCATAACTTGGAGGACATCATGATAAGTGAAAGAATCCAGAGGAAAAAAGAGAAACACTGTATGATCTCACTTACATGTGGAATCTAAGAAAAAAACTGTGAACTCTCATAGAAATAGAGAATAGAATGGTGGTTGGCAAGGGCTGGGATGGAAGAAATAGGAAGCTGTTGATCAAAGGGTACAAATTTCAGTTTTAAGGTGAATAAGGCCTGGGGAGCCAATGTACAGGATGATGACTATAGTTAATAATACCATATTGTATCTTTGACATATGCTAAGAGAGGAGATCCTACAGGTTCTCTCTCTCTCTCTCTCTCTCTCTCTGTCTCTCTCTTTCTCTCTCTCTCTCTCTCTCTCACACACACTATATCTATATGAGGTATGGAAATGTTAAATTGATTGTGGTAATCATTTCACAATGAAAGCATATATGAAATAATCACATTGCCCAGATATACAATTGTATTTGTCAATTAAATTAAATTTGTCAGTAAAACTGGAAAAGGAAAAAAGACAACTGTGGTAGTTATTGGGATGCAAGGATCTATAAATATTACTACAAGTACACACGTAAAATAAATTATAAAGGAAAAAACTACCTTGGATTCAGACTTTTTCCTCTGCAACATTGTATTGCAAAAGGGATTTCAACAAGATGTACAAAATTTGAGGCAAAACTGTGTAATTAAGTTATATTTTAGTCAACTATGCTATTGTCCACATAAAAAGAAAACAGAAGCACTAAACACAAATTCAAAGATTCAGAGCATTTCGGGGCACCGGGGTGTCTCAGTTACTTAAGCATCTGAATCTTGATTTTGGCTCACGTCATGATCTACATGATCTCATGTAGCCCTGCGTTGGGCTACATGCTGACAGTGCAAAGCCTACCTGGGATTCTCTCTCTCCTTCTCTCTCTTCCTATCCCCCCCCCCCCCAAATAAATAAATGTAAAAAAAAAAAAAAAGATTCAGAGCATTTCAAAGACAGGAAATGTACTAGAAGGTATAGTTTACTGAACTGAAAGTGGATAATAATTTTTTTAAAACTCATATGTAGAATGAATGGACTAATAATGAGCATTCAAAATCATTTGAACATGTAATCTTTCACAATGTCTATTGGAAATACTACACAAAAGAAAGGAAATGTTATACTACATACAATAATTAATGACAATTTCTCTAGGATAAGAGGGCGTATAAATCCTGGAGCATGCTACAAGGAAATGGAGACGAGAGGAAATATAAGTAAATTGCTGTTAGTCTTTTTTATAGTTTTCATTAAGTATTGTCTTATATTTGAACTTAATAAATTAAAATTTTGTTGAAATGTACTATTTAAGAAACAAAACAAACAAACAAATAAAACAAAAGGAGAGAGAGAGAAACAAACCAAGAAACAGATTTAAATCTAGAGAACACACTGCTGGTCACCAGAGAGGAGGTGGGTTGGGAATGGGTGAAGTAGGTTCTGGGAATTAAGGGGTGCACTTGTCATGGTGAGCACAGGGTATTGTATGGAAGTGTTGAATCACTATATTGTACTCCTGAAAGTAATATAACACTGTATGTTAATTTACTGGAATTAAAATAAAGCTAAAAATGTATTATTTAAAGTTATAGAAGTGACCACGAATAAAATAAACAAGACATATATACATACCACCTTCATTTTTCAAGAGGAAGAAAAATACAACTAATATAGCAAAAAACAGAAATAAAAATAAATTATAGGAAGCATAGCCATAGACATACCTAAAAAACCTTACTGGAAAGATGTTTACACAAATGGTGGGAGTTTTTTTCCTGTGATAGACTTTTAGGAGATTTTTACTTTTGGTAATCTCTTCTTGTGTTACCTGAATTTTCTACAGCAAGTATGATATATGTTGCTAAACAAACTAAATGCATAGATTGTAGTCACCAGAGGGTATATACTTACAGGCTCCCACACACATGACAGGATTCACTTGGAAGAAACTGCAGTCATCACTAAGTATTTTCTTTCTCTCTCTTATATGGGGGATTCATATCACCTTAGTTAATTTAGGAATAGCAGGTGTTCCATTGCAGTATCTTAGTCAATGTGGTTGGTCAAGGATGTCTTGACTTCTTCCTTACTATGCCAACCCACAGACATTTTCAGACAGCCCATAATGCCCTAGTACTTGATAGATTCTGAGGATACAACAAACAAGACATGCTTCCAATCCTCCAGAAGTTCAAAGTCTAGCACGACAGTTTGTTCTCAAAAGATATCATCTCTCCTTTATCAACAGTGGTACTAAGTTAGTTCACAGCCAGGATCCTGAGTTTTTGAAACTGAGTCTGACTGCTCAGAGCCTCTAGAATCCTAAGTGTAGTAAGCGATGTGAACCTCCAGTCCCCCTTTGCCCTGCTTGTAGCTGAGAGTTTGTAGCTGTGACATCAGGCTGGTTTGGGGCCTGATGTCTGGTGGCTTCATTTCTGTGGATGACATCAGCATGAGGGTATTGGGAAAAGTGGAAGTTTTGAGATCAAATATAATGGGGCACCTTCGCCACTGGACAAACAGAAGGGACATCTTTGCAGGGATAACTCTGTAGAAAGTATCAGCATTTGGGGCTTAACCTCAAGATTGGGGTAGAGCTACATTTTTAGGGGTTATTGCTGTGTTCACTGTTCGTAAGAGACATTGACTGCACATCACAGAGGGATATAAAGTCACATAAACTTCTACAGGTAGTTTCTCTAGGCCTCAGCCTCTCCAGTTAATAAAATAAGAAGTGAGATGATGAGAAAGCCGAGTATGCAATACCCAACTTTGGATTTTGAAGTGATTGGAATTAATTTGACGTTAGTGAAATATCATTGTAGTAAAACTCAGTTCCCAGTAGTGCCAGAGGAATTCATAAAACTAAAAAATTGAAACAGAAGTAATAAGCCCCTTGTCAATTTTTCAGAAGTGTCTATAATTTGCTAAGTATTTTCTTCTTTCAGTTCACTTTCAAAAGGTAATAATCAGAATAAAAATATGCCTCTAAAAGCATGTTATATTTTCAGAGAGTCTCACAGTTCAACATTGAATCTATGAATTCTAGCATAGCCTTCTATCTACACTTGCCTCTGAACTGCATATGTAATTTAATCATATGCGCGCACACACACACCTGTTGGATAAATACAACAACTTTACATAAAGGAGAGTTGCAGAGACATGTTCCTACAGAGGTTAATATATGCTGTTGGTTATTTAGAACCAAGATTTATAATAACCAGAGTGAGATTTCTGAGAACAGGAAAAGGTTTTTAAAAAGGTAAAAATGTGAATCTACATATTTTTCCATAATTATCTACACATGTCAAGCTGCTTGCAAGAAAACCTTGGGGAAAAGGACATTCAGTAGAAAAAGCTGTTCATTAAACACCCATGCCTATGCATGTCAAATATATTTGGAAGCACATTTGCCAAAATCAATAAAACTCTTTGGAAAAGAACCTTAGTCTACTGGCTTCAGCATAAATGATGCCTCTACTTTTCTGATGGCTCTAGCCCATCAAAGCTCAGTTTTCTAAAGAATAGACTCAGTTTACAGCAAACACTAAAAGGCCAAGAGTGGCCAAGGGAAGATATGTCCATCTTGGGTTATTCTTCATAGTTGTTCTACAGGTAAAAATTGTCTTAAAGAATAAGTATATCTGATTGGTTTCTGTCCTTCCTAGTGCATCATCATAGTGAGATTAGGGTAGGATATTAGGTGAAGCAGCATTTGGACCCTTGAAATCATTTTATGTTCAATTTTCTTTAACACAGGTATGAATCTACTATTAGAGTAATGCTGTCAGTTAAAAGCAAAGACCCTAAGTCTTAGTGTCTAAATGCAATAGAAGTTTATTTGTTGCACACACAATCCAAAGCAAGTGTCCCTGATCAGCCATCATCTGTCCTCAAAGTAGTGATTCATGGATCCAGCATTCTTCCATCTTATGGCTCTGCCATTGGCACCAGGTGACTTTCAAGGTCTCTGGCTTGTGTGCCTCAACCTATAAGAGGAAAGATCATAGAGTATCATGTACAGGAAATTTTGGTGGCCAGGCCTAGAAAGTAGCACAGATCACTCCACTCATTCCACACAGTTGGAATTTGGTCATACACCACAGTGAATTGCAAAGGATCATGAGAAATCTACTCTGGATGCACGCCAAGGAAAAAGAAGATGTGCCAGCAAGAGGCAATTGTAATAAACACAGCTATGAATCTAACTTTCCCTGTTCACGTCCCAGAACACTTCGTTGGTCTACACATCACTGCACATGATGGACTTATGTTATCCTCAATAACACAGATCTCCATCTTTCCAACCTCAGATAGATATTTCCTAGCCAGGTACTCTGTGACTATTAAGCCAACTTAAAGCTTTCATTATAGCAACATCTCACTTCCAGATGCCAATTTCTGTGTTAGTAACGTACCTTGGCTGCTCTAAAAGATAAACTCTCAAATCTTAGTTCATTAGTTGATTCATTATAATAGAAATTTTTTTCTTATCTGTGTAAAGTCCAAAACAGTTGTCCCTAGTCAGCTTTCTTCCAGGTTGTGACTCAGCCACTCAGGCTTCTTCTACCTTGTGCTTTTCTTCAGCTTAACTTTGTGGCTCACGTGGTCACCATGTTTGTCCATGGATTCAAACAGAAAAATGCCTGAAGGTTCATATGTGGGAAGCTTTTATGAGCCAGCCTGGAAATTTCTGCTCAGCTTACATTGGCTAGTTCTCAGTCACATGACCACAACTGCAAGGGAAGCTGGGCACATGTGTCTCTGTGTCCAGGAAGACTTGGTTAGTTGGTCGTTACTACAGAACACTTATGCAAATCATTGGATCCCTGCTCCCAATTATCCATATTTGTACAATGGAGCAGCAAATAACTTATCAAGTAACTTCACAGGCTTCTTCAGGAAACTATGTTGATTGCTCATTGAAGTGGACAAAGACACCTTTGGAATGAAAAGTATACTAACTTTGTATGCGCTTTAGAATTAGATTTTTTATGTGATAAATGTTGCTAAAGACAACCACCACCAACCACCGCAAGCACCCAGCAACTACAGCAAAGCTGTTTTCTGGATGACACTTCTTTGCCCTTTATGCCTTCAGTGGCATGACTAATGAATGAAAATCTGTTGCAAATCAAGAATGTAATGCATAAGTAGCCAATAGCATAATTATTCTGTTTTTTTCAATGTGATGTGTACTTGCACCCTTACTATGCTAATGATCAGCTGATAGTTGGTATCACAACTAATGTAAGATTCATTTGTAATTTGTCTTTTATTTTCTGGTAATTTTGAAGATACACAGTTTGACATAAGTAAATGAAGGTAATTAATTGACCTCTTTGAATGATATATCCAAAGGCATGTTTGTATTCCAAATGACAGTGAGTCTTCAAAATATCAGATCATTTTATTTTTATTTTGTTTGTTTACCAAAAAAAGTTTATTGTGCAATTATTAGTAGCTGGGTACACTGAGAGGCATAAAGTGGAACCAGGCACAATATGTCCTTTAAGAAAGTAAATAAGTAACGTCTGTATTACAATGTGGAGTTATGTTCTTTTCCATTAAATGAGTTTATAGAGGAAGAGGAAATCTCAATGAAGGGAGGGAGATTTTCAGCTGAATGTTGAAGAAAGTTTGCACTTAAAGAGTTAATTCATGTAAAGCATTAAGAATAGTGATAAACATGCAGTAAGTATTCCATCTCTGTTAGCTATCATGATGACCAGGATGATGATGGTGATGGTAATGACGGTGGTGATGGTAGTGTTTGTGATTGTATGAGTTGGTTTGGCCATAACTTTCAGGAGAAAATTTAGTACATCCTTAGAACTGTCAGTCGCTGAGAGATGTCATTGAGAAAGCACACTACATAATTATTCTGAGTGTCTTTTGCACTGTGCCCCAGTTCTGAATTTTTTCCTAATCATCCCTGAGACGATGTTCTCTTCTCTGAATTACTTCGGATCCTTCTTTGAAATGATGATCTTGGAGTGTTGTTGTTTTAACATCCCTCTATTTGATCCCCGAGTTTTAGAGTTAAAGGTAAACACGCTGTGTGTGTGTACCTAGAGAAAGTCTGCATCCCTGCCTTTTTCCATGTTTTAATGATCTCTGGCCTGGGAACTCTAGGGATAAACTTAGACATTCCCTTTACATCACGTCACTTAACTTCAGAGCAGGTGCGGGACTGCACACTACCTGATGCCTGTATGCTGTGACCTAGCCTTGCTCTCCTATTTCCCTGCCACCAAACGCTACCCCAACAAGAGATGATGTCTTCCCTTGTATCCTGAGACCTACAGCCATGCTTGGATCCTGAGTCCACAGCAAAGCTGTCTCCCCCCTCCCAATAATCCCTCCCTGTTAGTACTTTCTTTCTTAAAATAGTGGCCATTCTACCCTGAGTATCTATTAATATTAAGTATGAAAAGAACTGGAGGGTTAGAAGAACGAAATAGGATGGATGTCTCTATCTTCTTAAATGAGTATTACTTCATACTCTCCTCTTCTATCAGTGATACAGATGTCTATTAACATCTGCCATTATTCTGGTTATCATTCTTTGCCCCTTGTCCAGTCTACTTAACATTAGTGTATTGGCTCCCTCACTTCTCCACATGGCCTCAATAAATTCTATCCAAATGAATAAATCAGAACCCCTATTGCTACTGCATGGATGACACAGCATAAGACCTCTCTCTCTAAACAAATGCTGATTATAAAACTACTTGTGTCCTGTTATGTAACCAGCATAACTTTACAGCAAGAAGCATGTTACTTGGTATTTTTGAGTTTTTATGGTTTCCTTTTGCAGGGGAGCTGAGTGTAACTGTCTCATGACTCTTTGTCATTAAATTGACCTTGTTGGCTCTAACCTACAGGTACAGGAATGATAGCTTTGTAACATCCTGTTCCATCACAAGTTTCTAAGCCTCTTGCTTTATTCAATGCTTGATACCTGGAGAGAGAGATATTTTTGTTCCTTCCCCTGCCTGGTGATACTTCATAGTTACTCTGGCAACAGTAATACAACTTCAGACATGGTCTAAAGATATTGTTTCAAACTCTTACAAAGGCTTGTTATCTCAGTCATTTGGGAATATATAAGCATGTGAATGAGAATTACTTTTTTTACAAATGTGCAGACCAAGCTAAGAAAAGAATATTTCAAAAATACTAAGGTTGTAATCAAGGGTAATATGACACTAAGAATTTACATCTTAATTTTGTTTGTGTTTCTTCATTTTCTCTTTTTACAAAAAGTGTAATGATGCATCTATATTTACCAGCAAACACCAAACGTTTGAAGTGTTTCATGTGTTTCTAGATTAGCAGTTCCCGGGATAAGTCTCCTAGGTTGATTCTTCATGAGAAAATTCCTTGGCCAAATAATTGTGGGATATGCTATATGCTGAATCTTTTGGGGGGAGGGATTCACAGTGTATGGTAGCATTTTTAAGGTTATGAAAAGTTCTGTATAAGGATACCTTTTTTCTCTTTTTAAATATTTTTTAACCCAGCACTTCTGAGCATATTTGAAAATAAACCAATAAGCTTCTTCTATCCTTTTGTGCCAGGCAACCTCAACTGCAGTTTAGAATATACTTCAGAAATGCGTGCTCTAAATTAAGGATTCCCAAAGGTTTGGGTATTATGAACAAGTAAAATGAAATAATATATTTGGGGACTGTCATAGTGTTGCTAACCTTATTTTGCCGAGTAAAGACAACACAGGAAAAGCTGGAATCTGCTATTGCTGTAATTTATTAGAAGGGAGGGCATTTTATCACCAAAAAACTAGAAAGGACAATAAAAATATAGAAAAATTTTAAATTGAATATATTTAGCTTTATAAAAATTTCAACATGTCGTATTTATTTTTCTCATTTTATTGTGAACCAATCTGAGAATTTCATCATGAGCATATAATACACATCCATTGTTTTTTAGTATGGATCATTGCTTTCCCTTTCTTCTGATATCAGAACCCCTACTCTTATATAAGGAGAATTCATTCAGCATGGTTAGCTTGGGATATTGTGAGGAGGGCTCACTGTGTCTGTTGGTCAGAGGGGTGGGGTATGGCTTGGGCTGGCCCAACTGAGATTACTGTCCCCTGATCACAATCTTGGACTATCAGCTTCCATCTTTGGTAATATGTGGAGAGGATTTTTTATAGGAACATTTTCAAAAGGTTACTTTGGCTTTTATGTGGAGAATGGCTTTACAAGGAAGAGTGGAAGCCAAGAGACCCATTAAGAGGCCCATGGAGAGATGATGGTAGCTGAGACTAGTGTGGAGACAGAGAAAGTGAGAATGAATCAGGTTTTGAGATTCTTGTACTGACAGAGCCAATGGAACTTGATGATGGGAACAGTGAGGAAAAGAGACAGAACAGGGAGGTTCTAGGTTAGGATTTGTACAGCTGGATAGGAGCCAGAGCCATCTACTGAGGAGTGTGTGTGTGTGTGTGTGTGTGTGTGTGTGTGTACATTTTTAAAAGTTACATAAGTTGTGACAAAATCAGACCAACTTAAATGAATTATAGTAGAAATCCACATCTGTCAATCAGTATTGGATGCACCTGTTGTCTTGACAGACCATGTTGGTGTAAAAGAAAAAAAGACACCACCTCTAAACCTTACAGTCAATCCAGTATTGTCTTGATAACAGGAGGTAAAACACTACACGTAGCTTATTCCTTTAAATAAATTGCCAAACATCAGTGAGAAAGTGGCAAGCTAAGAAGAGTAATCTTTACACTCAGCATAATAGTTTAATCAAATGCTCTTGGACAAACATGGATGCTGTAGTATTGTGTCGTACATCATTTGGGAATGCCTTCAGCAGAAAGCTGCAGAACTATCATCAGTATAATGTGTCTGTGGTTTGTGTCTCTCCATTTCACATATTGTCACAACCAATTTTATTTAAAAGGTGAACACCACCAAAAAGAAGTGAAATAAGATTAAGCTAATTCAGTCTTTTTGGCAGCTGTGGCTTATGTCAGACCTTATGCACATAAGCAACTGTTTCCTGCATAGTATATTTATGTATCGATGCTGTGGAATCAGGGAGTTTGGGGGCAAGATGTCGGTAAGAGTATATTATCCCCTTTAGGGAGAATTATTCAGTTTACCTATAAATAGATCAGCATGCTGAGAAAACTGATGGCAAATGAGACCCAGGGATGCAAGGTAATTGGATAATCATGGCATTTATTCTCGTTCAGATGTTGTAACATTCATCTTGAAGGCTTGAAATATTAAATCTCTTATTTTCCACATGCCACTGAACAGAATATTCTGATCAAATGGCAACAACAGGTTCTATAGCAAATGTGTGGAAACTCATTTCTAAAATGTACCACCCAAATTGTCATAAACCACAATTCCAAACCCCGTGTCAACCTTTTTTTTTTTTTTTTTTAAAAAAAAAAAAAAGCTAGATTTGCAGGGGGGAAGGGTTGTTTTTAAAATGAGTGACTGTTACCTGTTTTATTTTTAATTTCCTAAAAGATCACTTAAAATAAGTACTGGTATCTGTACCTGAAGTTGAAAGAAATTGGATGCAATCCATTTTACTAGATTACTACTTTTTTTTTTTTTCCTCACTGTAAGCGTTGTGTCCGTGAGAAAACAGTTGCTTTCTTTTTCACTTCAAAAACCTCACCCTGGAACCCTACTGAACCACCTCGAGATAGGTGTCCTGTTGACCTCAGCCTCTTCAATTATATCCTCCATTGTCCTGAGGAAAAATCTCTGTTGCAACCCAGCAATCAAATGATTTCTCCCACTTGCCCACATTGGTCAAACACCTTGTCTAGAACATCCTTTCTCCTTCTCTTCTCTCATCTAATTCCTAACTTCTTGAAGATAAGGATCAAGTCTTATATCCTTGGAAGCTCTTCTGTCTGCCACAGCTCATCCTTCTCTGTGGCTCTTCTGGATCATTGATGACACTTGACTACAACTGCCGTGTTGGTTTTGAAGATGTACCTTGTTATGAATCCATCCTGTCTTGCTTCTCAGATTGTGAGCCTTTCAAAGACAATAACCATTGTTGTTGACTCTTGTCTGTTTTGTGTCTCGTTACTTGTCCTTTGCTTTTCTACCTATCCAAAAGGTATCTGTACCCTGACCCAAACTCACTGTGCCTGTCTAGGTTCTCACTGGTCTCCACCTTCTTTGCTGACTCATAACTTTCTTGACTGAGACACTTTTTTTTTTTTTGGTTGTCTTTTGCAATGCCATGCTCTCCTGGCTCTCCTACGTGTCACCCTCAATCTAATATTCCTGGCTCAAAATCTAATATTGAGATGAATTCAGTGGCACAGGGCTGTGTATTATTCCCTCTTTTTCCATTCTCTAACTATACATCATCACTAGCTGTATAACAAGTATAATATTGCAACATTCAAGTTTTGGCTATGCATACACTGTAATTGTACTTGTTTCCGTAAATTGAGTATGAATTCCAAACTTTTTCCTAGCAGACAACTTAATGTAGACATTTTCAATTCAGTAAAGTGATTTCTCAGTCAAATGGAGTATTCTTAACATAACCCGTCACCTCGTGATTCCTCTCATAGTATGCTTTTGATTTTCTTCACAGCATTTAATATCTGAAATATTTTCATTTATGCAACATTACAATCATCTGTCTCTCTCACTGTACTGTAAGTGCCATCCGAGCCTGACTTTGCATGTCTGGTTCACTGTTAGAAACATGGTTACTGCCCATTCAGAGCTTAATGTTCAAATAGTGGCAGTAGACACTAAACAAATAGCTGTTCAGTTAATTATTTATGGATTGTTGAGTGCTAAGAAGAAGTTCTATAAAGAGATAACTTACCAATATCCACCCAGTAGTGTCATATTTAGAATGTATGCCTACATCACCATATACTGTCCATTCTATGTAGTGAATAAAACAGCCTGAAGAATTTAGACTCTGTTTCATCTGAGATATGTCATCCTATTGTGATTCAGTTTTAACACCAGTCCGCCCTCACTTCCAGGAAGTTAGTGCACTGTCAATTATATTTATAGTATTGACTTTGTTCATTATCTAGTAGACCTCTTGGCATTTGGGTTCTGTATTCCCTTCCAGTAGCTCCATCAGGTCACTGAATTCATTGTTATAGTTATAGTTAGGTAGAGTTAGAGTTAGAATTAGAGTTAGAGTTAGAGTTAGAGTTAGAGTTAGAGTTGTTATAGTTATAACATAACCTGTTACAGTTACGTCCTTATATGAACTGTCGTATCCTCCACTCAAGGAAAAGCTTTTACAGTTTCCCATGCTTCATCCTCTCTAGCTTTCCAGGTGCAGATTAAAGAAAAGAACAGTCCTCCCTCCTACAAATTTGGTCTTAGTGATTTTCAACAATACATAGTATGAAATGCTCCCTCCCACAATCACACTACCCCTAAGCATTAGTGGCTAACAGAGCACGAACCTGGTGTCAGCCTGTAGGTTCAAATCTCAGCTACCCAGCTGTATGGCCTTGGACGATGACTGAATTTCTCTGTTTTACTAGTCTGGGCTATAAATGGGGAATAATAATAGCATCTAAAGTATTTTTTGTAAGGATTAAAATGCCTAACACGTGTCAGGCTTTTCAGCCATTCATAGGCACTTAGTAAGCATTCAATAAAGCTTAGATTGCACATTCCAGTTACTGCTACTACCTACTAACCACTGGCCTATCATCCTTAAGGACTGTGTAGTTTACGTTCCCTAAAAGCTGGTCTCCTCAACTCTTTGGTGCATTTGAGAGCACATTAAATGGCCTAAAATACTTTGCCTTTCATAAATTGCAATGCGTTTTCTCTACCAAGATGGCATTCACTCTTCCTGAGAGCATTTTAGACTTCCTCATAATAGAGCTTGAAACCAATTGACCCTTGAGGCAAACTCCTGGGGACAAAATAGAATGGGAGCTACTGAGGAGTTTGAAAGTTTCTAAAATCAGTAGCTCTCGGTAGGAATTTATCAAAAATTAAAATGGGTGGAAATTAGCATTTTAATTTGCAATCAGGGGTTGCTTTGACTTATTCTAGTTCTTGATAAAGGGATGAGACTATCACATTTGCTTTTCTAATATGGGCACAATACAAAGCTGGCCTAAATTGTCCTCAGTTAAAATTAATACATAAGCATTTCAAATCAATGAGCTACAAGGCCTTTTTGAGCATAAAGAAACATGTCTC